>NC_053430.1:27074151-27441231 GCF_007990345.1 Gossypium hirsutum | reverse complement strand
CGGAGAGGATGAAGCTTGATGAGGGCAGAAAAAGATTACCTCCCTTCCCGCTACTGTTTCCCAGTCGCTGCAAGAAGCGGAAGAATGGTGAAGCCCTTTGGCTGCCAGCATACCTTTGGCTGGAAGAAGATGAAGGCGAATCGATTTGGCTGGAAGAATATGTGAAAATGTGAAGGCGAATCGATTTGGCTTGATTTGAGGATATGAAATCGATGGGAAATTTTTGGGGAGAAGAAACAGGCTATTTTGGTCTCAAAATTAAAAAAGAAAACGGTGAATAGCTATTACAAACTAAAAGCCCGGAATACTTATTACAACTGTTGAGGGAATAGGCAAGGAATAGCAAAACCTCCGAATCAGTAAACGGTGAACCAAACGGTGTATTGGGTGGGGCCACCGAATCGGGGTGTAATGGCTAACCCAACCAAACATGGTGTTATATTTTTAGAAATTACAGTATTTTTCTAATATTTATACAGGTGATGCCATTCTACAAGCCTCCACTAAAAAATTAATTTTTTTTTCCTGTTACTGACGTGACATGTTTGGCTCCACCAACTTTTACTATAGATTTTAAGTTATTTTCGTGTTTAATTAAAAAAATAAATAATTTTAATAATTAATTAAATTTTTAGGTTATTTTTATAAAAATGCCTCTTTCTTGAAAGGTGTAGCGTAGCTCGTACGGTCACAGAATCTTAGAATCGAGACACGGTTGGGGTTTACCTAGTCAGCAACAATCGTCTGATTTTCTCCAATCTTATTTTCCTTTTCTTAGGGGATGGTCAAGGATAGCGGTGCAGGTGTTCGGTTTCTCACAAGGTTGGATGTCTTATTTAATTTTTTTCCCAAGTAACATCAAAAGGGACACTACCACATTAAAGGTGGTGGTTGGAATCACCTTGCACATGAATTCATCCAAACATGGAGTTAATTTGTTTTGTTTATTTGGTACAAAAATCATCCTGCCTACCAGAAACCATCTTCATTGCATAGAGGGGAGTTGATAGGCCATTAAAGAAAGGTCTGGGATGATTTTAGGCTGTTAATGCCTTAATTAGCTTTTACATCCGACTTTGATCTTAGGTGGCGGTTACAACCCCCTCTATATTAATAGCTAATAATAGCAATAACTTTTAGGTGGAGCTTTTAATCCAATTTATTTTGTTTTCTTTTTGAGTAAATGATATATCCACAGTCATTTTAATATTCGAAAAGTTTTCAATAATTGAATTTGTATCTAATTTTATGTTTAGATAATAGATCTACTCCACTTAATATGTTTAGAGAATTAAAGAAATTAAGGGTTTGCAAAATTCGATTTGAAAAATAAGTTTCAATTTTAAGTTAATTGAATTAAGTTATTTCATTTTTTCAAGTCAATTCGAATAAATAATTCGAGTTTTGAGTTTGAGTCGAATCGAGTTGAATTTTACAATTTGAATAATTCAAATAACAAATTGTGTAAATACTCTTCGATTCCTTTTAGTTTTGAAAATAAACAAACCGGTTTCTCTCTCAACAAAAAATTCAAAATAAATATTAAAATTTAAAATATTTATAAAAATTCCAAAAGTTGAATTTTTTTTAAAAAAATTTATACAAATTTAATATATATATATAAAGAATATGTAAAGAAAGTTAAAAACTAATTTTTTTATAAAATAACAATTTTAGAGCCCTAAATAAGTTAATTAACGATTCAAGTGTATCATATTAAAATATCTTTTTTTGTCTTATTTTGCTTTGAAAAAATTTTCAAATATATATGGCTTTAAATTTATGTACTCTAACATAAAATTTGTTATATTGTAATAAGATTTTAATTTGACATGTTTCACTTTTTAATTTAACTTTAACAATTTTACTTGATTCGAAAAAATTCAAATCAAATTAAAATGACAAGATATGACTTGTCAACTCAATTAACTTAAATTCTTTTACTTGATTCAATCAAACCCTCATGCCTAATTTTAATTACTTTCAAAAAAATATTTTTTTAATTATGTAATAATAATTTATACTACTAAAATTGACATAAAAATCTTTACTGGTTAGAATTTTTTTTTATAATTACAACTTAATAGTTATAATTTATTTTGGGTGGGAATTTGGTAGGCGTCGAAACCACCAAATATAAATTCCTAAGATAAAATAATAGTAATAGCAGTATAGAGCAGTAGGGTCGAATCCACAGGGACTGACTATCTAATTTCACCTTTTTTCCGTGACCAGAATCATTGTCACGGTCACAGTCGTGCCCACGACTTGTGCGTAGCAATGCTGAAAAAATAAAAATGGGGAGTTTAAATTGACAAAGATAATAAAATAAAGAAACACGAAGTGTAATAAAATAAAATAAAAACATAACCGAAATTGAAAAAAATTTTAAACAAATAAAGTAAATTAGTAAATAAAATATTTTTAAGCTTAGCATAGCTTCAGTGTACTCCAATTTTGAATTGATCCTTGAAATAGATTTTCTATTCTAAGCGATAAGCTGGTTATAACAATCGAGGATCTCTCAAACAACCAACTCTTCCTCTCGTAGTCGATCCCTAAATTTAATAGCATTTTATTTGATAATTAGCCAAAAATAAATATATTAAAAATACGAGTTTATCTTGATATCAAATGCTTCCAACTTAGTCGATGTTTGTCCTCAAGCATGATATCCACTAGAAATAACTCGTCAATCTTTTTTAAAATCAAAAACCCCCTTTCCTAGTCAAACATACTTCAAACAATTAGGTGAATACAAAATAAACAATTGCTAAACTCAATCAATAAGCATTTTATAAAATCTTGAATAGTGTGTCAAATTTAACTATTTCACTAAATTTAGACTTAATCAAACATGCAAAACCATCATATTATCAATATTTTTATTATTTTTTAATTATTTTGTTTAAACGTAGTCAAGTTTTTTGACGTGAAGTGAAATTACAACCCAAGCACTTCACCCCGATTACTTAACTCGACACGTTCTCTTTATTTAATTATTTATTTTTAACGAGTTCGAGACATAATCAAACCTTTTGACACAAAAGGAGATGACAACCCAAACACCTTATCCCGGTTACTCAATTTTACATTCTCCTAATTGATTTATTTCTCCTTTCTCAAGGCAGCTCGGTTAGCGGAGTGTTACAAACTTCGGCTCGTCACCAAACCTTTTGACGTAAAATGAGATGACAACCCAAGCAGCTCATCCCAATTACTCAACTTGGTCACATTTCCAAATCTTCACTCTTAACATTTATTAGGTAAGTTCAAAAGAGCCAACAATTTTCATAAAATATTGACTAAGGCATAACATTTTCAATTCTATAAAATATTCATTGATCAAGCAAGCAATAGTTATTCATGATTTACGCACTTATTTAAGTAAACTAAACATAAGAATTAGAGGTTTATTTCTGAAACAAATTAAGAAATTATTCTTAACAAAACACATGCAAAAAAAAAAGTATAGCATGATCCCCTACTTAGCCTATATTGCCCCTAATGTGAAAAAAGAATAATAAGAGTGAAGAAAAGTGTACTCCCCGTTTATATTTAATAGGCCGGAGGGCTGTGGAAGTGACCGCTTTGCAAGATGGTGAGCCTGCTTGAGATGTTAGCTTCCATTGTTTCTAGGCGAGGCTCGATGGGATGAAGTCGTTCATCCATAGTGGAAGGTGGTTGCTCCTCTTGTTCTCTAGTAGCCGGATCGCGTCTTCGTCAAAATACTTTATTGCTTCAAGCAGTTCGTGTACCTGGGGAAACAAAATAAAATGAAGTAAGGGTGTCGGCAAGCAAACCCATAGAATCCAAACAATATTAATCCAAAGGATCCATATTATAAGCATACGTTAATGATGAAAAATCAAATTTAGATGAAAGCATATTTTTGGCTAGGTGTGTGATGTAAAGTCCGAGTATGAGAGATCAATGAGTTCAAATTACAACATGAAAATTACGTACAAACCAATATCCCAAATTGACCCTAAAACCGAAATGCATGCACCATAAGAAAAATAGCTCTGTTCTAGTTAAGATAGACGTAGAATCATTGCGACCTGAATAATTAAAAGTGAGAAACCTATTAATGTACCTTAGGGCCGATTCATGCACTAATAAAGCTTTAGAGGTCTTAGAATTGTAAGTCTGGGATACTGAGTTTGTTAACACCGAGTAAGCAAATTGGCATCAAAATTACTAGATATCTCAAGAAGAGCACTATAGTATGAATCAGATTGGACATCGTCAGGGTCAACGAAACCCATGGCCATGTTAAAATCAAAAATAGACATAGAAAATGAATTACCAAGCAATCTGAGTTTAATTACATCCAGGGTTTCAACAGTTTCAACTTCAAACATATTAAAGTTAAATGTCACATAAAATTCGAACACAAGTTCATAGTACGCAACACAATAAATATTCGCATATGATATCCAACCAATAGTAGCAAAATAATTAAATATTGACTCACGCATGTTAAGTGCATCAAGAGTAAAGAGAAAGATATATTTGCAAACTGGTACTGGCCAATGTTGAATTTCCTTATATCTTGTTTGGTGTTCTAATTTTGTAAAATTTAGAAATCTTCGAAGTCTCTGTTCTGGCGGCATTATATAAGTTCGGTCTTGCTGACGTGCCTATTATTACAAGAAGGTTGGTACTCATTTTTTACTGGGATTTGTAGTAGGCTCGGTATATCAGCAGCTTTAGTACTGCTATTCGGGGTTGACTCTGACCCTTGTTCGCCAAAGAGTAGGTTGTTAACTTGGGTTCATCGTTCTAGCTCCGTCTAAACAACCTGTAGGAAACGTTAATAATAGTAAATCAATTTGTAGGTTTGGAACATTATACCTTGTGTTTCTAGACTAGTCAGGACGAACGTGTGAACTTTCTATCATTACCGGTGTCGGGCTTCTTTGTCGATGTTGACTTGTTCCAGCAACATTTATCAGTGGTGGTTGTTTTGGAACTTCGTCGTTAAGATCAACGACTGATGGCGCTAAAAATTAGCTTTGGCCTCGATTTAATTAAACCAGTCAAATGTTGGCTAATTAGCATCTAGTATAAACCATGAGATTTTTTTCGGGTAAAATACAATCAGAGATGACTGTTTAGTGGTAGCCCACAGTAGAGATCAATGGCGGATGGTGGAGGTTGGCGACGGATGGTGGTTTCAATTTTGTCAAAATTTTGGATGATGCTAGCAGTGGCTATGGGGTAAAATGTGAGGTTTTGGGGTTTGTAGAAGTGGTGGTTGGGTTAGGGTCAACAAAGATAAAGTTTTTAGGGTGTTTTAAGGAAGGGGTGTTATTTGGCGTAGGTCTAATAGTGGGGCTGTGAACGGCTGTAGTGATGGCTTTCAAATGGAGGTGTTTGACGGAAGGGAGGTGGAGAATTGTGGTGGCGCGTAGATGGTGAGAGATGGTGTTTTTAAGGTGGTTTTTTTTTCTTTTTTTGGACGATGGTGGGTGCTACCGGCGGTGGTGGTGGCGAAGAGGTCGTCATTGGTCAAGGGATTGATGGCAGTGAAGGGGTAAACGGTAACGACTTGAGGTGTTAGAGTTTTGGTGAAAAAGATAAGTGAAGAAGAAGAAGAAAGGGGAATGTGGGGGTTTGAAAAAAATTATTATTTTATTCTTCTTCTTTTTTCTTGGTCGTTGGGCCCTTCTTTCCTTTTTCTTCTTTTTCTCTTTTTTCCTTCTTTTTCTTTCTTGGTCGTTTGGCCCACTTTCTCTTTTTCTTCTTTTGGGTTGTGTCAAGCCAGTTGGCCTGTTTCTTTCTTTGGCCGCTTGGGCTGAGTCTTCCTCCCTTCTTCTGGGCTTGGTTTGTTTGTTTGCTTAGCCATGAATTTGCTTAAAAAAGATGTACAACTCAAATTTGAATGTGCCCCTACAATAATTTAATTTCGACGTCCAAAACAAATAACAGTCGTCGTCCATGCTTCTAGAAATATCACAATCAAATGGATTAAAATAATATTTTATTTAATTTTCAAACTAAACTAGAATTCAAAATTAAATTAAATTAAATTAAATAAATTACTAAATGAAAACAAATGTAGGTTGCCTCTTATAACGCGTTTTTGTTTAACGTCGTTAGCTCAACGACCTGAAAAAATTAATCGTTTGACTCCTCAAAAAATAATTATTCTACCACATGTACTTGAAAATTCTTATAAAAGGGTTTTAACATTTGCCCATTGACTTTCAAATGTTTCCCGGATTCCTGTTTTTTATTTCGATTGCACCATGAGGAAACAATTTAGTAACAACAAAAGAACCAAGCTATTTGGTTCGAAGTTTACCTGCAAAAATCCTCAATGTTGAATTATAAAATAACATTTTTTGACCAATTTAAAATTGTTTGCAAGATATTCTTTGGTCATGAAACGCTTTGGTTTTGTCTTTATAAATTTGGGAATTTTTAAATATGTCACATCGGATCTTTTCAAGCTCTTAAATATCTAATTTTTGATACTTACCTGCGGCGTCCAACTCCATGTTGCATCTTTTTACTGCCCAAAATACCTTATATTGTAACTCTACTGAAAGGTGGCACGGTTTACCGAATATGAATCGGTAAAGGGACATTCCTATGGATCCCTTGTAAGCAGAACAGTACGTTCAAAATGCATCGTTTAAATGTAAGCTCTAGTCTTTCCTATTTGGTTTCATGGTCTTTTCTAGAATCGACTTTATTTTGCGGTTCGAAGCTTCTGCTAGACCATTTGTTTGTGGGTGATAAGTCGTGGCCACATGTTGTGTCACCCCATACTTTTTCAATAGGGTATCAAGTACCTTATTGTAGAAATGACTTCCTCGATCACTGATTAATGCTCTCGGTGTGCCAAACCTGAAAAAAATAGAATTCGTTAAAAAATTCACTACAATTTTAGTATCAGCATGTCGGGTAGCTTTAGCTTCTACCCATTTAGATACGTAATCTACAGTGAGAATAATGTAAATATTATTAAATGACGAAACAAACGGTTCTATAAAATCGACGCCTTACTTATTAAAAATTTTGCATACATGTATAGGTGTTAGGGGCATCTCATTTTTTCGGCTTAAATCCCCACTTTTTGACATCTCTCGCAAGTTTTGCAAAATAAACAAGCATCACGATAAATGTGTGGCCAAAATAACCCAAACTCAAGTACCTTACGTACGGTGCATTTAAAACTGAATGCCCTCTACAAGCATAAGAATGACAAAAAGAAAGAATAGATTGTACCTCAGTTTCTGCGACACATCGTCGAATTACCTGATCGAAGCAGTGTTTCCATAGGTATGGATAGTCCCAAATATAATATCGCGAGTCTCTTTTGAGCTTGCCCTTTTTAGAACGTGATAAGTTTAAATAAACAATACCTGTAGTGAGGTAATTTACCATATCTGCAAACAATAGGTAAACTGTCTGAGCTGATAGAAGACTTTTATCCCGGAAGTTATCTTTAAGAGGTATGTCATCTTTTAAGAAAGGAATTCAACTCAAATTATCAGCTAATAAGTTCTCACTTCCTTTCTTGTCCTTAATTTCGAGATTGAAATCTTGTAAGAGAAGAATCTATTGAATCAGCCTAGGTTTTGCCTCTTTTTTCCTGATCAAATATTTCAACGCTGCATGGTAAAAAAAACAATAACTTTAGTGCCTAATAAATACAATCTAAATTTTTCCAAAGTAAATACAATGGCTAATAATTTTTTCAGTAGTCGAGTAATTGCTCTGGGAAACATCTAATGTTTTTGAGACGTTGGATATGATGTGAGGTTTCTTCCTAATTTTGTTGCCCAAGGACAGCTCCTACAATTTTTTCATTTGCATCGCACATGAGCTCGAAAGGGTAGTCCTAATTTGGCAGTTGTACTATAAGAGTTGAAACAAGCTTTTTTTTAGAGTGTCGAACGCGTCTTTGTACGTTTGATCAAATTCAAACTCTTTATCTCTTTGCAAGAGATTGCAAAGCAGTCGCGAAATATTAAAAAAGTTCCTAATAAAACGCCTGTAAAAATCTGCATGACCAAGAGAAAAATGAATTTCCCTTACAGTTTTGGGGTATGGAAGTGAGTTAATAACATCAGTTTTGACCTTATCGACCATGATCCCTTCAGTGCAAACAATATGCCCTAAAATCAATCCCTTATCTACCATAAAATGACATTTTTCATAATTAAGAATTAGATTAAATTTTAGGCATCTCTTCAAAATTCTAACGAGGTTTGAAAGATATTTATTGAAAGAATTACCATAAACTGTAAAATTGTCCATAAATACCTCAATTATTTTCTCGATATAGTCAAAAAATATACTTACCATACACATCTGGAATGTAGCTGGTGCATTGCAAAGTCCAAACGACATCCATCTATAGGCGAGCATGCTAAAGGGACATGTAAACATTGTTTTCTCTTTGTCATTTGATGCCACTGGAATTTGGAAAAAATCTAAATAACCATCAAGACAATAGTAGTAAGTTTTTCCCGCTAAACGTTCTAACATTTTATCAATAAAAGGAAGTGGAAAGTGGTCTTTTCGAGTTAAAGAGTTCAACTTCTTGTAATTTATATAGACTCTCTACCCATTTTAGCCTGGAGTTGGAACTAGATCTCTTATTGCATTTTTTATTACAGTCATACTTGTTTTCTTGGGTACCACATGAATTGGGCTGACCCAATTACTGTCAGAAATTGGATAGATTATTCCAGCGTCCAGTAACTTTTGAACTTTATTTTTGAAAACCTCCATAATTTGTGGATTAATATGTCTTTGAGCTTCTCTCTTTGGGCTTATGTTTTCTTCTATCGATATTATATGCATACAAGTTGAGGGGTTTAGCCCTTTTATATCGACGATCGCCCATCTGATAGCCCCTTTGTAATCTCTCAAGACTCGAATTAAATTCTCCTCTTCCAATCCCAAAATTTTACTGAAAACTATTACTGGTAAAGTGTTTTCATTACTTAAATAGGCATACTTCAAGTGTTTTGGCAATGGTTTAAGCTCTTCTCTAAGCCCTACAAAATAGAAGGCAACAATTTAGTTTTAGAAGGAGAAAGTTCAAAGTACTTACCTTGGCTTCTAGGAAATTGAGGAGTATCCAATAGAATAACGGTTTTTTTAATCGGTTCTCTGAATGTCATTATCTCCTCCAATTTATCCATCGTATTGAAGTCTAAACTCTTGGAAAGTACAGCTTGTAATCCATCCCCTTTATGATACTCAAAATGAAATTTCGTTAGTGGTCCAATAATATCAACACTACAAATATTTAACATTATATTGAATTGACCCATTGCCTCATGAACATTAAATTTTACCACCTCACCGTCTAATTCCATAGTGAGGGTTCCACTTCAAACATAAATCCTTGTACGTGCGGTACTAAGGAATGGTCTCTCGAGTAGAATATCAGAAATATTTTTTGAGTGGTCGTCCTCCATTTCAAAGATGTAAAAGTCTGCAGGAAAAATTAGTTCATTTACGTTTACAAGAACATCTTCCAGCACCTCTTCTAGATATACGCATGACCTGTCTGCCAATTGAATAATCACCCCTATTTTTTTCAAAGGACCCATGTTTAGCAATTTAAAAATAGATAAAGGAATTACATTAATATATGCTCTCAAATCACACATGGCTTTATTTATGTCAATATTACTTATTTGGCAGGATATAGAAAACATACCTTGGTCCTTACACTTAGGCAGGATTTTCCTTTGTAGCATTACAGAAACATTTTCTCCTACATTCACCCATTCGTTTCCTTGGAGCTTTTTTTTTATCGATGCACAGTTCTTTCAAAAATTTTGAATAGTGTAGAACTTGTTTAATTGCATCAAGTAAAGGAATATTAATTTCTACCTTCCGGAATGTCTTAAGGATTTCTTTTTCCTCTCGTTCCTTTTTAACTTGGGCGAGCTTTCCAAGGTATGGGAGAGGTACAACAAATGGTTTATGAGGCGTCAACTCAATGAGAGTTACTGGTTCGGCTTCCTGTTCAATGTCGTGGTCACGACTCATGCCAGACACTAGTTCTGACTTTGTTCCATCTTTTATAATCACTGCACTTTCATTTTGACGTGGGTTTGGCTTGGTTTGATATGGCAATTTTCCTTGGTTCTCCAAACAGCTAACCGTAAGTGGTAACTTACTTATTTGCTGGTCAATTTCTTAGAAGTGCGCCTCAAACTTTTGTTGGAATTTTTCGGTGTTAATGGCCAACCTCTCTACTATGGCTTCAATTAATGACTTTGGAGGTTGATAATGTTGAGGCGGAGGTGGTCTTAGTTGATATTGTTGATTATATTGTGAATCCGATCCATAGCTCAAGTTTAAGTGATCCCTCCACCCCATATTGTACATATTTGAATATGGATTGTAATGCCTTTGAGGTGGCCCTAAGAAGTTCCCAACGACATTTACTTGTGCAGTTGTATCCTTAAGTAAAATCGGGCACGAGTTGGTAAGATGATCAGGCTTAGTACAAATCCCACACAACTAAGCTGGCTTTGTCTATCCTATAAGTATATTTTTAACCACATTAGTAAGTTCATCAATCTTATTTACTATGGAATGAGTACTTAGCTCATGAACCCTTCTCGTAGGTTTCATAGGTGGTCAATACTGTTGAGAATTTGCGGCAATAGTCGAAATTAATTCTCTAACTCTTTGGGGAGACATGTTCACAAGAACCCCTCCACTAGTGGTATTAATCATCTTCATTTTCATTGAGAGTAACTCTTCGTAGAAATACTGTAAGAGTGACTGTTCAGGAATGCCATGTTGTGGGCAACTTGCGCACAACTTCTTGTATTGCTCCCAATATTCATAGAATGATTCTACTTCTTTTTGTTGTATTACAACTATACTCCTCCTTAATTCGGCTGCTCGAGCTGCTGGGAAAAACCTGTCAAGAAAAAATTGAGACATATCAATCTAAGCATTAATAAATCCCAGAGGAATATAGAACAACCATTCTCTAGCAGAGTCAGGTAATGAAAAAGGAGAAGCATGTAGTTTTATTTGATCCTTAGTTACTACTTCTGGTTTCATGTTTAGACAAACCATGTGGAACTCTTTCAAATGAGTATGGAGGTTCTAGTTTTTCAAACAGCGAAAAGTAGGCAATAAATGTACTAATTTCGACTTTAACTCGAACGGTGTTTCATTTGCTGGATAAGTTATGCATAGTGGTTGTTGTTCATTTGGTGTAGCATCAAGTTGGCATATAGTTTAATCTTCCATTTCATCTGAATCTTCAGATAAGTAAATATCTTCGGTGTAAGATCCTTCTTCAAAGTTAGGTTGTGGTTGTTTACTGCGTCGAATAGCTTCTCTTTGAAGTGTTCGAGCTAACTTTTCTATCTTCGGTTCAAATGCTAGAGTCCTCGATTCTGACTTGGTCAGAAAGAAAACAAACAAAAATTAGAAAATTTCACCAATTCCCGGCAACGGCGCTAAAATTTGATGGGTGTTGAAACCACCAAATATAAATTCTTACAACAAAATAACAATATTAGCAGTATAGAGCAGTAGGGTCGAATCCACATAGACTGGCTATCTAATTTCGCCTTTTTTCGTGACCAGAATTGTTGTTACGGTCACAGTTGTGCCCACGACCTATGCGTAGCAATGCTGAAAAAATAAAAATGGGGGGTTTAAATTTATAAAGATAATAAAATAAGGAAATACGAAGTGTAGTAAAATAAAATAAAAACAGAATTGAAATTGAAAAAATAAATTTAAGCAAATAAAGTAAATTAGTAAATAAAATATTTTTAAGCTTGGCCTTAGTCTCGGTGTACTCTAACCTTGAATCAATCCTTGAAATGGATTTTCCCTTCCAAGCGATAAACTGATTATGACAATTAAGGATCACTCAAACCTCTAACTCTTCCTCTTATAGTCGATCCTGGTATCACTTGCAAATCGACTATTGTCAAATTTTCTACCACGTGGCACGTACCCGTAATTTAATACTTCGATAGTCATGCAATCTAAAAAGCCCAACTCGAATTAACGGCCTCAACCGTATGGGTCGTTTAAATCCAATCACTATCTCCCTTGACATAATCCAACTAGCTTTTTCCAATTGAACACACCAATTTGTTTGCGAGATTTTGAATATAGCATGGCCGACTCAACTTTCCAATTGTACGCCAAATGATTCCAACCCAATGCTTACTTTCTGAATTAAAATCGAATCAACTTTAAGGGATGAATTTGTACTATCCCATATACCGGAGAGATAACGAATACCAAATTGCAAAGTAATTAATGTGGGTTCATATCTCACGATTACCTTGTCGAAGCGATAATGGGGCTAAGGCTAAAAAAAGTTTAGCTAATCATGGAAAGAATCATGCTAGAAAATAAATGGTTTAAATGGAATTGTGGACGATGGAAAGGGGTAGGGCCTTGGAAGGTAATTAAACCAAAAAGTTGAAAGTAAAAAGAAAAAAAATTGAAAGCCAGGTGTGTGTTTAATTGGTTGTAGCCACTAGGTATTTATACACATTTTTAGTGCTAAAATTTTACTAGATTTTTTTAATATTATCACTAAATAAATAAATAATTTAAAAATCAAATTTAAACTAGAGATTAAATTTAAACTAATTACAAAGTTTAAGCAATATTAAAAATCCTTCAATCTTTATCCAATTATCTATAATCTTTCAATCAAGTCTTTTTCTTTACTTTTTTTGTTTCAATTTAGTCCATCCTTGTAAGAATTGAAATTCAGCGCACCAACTTTATTTTTAATAAAAAAATTTATATTTAATAGTATTTTATTCGATAATTATTAAAAATAAGAATTTACCTTACTATCAAAATTAAATATTTAAACTACTTAGTAGGACCCAGTGGAACCAAATCTGAATTCAGTACGCAAACAGATTTTCCATAGGATTCTTTCATGGATCTTAAATATTCCTTCATCGTACAATTGTTTTATTTGAATAAAAACTATGCAAACAGATTTTCCTTAGGATTCTATACCAAAGAATGCTCCAGAAGCCGTAAATTATAACGCCAAATTCAATGACCATTTCTATAATTATTTTTTATTAAATTGGTGTTTATGAAATATAAGTATCTCATATTGACTAATTTTTTATTTAATTTTATAAAAAATATTTTAGATCTCTATTTAATTTTTTATCTTTTTTAATCTTTAAATTTGTATTGTATGTAACATTCATGTGTATGCCACGTTAATAATTAATTAATTTTTAAAATAAAAGTATTTAGAAATATTTTTTAAAATTTTTAAAAATAATTAATTACTGATGTAGCATCCACGTGGCAATCTTAGCAAAGTTAATAAACATTAATTTTTCATCCATTTTAAAGAGATTTGATAAACATAGCAATTTTGGAAGTCAAATAAATCATTATGCATTTTTTCTATAATTGGTATTATCAATTTATTAAATTTTGCATGAACATAAAATACATCAAACAAATTACAAAATAATATATATATCTATATTACATTAAAAAATTGATTGAGTTGGTGTCACTTATCAACCTGAACATAACTTAATTATGAAATTGCCAAATATATATATTTATACAAAAAGCAAATATTATTTAAATGGTATTTATATCTTTTTATATTTTGATAAATCTAAAAAATTATATACACATAATGAGAATCACATGATTTAAACTCAATACATTATAATCTTTATTATTTCAACTAAGTTTGATCTAAGATGTGTTTTGACACTACAAAGTAAGTGAATGAAAGTGTAATTAAGCTCTTGTAATTGCAAGGAATTCAAATTTGAGTAATATAATATAATTACATCGTAATTTTTATTATATACAAATATATTTTGAAAGCTTCAAGATAATTGAACTTGAATATAATTATTTATAATTACCTGCATAATTACTTTAATTTTCATATTTTTTAAAAATTTATACTAAATTCAATAAAATTAGCTAATTATAATAATTATCTAAACATGCCACAGCACTAATAATTATGTTGAAATTTAATTATTATATGACTTTTTAATTTGTATTTCAAATTTTATAAATTTATTACAAAATCTAGTAGACAGGGCAAGTGTGATTAAATGTTGTGCCAAATGGGGAGATGGGGGGCGGCGGCTTTGTGGGCACCGAAATATTCGTACGACGTCGATTGCCCATCCTTATCTATAAAACTAACAAAGTTTCTTTCTCTTCTATTCTGAACTTTAGCTGGAAGCTTTACTGGTTGCCGCTAGATTTGAGGACAGTCTCCTACGCAATAAAGTAAATAAATTTTCCAAAGAAAAAAGTAAATAAAAATATTCGAAAGTATAATAACTAGTTAAATTAAAAGTATTTAGGTAATAATTAATAGAAGGAAAAAATTGATAACTTCTTACAAAAACTGATAAATCTTTTTTTTTCTCAAATCTTTAAAGAAATATTAATACTTTATTATATTATGAATTTATTTATTTTAAACTTTCTCCTCTTAACTCATAAATAGGAAGATAATACATTTCAGTGTACTCAAACCCACTTCTTATATCAACAATAATGTCCAAAATACTTGAATTGAGACTCAATCGACAATCTATTTTTATTTTTAAATATAAAAGTATCCTTTTCATTTTAGAAAAATTAACGTAAATTTACCATTCTGCCATCAACCAAGGGCACAATGATGGCAAAGTTGGTTGAAATCAATAAATTCAACTCATTTCATTCAAAAATTTTTTTTAATTTTTTTTATTTTTAAAAAATTATTTTTTCTTTCTCAATATAATGTTTTTGATGAATATTTTAAATATTTTAATTAATTAAATTTTATAAAAAAATTAATTTCCTATCAAAAGTTAAAATATAACTATTTTATAGATACTCTAAAATACAAATATTATTTTTCTAAATAATAATAAAATATACGAATATAATCCTGAATCATCTATTTTCGGAATTATTCATTTATAAATATTTTACTCAAATATTATGTTTCGTAAAGAATTTTATATAAAGAGTTGAACTGTATTTTACCTCTACTAAAAAATAAATAATATATTAGATGAAAGATATAATTAATTTTTTTATTAAAAATCATCTACTTTTATTATAAAATATTGACGTAATTGAAACTAAAGTAAGACACATAGCATGTCAAATACATTACATGTTGCCATAAAGAGGCTATTTTAAGTAAAATGAATAAAATTTTTAACCAATGAGATGTATGAAACTGTTGACAGGAAATGAAATAGATAGAAGTTTTTATGTGAAGGGACTAATATTAGCAACCCGATAATCACACATTATCATTTAATTTATTTATTTATTTTTAAGTAAAAATATAATAAAATACAAAGAAACTGGCTTTATAAGTCTTTGACGCTTGTCGGAAAGAATTATATCCAAAGAAAAAACTAATCAAAATCAATTACATTTACAGCAAGGCACCTCCACCCACTTTTATTTTTTATTTTTTATTTTTTATACAACCTCCACCCTCTCTTTCACTACACAGTATAGCGTAATAATAACCCACAACTTTCCAGTTTGGAATTGTTGATTGGTCGGAACAAATTCTGCGAAAAAAAAGAAAGTGTCAAAGTTCCCGTGAAAGATTTTAAGCTAAAGCCTAAAGAGTGCAATTAATGTTTGCAGTTAATGGAAGTACTTAACACACTGTATGCCTGTTTCAACGAACTCATTAACGATGGCCATGAAACTCGCTTCCCAATCGCCCTTTCTTCCCTTAAATTCATGACAATCCTCGGAGCCTTTCACGATTCCACTTTGTAAGCAAACTCCCCCCTTACCTTCGTTTCTTCTTAACTCTGGGGTTTCTCTACTTTTCTTGTAAGCACCTGTTTCTGAGTTTATTTTCTTATATTGAATTTCGTTTTGTTCTATAAGTTGCCATTTTGCCAATGGTTTTATCTTTAACTTTTGGGTTATATATAATACGGTGGGGTGCTGTGGGTATTAGTTTTCACTTTTAGCAGTCCTTATATATAGTATAATATATGGTGGGCTGTGGGTATTAGTTTTAAGTGTTCACTTGCTTTGGAAATTAAGGATTTTTTATGTTCTCTGTCAACAGGTGAAATTATCAGAATTTCACTTGTTTGAATTGTACTTTTTGGTCTTTGATTTGATTAGAAGTGGATTTAACATTTGTTTAGTTTGAATCCAGTTGCAGTTTTGTCCACATTTCTTAGCAACTTTCATGACTTCTCTTCTTTTTTTGAAATAAACTTCCATGGCTTTTAATTTTCAGAATATTGTAGTTGACCTTTAATATTTTAGTTATTGCTATTTATTGAATTTGTTGCCGTATTGTTGAACTGTGTATGCTTGAATTTTCTTTATTTTTGGACTTTTGTAAGTCTCTTTTAAGTGCCTAGAGTTTTGTTTTCCCTGCACAGGTTCTAAAGATGGAAAATATGAAGGTTTTTTCAGTTAAGGTGGAGGATGGAAGGGAAGGACGAGATGGGAAGCCATCAGTTGGTCCCGTGTACCGTAACCTACTCGCCAAGCAAGGATACCCTCCACCTGATCCTGAGATGTCTACCACATGGACTCTTTTCAGGTAACTTAATATGTTGCACTTTTATTTTTACTTTTTGATGTTACAGTACAGGCTTTTACGTTGATCAAAAGGCAGTATCATTAACATACTAGAGTAGGAATTTGCATTGAAAATGCCTGCTGGAAGGCCTTATTGCTTAACTGATTATACTAATACAGTTCTAGATTATCCTTTCACGAACTAAATATCTTAGCATTCATGAATTTTGACAACAAGATAGATATTCTGCAGTTCATCTGTTGAGAAGTACCCTGGAAACAGGATGCTTGGATGGCGAAAATTTGTCAATGGCAAGGTTAAATTTATGTTCAATACAAGATTTCATAATTTGTACCAGATTTGTTCTAGCTGTTTCTCACTTTGTTTATCATTTAGGTGGGTCCTTATATCTGGAAAACATATAAGGAAGTTTATGATGAAGTTCTGCATGTTGGTTCTGCATTGCAAGCATCTGGTGCTGAACCTGTAAGCATAAACATATGTCAATTTTCTGATGCCTTGGAGACAAAGCGATTTTGTTGTTTAGTCTGAATCTTTCCTCGCTACAGTTTTACTCACATATTTGTTGCAGGGATGTCGGGTTGGGATTTATGGAGCAAACTGCCCGCAGTGGATTATGGCAATGGAGGTCTGCTTTCAGATTTTGGCTATTGTATCAATTATGATAATGCTTTTAAAAGTAGTGACCTTTCAAGTTCCCTTTCAGCACTCGTTAGAATGGTCCTTTAACAACTTTTTCCAACGTGTAGGCCTGCGGTGCCCACAGTTTGGTTTGTGTGCCTCTCTATGATACACTAGGTAATTGCCTCTTGAGAAATTTCCTTCTTTTGAAGCAAATTCTATGATCTCTCTTTGCTCAAGAAGCTTCTTTTTTTCCCTTAATTTAATGCCTAACATTTTAGATTCTTACCTTCCCCCATTGTCTATTGCCATTGCAGCAGTGAAACTTTGGGGCTAGCTTTTACAAAAGCAGTTCCAAGTGTCCATGGCCATCACTCTTCTTAAATCCTATTATACTGAAACCTTTTCTAGCTAATAAGTTAATTTACCTCTAGGAGCTTCTTATTGATCTTCGTGGAAGGTGTTTCTACCACACATGATGTTGTACATAGTTTTTGGACCATCAAGATGCCTGCTATCTATAGGTCTCACTGTTGATTTGAATAGTATAGAATATTAAGCTTAAGGTTCATCTCCCTTTAACTTGAGTGCAGGGTCTGGAGCTGTAAATTTTATCATAGACCATGCAGAGGTTGATTTTGTATTCGTTCAAGACATAAAAGTAAAAGAAGTAAGGTTTAGGTTTTGACTTATGCCCTTTTCCATACACTTCTCCAATTTCAGAATCAACATTCTAATGTTTCCCATGCCTTTGCAGCTTTTGAATCCTAATTGTAAATCGGCTCAACGGCTGAAAGGTGAAAAATGAGTAAATAAACTTTAGTTTGCTGAAACTGCTTGAAGGCTCTATGCTAAGTTTTTCTCTGGTGGCAGCAATTGTTTGCTTCACATCGTTGGCTGAAGAAGACAATGCTAAGGCATCTCAAATGGGGATTAAGACATACTCGTGGACTGAGTTTCTCCACATGGTTAGGTTTCACTCTTAATAACTATACTCTGAGAGAGAGGGATTGAAAACTAATCGTCTATTTCACATTGATTTTGCATAAAAAATTATCATAGTAAGATCTCTCGATGCTCATGTTCACCTTTTTAAATGTTGTGAGAGAAATGTTGAATCCACTTTTTCTTTTTCATTTTCCTGTCTGTGCCTATTGTTTCATCAGGGAAAGGAAAACCCTTGGGAGATTTCACCACCTCAACCATTTAGCATTTGCACCATTATGTATACAAGTGGAACCAGCGGAGATCCTAAAGGCGTTGTTTTAACACACGAAACAATGGCAACATTTGTATGTGGAGTTGATCTTTTCTTGGATCAATTTGAGGACAAGGTATACTTAATTCTGGAACTTAATATAAACAATCTCTTCAAAATAGCAATCTGCTCCTCTTGTTCAAAGTAACACTGCTGTGTCCTTTCTTGCTCACATTTACTTCAGTATCAATTTCAAGTGTGCCTTTCGTTTTAACATATAATGTTGGTTCACCTTCCTGATATATCGTTTGTTAAACAGATGACAGTGGATGATGTGTATTTGTCCTTCCTGCCCCTTGCTCATATCCTTGACCGCATGATAGAAGAATATTTTTTCCATAGAGGAGCATCCGTTGGCTACTACCATGGGGTTTGCTACTGGAGCTCTGTTTCTTTAAGGAACTCTTTAGTTGAGGAAATGTAAAATCAGTCCTAGGCGAGAGGGGGTGTTAAAGAACTTATGAACTTGTAATCAATAACATCAATGAAGTTTATTAGTCATTAGAAGGTGTTAAAATCATGGGAATGGTGCTTATTATGCCACTGCCAGGTACGGTGATGGTGGAATTATTTAGATACATATAAGCATAGGATCAGATGAGGGGAAAGAGAAGACGGGAGGTGGTCATCTCGATCCATGACTGGAACTTCTCTTCTGGATTTCCATATTACATTAAAATTTTGCTTGGTTTCTTATTCTTTTTGTTTAAAACTTAATTGTAACTTAATGTGAAAAATATGTTGGTTCTTACAGAACTTGAAGGAACTGCGGGATGACATAATGGAGTTGAAACCCACATTTTTAGCAGGTGTACCTCGAGTTTATGATATGATTCATGAAGGCAAGTGATTGGAAAACCATTATCTTCTGATCAATTTTTAAGTAACAATGATTTGTTCGTCAAAGTTAATCCGTGTTTTAGGTATTCAAAAAGCACTGCAAGAACTAAGTCCATTGAGGAAGTGGATTTTTGATGCTCTCTACAAACAGTAAGACAATGCTCCCTACAAAGAGTAACACAACTCCTCCTACTTGTAGTAGAAGTGCATATAGAATAACCATGGGGCTGATGCATGCGTGTTTTGTTTACAGCAAACTTTCTTGGATGAATAAAGGGTATAAGCAAAAATTTGCATCTCCTTTAGCAGATTTGTTGGCCTTCAGGAAGGTAATGTCTTATCTCCTTCAGAAACCAAACTTCTAAACAGAAAATTTGGCCATATTTCGAAGCTTGATGGGTTCCATACATATACCCAACAATATGAAACATCGATTAACGGGTCCAGATCACATTAATACTTGTTCATTGGGCTTTGCATTATTCTAAACGGATATACAATTTCGGTGCCAACTTATCATTGGCTCTAGTATTCTGAAGACTGGTCCAAACCGGCCCAGTTCTCCCCGGTGTATGCCTTTGTCGTTCCCTTGAGTAGTGTGTACTCTTAAGCTTTGGGGAAAATAACCTCTCGACTATCTAATGTGTTATCATCTCTTTTTCCATTTCTACAAGGTCAAAGCTAAGTTAGGTGGTCGGCTTCGGTTGTTACTATCCGGAGGTGCACCATTGAGCTCTGAAGTTGAAGAATTCCTGCGGGTCACTTGTTGTGCCTTTGTTGTCCAAGGCTATGGTAATTTCCTGTCTATTGGAGTATGGAAAATAACGGCAGGCTATCTATGTCATATTTAAAACAAGGGAATAGAAAAAAAAAGAAAAAGAAAAGAATGGGCATGTCTTAGTTATATATAAAGTTCCCTGATCCTAGCACTAGTGCTTATTACCGTCAGGTGCATATGTTGCCTTAGTTGTAATTTTCTTATACAGATAATCTGCACATTGAACAATTTGTATTGTGATAATTATAGGATTGACTGAAACATGTGGAGCTTGCACTATTGGTTTTCCGGATGAGATGTGCTTTGTTGGTACTGTCGGGTCTCCAGCTGTGTACAACGACTTGCGCTTAGAGGAGGTTTCAGACATGGGCTATGATCCACTCGGAAATCCTCCCTGTGGTGAGATATGCGTGAAAGGAAAGACTATTTTCTCTGAGTACTACAAAAACCCTGAACTGACAAGAGAATCTTTCAAGGATGGATGGTTTCATACAGGTTAGGCGGTTCGATTTCCAGTCAAATTCTCAAACTGAAATTTTAATCACCAATCTTCAATTCTAATTCTGACATTCTTGACATTCTCAGGAGACATAGGCCAAATGCTTCCTAATGGAATTGTTAAGGTTATTGATAGGAAGAAAAATCTTATTAAGCTCTCCCAGGGAGAGTATGTCGCACTAGAGTACTTGGAAAATGTTTACGGAGTCACTCCAATCATCGATGATGTGAGAATCTCCATTGATCGACTCCTTTATTGATTTCGCAACAAAGTAATGCCCTTTAATCAAATTTAAAAAACAAATTTCTTTAGGTATGGGTCTATGGAAACAGCTTCAAATCAATGCTAGTTGCAGTGGTTGTGCTACATGAAGAAAATGCTAAAAAATGGGCTGAGTTGAATGGTTACACTGTTTCACTCTCTGAGCTCTGTTCTCTGAGTAAGCTTCAGAATTATGTCCTCTCAGAGCTCAAATTCACAGCTGAGAAAAACAAGGTAACATCTACTTTAGTTTTCTTCCTCTACATCTTTCTTTACATTTTTTTCCATTAACATTTTGTTTGCATATTTGAACACCAGATGAGAGGTTTTGAGTATATCAAAGGAGTGATTTTGGAAGCCCGGGCTTTCGACATGGAGCGAGATCTAGTGACTGCAACATTGAAGAAAAAAAGAAACAATCTGCTCAAATATTATCAGGTAATGTGTGCATGATTTTTCATTCATATATGCTTCTTGTTAGTTACCAGGTGACTTACCAAGTTACTTCACATGATGTTTGAACAGGCTGAAATAGATGCACTCTACCATAACTTGACTACAAAAAAATGAAAAGCCGAAGTAGTATGCTTGTGCCATACCCCCACGGTTTATCGTCATCCTATAGGTGAAAATGGTGTTGAATGCCTATGCTTAATGCATAATATAAGTAATAATTGTCGTTAACTGGTTTTCAATATAGAATTCAGAAGGCACAAGTTGCATTTCAGTGGGGAAAGGAAGAAGATATTATGGTGATATTAGCACAACAAAAGTTGAAAATTTAATCAGACGCGTGGGTGTTTCACCTTCTTATTTATTTGTATTATTCACCTATACTTTTGAGTTAGTAATATGTATTTTATATATTTTCATTTAGAAAAACTCATTTCAGAATTGACAAAAACGCAATGGCTATGTCTATTCACTTCTGGAAAAACACAAATTTCACCATACTTGTTCATCCACTCACACATGCTTGAGAAGCCCTTTCATCTTCCTTGAAAAGCTTGTGACCAATCCTGTACAAAGCATATGCATCAATACATGCAAACTTAACCTGATCCTCGTCAAGAAACCTAGTTTATTGAGGCACTCATCATCACTTGGTCTCCATTTATGGAGCCCCACCAATCTGTTAGCAAGAACTTTCAAACCAGGCTTCCCATAGTAGCTGAGTGGGAACCATGCCTTAACCAAGGAACGAACATCAATAGTCCTTCCGCAACTCAGTCCATACTCATTCTGGAGTTTAAACACAGTCTCTTCAATTTCGATTCCCACAAAAACCACGTCCGTGTCACTGAGAAAGGTTTTGATGGACTGAGGCATGTGGTTAATGTGGAGGAGCTGAATAACGAGGCACATGGTGTCAACACAGAGTTGTAGAGTGGCAATTTTGTTGCTCATTGATCTTATTGGATGAGATTTCCATTTACAGTTTAGCCCTGCAATAGTAAGTTTTTGCCCATTGAACATGAACTTGGATCGAACCTGGAGAACCCAAATTTCTGCTACAGAAGCCTCGTCAGTGACGGTTGTTTCAATAATTTTGGCATTGAAGGGAACCAAGTGAGTGTAATAGCCCATTTCTCACAACCAAAATGTTAAAGCTCCTCTGTATACCAGTTACTAATTTAAGAAATTCCATGAGTGGTTGCATTTATTAGAATAGGGAAACTAAAGGGACTTTGACTCCATTCACTTTTGTGGAGCATGCATGTAATTTTTTGATTAATGCTCAGCTTTGAACTTTTTTTTTTCACACGTTTTGGAGGATGAAGGAATTTTAATTTTATAACGTCAATGAAATGATGCCTTTTGGGTTAAATAAAAAATTAGCTCTTAAATTATAGCAATTTTCCCAATTAAATACTTAAAAGTGATATTTAACTTTGATTGGAATATCCTTCATAAAAAGATAATTAAATTTCATCTTCTTCCAAAAAAGAAATTCTTTCAACTATTCTTAAAACCAAAACGCAGCATGGATGACATTTGTGCATGGGTTTAGTGATGCATTTGAAGAAAAGAAAATCATGCACCAACAAGATTCAAGGACAAATTTTTTGCAAAGAGATTGAAAGGGATTAAAGATTTTAGTAGAAATGGGATGGAACTTCAAATTTTAAGTCAAGTAACCCCCACTGTTTATAATGTGGGTATGCCCTTAGATTTGCCCCCAGCCCTCACATTAAAGTGTTCTGTTTTGTCATATTTCACCAGGATTGTATTTACTAGTCAAACATTGCATATCTTCACCATAATTTCTTTCAATTATGCACAAAACAGTAGGGAAGGTTTTATTTTTTCAGTTTAATATTAAATATGAATTTCTAATTTAACTAAAAATGTCATTAGTCAAGATAAGCGTTTTTGCCGAGCCGAACATAATAGTTAGGATCGGTTTGGAGCAAAAATTCTGCCCCTCCCCATGCCCCACTTATAATATGTTGACACGTGTTTAAATTCGTTTTATTTTACATCGTTAAGTTTTTTTTTTTTGAATTACAATAATATGTCAAAGTCCAAATAATCAATACAATTAATGCGACTTAAACTCAAGTTATACTTGAAGCGGTGAACAGCTTTGATCGTCAACCCATTTCATGTTAGGTTTTAACTTCTCACTAAATAAAGGGAAAAAAAAAGTCAGTCTAAAAGAAAAACAAAATGAATCAGTGGCTTCTTTAGTCTAAAAGATCCAACGTTTTTATCTTGCCTATAATCTGAACGAGAAGCTCTTCTAGTGTTATTTCCACCATCTTTTCCTTTCTTTCTTTTTTTTTTTTTGTATCAAAAGAGAAAAATTAGAAAAATATGGGTGCTCTGAATCATGTTTCTGATCTGTATGATTGCTCTCATAACAGTTTCATCTTCTTCGAGCCATGGTGTGCCTCGGCTGTCGGCTCAGACCGTTGATTCTCACGACAGCAACAACAATCTCACGATGAGGAATCGAATTGTTAGCCGCAGTTCTGAGTTCTATTTTGAATACACTATATGATTGAAGAAGAGAGTGAATGTGTGAAATTCTATAGCAGAAGAAATGAGTTTTTCTTTAAAAATTGTCAAATCATTAATTTATCTAAGTTTCTATCAATTTAGTAATTGAAAGCTTGATGTAAACTTAAAAATGACAGTCAAGTATAACATGATATTGGAACCTTCTTTGCTCTCTCCCACTCTATTCCATAAATTGTTAAGGTATCTTCTGGTTAGGTTCAAAAGCTTGCTATTACAATGAGGCAACACCTTTTTTTCCAATATCAAAGGTTGTTCTCTTTGCTATTTCAAAGAGGAGAAAGAGAACAACGAGTCCTCAAGCACAGGGCGGATTGAAATCAAAGTATTAAACCTTTGTTGGAAGGAGGTGGAAGAGAAATAATTATCTTGTGAAGGAAGAAACAACCTTGGGAAGGAATTTGAAAATGAACTCCCTTGTATTATACTTTTGTGTCTTTCACTCTCTCTTGTTATGCTTCATCACATACAACTCTTTATATGAAGGCTGTAAGTGATTATTGGTTTCAATACATTCATGTATACTAATTAAATACATTCATGCATGAGCACTATATTCGTCCACTCGAAATTCATTCATTAAATACATATACATGTACATAAATGAGCAAATATATTTTAGAATATTCAAATTATAATATCCAACACTTCCTTTAATTTGAACTTTTCTTGATTACGCCAAGTTTTCCATGAATTCTTCAAAAATCTTCAACCTTGAGAGGTTTTGTAAAAATATCTCCCACTTGATCTTGAGTATTCACAAACTTAAGCTTCACTTCCTTCTTGATAATATGCTCCCTGATAAAATGGTATATTGTGTCTATATGTTTGCTTCGATTATGGAACACAAGATTTTTCGTGAGTGCTTGTACTAACTTGTTATCAATGCAAATTTTGGTTGCTCTCTCTTGTTCTTTCAAAAATCCTCTAAGCCAAATAGCATGACAAGTACAAGAAGTTGCTGCCACATATTGAGCATCACAAGTTGAAAGTGTCACAATGGGTTGCTTCTAGTGGTGTTTTTTCTATCATCAATGTCATTAGAAAAATCACTATCACAAAATCCCATGAGTTAAAGATGAGTAGAATGACCCAAATTCAATTGTACCTTTTAGGTAACAAAGAATCCTTTTAGCAACCTTCATGTGAGGTAACATAGAAGCTTCAATGTACGACTCACTACTTTAACTGCAAATAGGACATTAGGTCTTGTACATGTCAAGTATCTCAAACTTCCTACATGACTTTTGAAAAGAGTTAGATTTTTCTTTATTTCATCATCAAACTTTGAAAACTTCCCTCCACACTCCATTGGAGTATTAACATGATTGCAGTCAAACATTTTGAATTTCTTCAACACTTGCTTTGCATAGCCTTCTTACGTGATGAATATGTTGTTGGAAAAAATCTAGTTTGAAAATGATTTTCTTACACAACGGAAAATAAAAATTTTGAAAACTGACCCAATTTGTGATATTTATAGCAATAAACTCTAGAGCGAAATTGTACCTGTGTTTTTGGATAGACGGATAATTGTCATTCTCGACTTTCAACCAAACGATCTTCTTCGCTATTCTCATACCATGAACTGCTTCAAGTGTGGGCTCGAACAAATCGAATCAAACACAGAACCAAAAATATTTTCTTTACTTTCAATAGGAAAGTAAATCTTTCTTAGATAGAAACTGGTAGAATTGCAATCTCAAAAAATAAAATTCATTCTTAAAAATAAATTTTCACTACTTTCTGCCAGAATAAAAATATTGAAAACTTCATAGAAACTTGTGTTTTTCTTTTTTTTTTGGTGTGATTTGAAACCTACCAGTGTCATCTATTTATAGGGAGAGTTGGTAGAATCCTGGTTGGAGTGGTAGAATAAAAATAATATTATTTTGATAGAAAAAATCTCCAATTCCCTATTATTTAGAGAGAAGGGTGGTAGTCCTAGATAGGATTACTAGGGTTTGTCGTCACATGTATTCCATATAAAGGGAATAAGTCTCTCCTGTACTGGTCCAATTATATGTGCTTCCTAGACTTCAACCCAACACTTTATAATTTATTCCAACTTAGTACATGTTTTTTTCTATTTCTAAAATTAAATATTATTTGCTCAATTAATTTAAATTAATTAATTTTTCAATTAAATAATTTTCTCAACCCAATTCTAATTCCATTAAAATCATGACAATTTTACCATAAAAGAATCTATGAGAAAATATATTTATTTATTCTACATTTAATTGGATCACTTTAAGTAATTAATTTTAATCCATTTTTGAACTTCAATTAATTAATTAATAATTCAAAAAATCATAAATTAATTCTCAGGTCATTTTCATACTTAGTGAGAAAACCACATTGATTTCTGAATGTAACATTATTTCTCTAACTTTATCATTTCTATCTATTTATATTCATTTGATTTATCATGCAATTCATTTCTAGTTTCAACGAGCTAGCGAATTTGACATATGCAATTGAGGCTCAAATGATTTATAATTAAGTTCCAACTTTTCGCCTATTAATTATAAACTCATTTAGTCACGAAGTCATTCCACTATAGTATTGTGATTGAGCTTTCCCTAACAGCATATCATTACGAAAGCAACTTGATTAATGCTCATCCAATGACCTTGTCATAAGTGTGTTACTCTCATAGGATATCCTTAATCTCTTTGGATAACATCCATTCTCCCAATATGATCATATTTTATCTCATGGTAACCATTACATCTTCCTTCATGAAAAGTCAATTACTATCAAATAGTAATCAAGTCATTCATCACAAAGGCGAACGACCCGTGACAACGTTTACTTTTTATCAACCATGTAATGCCAATGAGAGGATATCATTTACCCATGTCTCGGGCTATGAATTCCATTATTGTAAATGATACTATATACTGCAGAAGTCGTACACCCAATGTACCAACTTTAGGTTCGTTATCTATTTGAACTTAGGATTTTACTTACATCAAAGTGTACAAGTCACGCATACATAGTCCGTCATCTACTCAGGATTTAGGTATGTCACACTATGAACGTCACAAGTGAATAAACCCATAAATGGATTTAGGATTTGTTTTTTTTGGGTCCAGTTTGATGTACTATTAGTCTAGTCAGTCATATTTATGCCTCTATCTTTTGGGAGTCATTTGTTTTGATGCCTAAGATAGTGCAGCTCCCCAATTGGACTTGATAGATAATATGTTTAGGTTTTCTCATTTCGATTAGACTAAGGACATGTTTAGATTTGCCTACTAAATATAAGCGTATTTTCGTATTATGATTCGACCATGTAATACTACTTAGTATTAGTTAAACATTAGACAACCAGTGAGCAACATTTGCTTCCATTTTACTTTGCGTGAAAAACTCATATAAGGATAATTATACAAATTATATTAATATAATTCATGAATTTATTTTATTAACCAATTTGTTTAAAAAAATTACAATTGTACATTGACGAAAATACTACACTTAAGGCACTAGATCTAACATATGTCGTATTTCGTTTGTTTGACTTCTAGGCCTAAATAATAAGACATGAGATGCACCTCAGTCATCTTGAAATCAAATGACATGATATTGGTACTATTTGACCAGTCAATCCCTTTAGTTGACTCCCAACCAACCGTGTTACAAAACCCACTTACACAACATATGAGTAAACTTGGGTGTACTATACCTATTGGCGATAACTCATATATGGCGTGACCTTATAGACACTTTAATTCTCTACAACTTTTTCATATGCTTGATAGGCGTGTTATACTCAACCAAAACTCCGAGGCGTACTCTTCGCTTTTCGTACTCTTTCTTCAATTGAAGAATACTACGAGAATTAAATCCTGAGACACTTTTATGAGCAGATACTCTATGCGTCAAACATTAGTTCACCAGAAACTTATAAATTGGTGGACTAACTACCAAATCACGCCAAAATAGATAACTTCACACCTACACACCTTCTTCTCGGATCCGTCAAATTCGGGGTGTGACAATTGCCATCATTTGTGTCATCTTATTTGACATGTTTGATAATATGATGGATGTTTCGTTGTTAGCTTGGTAGATTTGATCACACTCAGATGGATGTTTATGTGGCACACGTAAGGGTTCCTCCGGATACTTGCTTTTATCTTCGTGATCATAATTCTCATACATATTATAAGGTAGCTCGTCCAGATGTTCGGGTATATTGAATTCGTTGTTATCACTCCACTAGTTTGTCGAAGCTCCGTTCAACCAAATTTATCTTTCATTATTGTACCTATCGTCATACCAAACTGACTTAGACCAGTTATCATCATCAAATTTATCCATCTATGCGTCTATGTTCTAGGCTAAAGGTTTGTCGGGCTCAATTGTTTCATATAACAATATCTCTTATAGATTGCAAAAAGACTCCATTGGGTATTTGGGCTGTAACACCCCTTACCCAAGTCCGAGACCGGAGCTGGGCACAAGGCATTACCTGACTTAAACACATGCATTCAATCTTTTCTGAAATGTAAAAACTAGGTCAAATTAAAACTTTCCTTTCATAGTCCGTTGATTTCTAATATGAGTCTATGAGGCCCAAATTATGCTTTGGAAACAGTCTGAGATTAATTCGATCGCTTATGAAAACTTTGAAAAATATCACTTGAAACAAGGCACACGCCCGTGGGGAAGAGCAACACGCCCATGTGGTCATTATAACATGGCCATGTTAATGGCCTGTATGCCACACACGACCTAAGCATCTAAGGACACACTCGTGTCCCATGCCCGTATGAATTAAATTCTAAATGAGAACCTACAGGGGTTTTCACACGGCCTGACACACGCCCTTGTCTATAGCCCGTGTCCCTCACACGGCCATGACACGCCCTTGTCTTAGCATGTATCTAAAAACCTTGACATTCTATTTCTGACGTCAGCACCAAATTTGGGGCACACGGCCAAGATACACGTCTGTGGAGCTGACCGTGTGTCTACCCGTGTGGACAATGTAAGGCTATCTACCAAGCTTTTACCACTCTGAAACAAAATCTAACATCAACCATGCTAACAAATTCACATTCATGAAAGGCTAGTTTGCATTCACATAATAACTTTCAATGTTAGTTATACAAAATGAATCAAATGCTAAAGTGAGCCAACATATTTGGCAAATTAACAATGACACAAAACTCAAAAGTCGAGGTTCTTTACATGTCATAATCAAAATAAAAGATCTAACTACACCAAGTGCTTCGAATGATAGTGTGACTGGCTTCTCCGATGTAGAGATGATCCTTAAGCTACTATGGCAGCATTATAAGAAAATAGAAAGGGAAATAAGGTAAGCATAGAGCTTAGTAAGTTGCATGAAAATAAACAACAAATACTTATCATAAGGCAGTATGCTCATAACCTTTCATAGATTATTCATGAATACCATAAATAAACGCAAGTACAACTTACTTATCACCATCCAATACAACTCATACTGCATACATTGAACCTATGTTTCATACATTTCAATTAGGTACCTGTACCACTCATCACATAATCATGACTTTTCTCATTTCGATATAAATCATAAACCTTTTATTGAACCATTTGGAATGCTAACGGATACTCAATAACCCTAACATGAGTTAAGATACCGATGCTATGTCCCAGATATAGTCTAACACTGGCTTTCATATAGCGAGGCCGATGCCATGTTCCAAACAGGTCTTACACTGGCTCTTATCTATCGGTGTCGATGCCATGTCCCAGACAGGTATTCAACTGACACACTACAAGCTGACGCTATGTCCCAGACAGGTCTTATATTAGCTTGTGTATCGCGAGGCCGATACATGTCCCAGACATTTCTTACATTAGTTCTCGTATCAATGTTGATGCATGTCCCAGACATGTCTTACACTGGCTTAAATATCTCGAGGCCGATGCATGTCCCAAGCATGTCTTACACTGGCTCTCATACTGTTGCTGATGCGTGTCCCAAACATGTCTTACACTAGCGCATATATTACCCATTATCACGGTACAAATATCCAAGTCTATTCCAAAGGTTTAACGAAAGTCTTTACTACGTAGGTTTCACAACATGTATTCTCATATTTCAAAATCGAGACGATTTATGCCATATCAACTCAAATACACATTATAAATATCTAGTTGCATTATTGACATACAACTTACCTTGGATTACAAAATGTAGGCGACTAGACGATTTATTCAACTTACTTGGTCTTCTCCCGGTCCAAGACCGGTTTTCGTGTTTCTTGATATAAAATAATAAAAATTCACTCATTTAACCTCTAAAAAAATTTAAGAAATCATAAGTTCACATTTTTGGCAAAATGACCATTTTGTCCTTAGACTTTCACAAAATAACCATTTTACCCCTAGGCTTGAAAATTGATTTTTATCGAATTTCTTCAAATATTAATCCTAGTCGAACCCTTATTACTCTTATAGTGACCCAAAATTTCCTTTTTTTCACAACATTACCATCCATTTTATAAACTTTATAAAATGGTCATCTTTAGGGTTTTCATGAGAAGTTTTTTCATAAAAGTTCTTCACTACACCCTTAAGATTCATTTTCTTCCACAAAAACTCAGCAAACATCATAAACCGTTTCATGGCAAAACCCTATACTATTAACCATTTTGTAAAATGGTCCCCCCATTAGCTAGCTCATGCTACAAGGGTTCCAGAAATACAAAAAATATAAAAAATAACCTTCAAATTGACTTACTTGCAAAAGGATAGCTTGGCTGAAATTTTTTAAGCTTAAAAACCCCTCTTTTGCTGGTATGAACAGTGGGAAGAAGATGAGAGAAAAGAAAATATCATTCTCTCCTTATTTAATTTTATTTTTAACCAATTTAGTCAACAAAACCCACCTAACCTAGTCAACTTGGTCAAATCTCCCTATGGTCGGCCAAGCTTCTTTTAAAGGTCTAATTGTACTGTAAAGGCCTCTAATTATGGCTCTCTAGCTATTTAGCAAATCTATCAAGTAAAATAGAATTTTTACCCTTTATGCGATTTAGTCCTTTTTCAAAATTAAGCTTCCAAACGCTAAAATTAATTCATCAAATTTTTCATGCACCTATATAAACATGCTATAATTCTAATATAATAATAAAATAATTTCTCTGACTTCAGATTGGTGTTCCCTAAACCACCACTCCTACTGAGCCCAAGATCGGGCTATTACATAGGCATATCAGCCTTTTTATCATTTAACTCATAAAAAGGTTTGTAGGGATACCCTTCTTTTCCATATTCATTATCCGAACTCCATTGGTCTATCGAGGCTCAATCCAACCACTTGATTCTACGTCATCGTATAAATCATTTTACGTCTTGTCTTCATACCAATTGTAATTATCATTAATTGCACTTATGATAAATTTGCTTAATCAACAAGAAAAATAACGAAATAATAAAAATAATAAAAACAAAAATAAATTTGAAATAATAAATTAATTAAATTAGCACACTATCTAACTTTTTCGTCTTTTGACTAGTATTATTCTACAAAGTAGTTGATTCAATAACAACTATCACCGTCGCAATCCCCGGAAATGATGCCAACAACTTGACCGCCTACCGATGTACTAACATCGAGAGTGTGAATATTGCTACAAGAGATATGGAATCGAGGCAGTGTTTGTAAGTATATGGGTCAGTTGTAATATAGTTTATTTACAACGAAACACTTAGTAAGTATTCTGAGGATTGTACCCTAGGGATTGCAGTTTGGGGAAAACTGTTATTGAGCCAATTACCAAAAATAACTACTAGTCTACTTGGGTCACGAATTAGTAGTGTTAATCTAGAAGCATGATGATAATAATAGTAATAATAAACTAAATGAATTGAACTATACCTAAATCTACTTCTAAGTTCATGTATCGACTTCTCCTATCCCTTGTTTTAACTACGCGAGTTCCTTTAGCCTAGATCCAATTATTTTACCTTATTAACTATTGATGTAGGATTTTAAATAATTTGACTACTAATTATCTTAGTAAGGCTTCTCAACCTTCTACTAACCTAACTAGTCGGAAAGAACTACTCATCTCTTGATGACACAATTCAGACCGAGGCAGGTTAAGGTTTTCACGAGTAAGCAATGCTAGTTTCAGGTTAATTCCCACCAATATGATTTCCTAGAATCGTCAAGCCTAGGGTTAAAGTTCTTCCTTCCCTAACCATTGATATGTTAAATGATGGTTGGTAGGCAATACCGATTTTGGGTGAATTCCTACCTAAATGACATCCTAAGGTCGTCAATCTTAGGGTTTAATTACACTTAACTAGATCCAACCAATCCAAATTAAACTCTACCTGTCAACCAATTAATTAGGTTAATATAGTTGAAACATGCGAAATATGTATAAAACATAAATTAATTATAATCTTTATACAAACATTCAATTAACAATGTTAAAGAAAGAGATATAAAGAATAGAATAAAGAAAAGAGATGCTCATGGATTTCATCAATGTAAAAGTGCAACTCTAAAACAATCTCCGCTCACGATTGTCTAACGTCAGAATAGGATTTTCTGATTACACGAACATAAAATAAACTAAGTAAAAACTAAGAACGAAATAAAAAAACCTAAGAAATTTTTTTGTCTCCTTCCAATTGTGTGTTTAATCTGGTTACAATGGCCTTTGTATAGGCTAAACTCGGAATATTAAAGTGCCTAAACTATCCTTGAAGTACTTACAATTCAATTAGGAAAAAATACTCTTAATTGCCTTAAAAAACTCAGCTATTAAGTGTAGGGATTTTTGGGCAGTGCAGAAGTCGTGTTGCAACATAGGTCGATGTTGCGACATAGTAGGCAGTTTCGCTCCAGGACTTCTTTTTGCTTCTTTATTCGGTGTTGCGACATCGATGTCTTGGTGTGCGACATAAGCAACAGTCTCGGCTCGAATATGCATCTTTAGCTCCTGATTTGTCCTACAAGACCATATAACCTTATTTAGATATCTAAGATGTAATAAAAACTACTAAAAAACATAAATCACTATTCCAAAAATAAAAACATAAATATATACTAAGACGATTTGATTTACTATTAAACAATCTACAATTATGTGTAAAAGAGGATGTAAATAATAGTATAATTCGTGGCAAATCACACAACATCGTAAAATATCTTCCAAAATCTGAATCACTCTCTAAGGCAAACCATTGGTCTATGGATAAAAAGTTGTATTGAAATTCAACCTTGTCCCCAAAGCCTCATGTAATTTCTTTTGAAATCGCAATGTAAAATAGATATATTTATCGAAAATGATAAAAACAAGCACTCCGTCAAATCTCACTATCTCAATAGTGCTCAACTCTACAACGTACACCTTCGAAGCTTCATGAGAATTTCACAATAACAACTAAACCATAGAAAAATTTTGAAAATTTCTTTCCAATTTTTCGAAAATAAATATGCTGAACATTTTTTAGATAGATTTTGCCCGCAACACAAAGGTTTTACAAATATATTTTATCTCAAGTAAAGTCACTTTAAAACCTTTCATTAGACTGAAGGCAATTCTTATACATATCCCTCGTTGGACAACCCCATCACATCACCATTAACCCATTAACATACCATGTAATCCCACCACATCAAATCACAAAGTTAATTTAACAATACACTCATGTTGAATTTTTAGATTTTTTGAATTTTGTGTGTTTGAAAAGGTAATTTTTTATGTTATTATAGTTTTTTTATATTTTCAAGATTTTTATTTAAATTTTTAAATTTTTTGGATTATTTATTTTAAAAAATTCTATTTATTATGACATGGATTTGATGTAAATTTTGTACACATGTTATATTTTTATTGATTGTTTATTATAATATCATTAATTTTAATGACCCATGGGTATTAACTATTAAACTGAATTTATAAATTATTAAATAAATGAATAGATTTACTAAAATTAAAGTTTAGAGATTAGTTACGGAAGTTGAGTAAAGTATAGGGCTTAAGTAGAACTTAATATAAAATTTTCAAATATATGAGCGTTAAAATGAAAATTATACAAGAATGAGGGTGAGAAATGAAATATCTCTCTTTCTATATAAAAGTCCGAGTTTGAAAAAACTTTTGAACTGACGAGAATACCTTTTATTTTCTATCATATTACTAAATTCATATTTAAAATAAAAAATTGAAGTAAAAATAATTACAATTTAATAGAAGATGTGATAATTATTACACATTTAAAATATTATAATTTAATATAATTATTAGTTAAAAAATGTTGATTTAATTTTAAAATAGAGTTATTATTGAAATAGAACTCTAAGCATATAATGTAACAGGGAAGTTTGTGATAATTATTATTTAAATGACAATTATTAGTTAAAAAATTTTATTTAAGAAAAGTTATATTAATTTTATTTGTGTAAAAGACACTTAATTAATATATTAAAATTAATAAAGCTAATCAACTATTATTTTTGAATAATGTCATTTGAATTAATTAGATAAAATAAAATTATATTGCAGATTAAATAAAATTATATTTGAAAATGTTTTAATTATGGTTTGAAAACTTTTTTGAATTAATAAAATAATATTTTTTAATTATATTCAATATTTTAAATAAAAATTATCTTACTTAATTATTGAAATTGAAAAATATAATTTTTTAAAAATTAATTAAATATTAAACAGGTAAAGTAAGCTAGTATTTATTAAAGAGGAAAGTCCCGAAAGCATGTCCCCAAAAACAAAGTAAAAGGCCCCAGCCCCAGTCACAGCCACAGCCACAGCCACAGCCCTAGAAGATTTTATATTCATCGTCGAAGTTACTGTTCGCCGCTCAAAAGCTTCTCTTTTTCCGGGTATAATTTCCCTTTCCTCTTTTATTTTCTGCGTTCTCGATCGCTGAACTGATTATACTTATATGATATTACGATATTGCTTATTGCCTTCGAACGGATTTTCTGTATTGCAATTTTATATAAATAGATTTTGATGGGAATCCAATTCGAAACCTAGAAACAGTGCAAGAGGTTGTTTGTTTATAATAATTATAAATGTTCCCTGCATATATGTTTTTTTTTCTCTGATTGTTGCTTCCAGATGATAGATATTGATGAATATAATCGGTTGGGCAGGGAATTTTATATGGTTAGTTTGTTTTAGTATCGATGGCAAACAGACCAGACCCAGATATCGATGATGATTTCAGTGAAATTTACAAGGAGTACACTGGCCCGCTAGGGTCCGCAGTGTCCAAGGCACAAGATAGGGTGAAAGAGAATAAACGTTCTCATGCTGCTTCAAATGAGGAAGAGGAACAGCGTGACCCCAATGCTGTCCCCACTGACTTCACTAGCCGGGAAGCCAAGGTCTGGGAGGCTAAATCCAAGGCTACTGAGAGGAATTGGAAGAAGAGGAAAGAAGAAGAAATGATTTGCAAATATGTGGAGAATCGGGTCACTTTACTCAGGTATTAACTATCAATGGGTTCGTGTTTCTGTTCGAATGTACCATTAGTTGCTTCGATAACACAGATATCATGAATAACCTGTTTATAATGTGATAAACATTTACCTGCTTGTATATGTAACCCCCCCCCCACTTTCTTTTTTCTGCTTTTATCTTTTCTTTCTGCACTCACAATTTCTTATTGAAGTAATGGCAGATATCCCTGTTTGAGCTAGGTAGAAGTAATGGTAGAATTTCTTAATTTCCTAGAGAAGAGAAGATTCATTCCCTTGTTTCTTAGGTGTGATGCTGTTTCATATATTTGTAGGGTTGCCCCTCCACTCTTGGAGCAAATCGCAAGTCTCAAGATTTTTTTGAAAGGGTACCTGCTAGAGACCCACATGCCAGAGCACTTTTCACCGAGAAAGTTATTCAGAGGATCGAGAAAGATATTGGTTGCAAAATCAAAATGGATGAGAAGTTTATAATTGTTAGTGGTAAGGATAGGTTAATATTGAAAAAGGGTGTGGATGCTGTACACAAAGTAAAGGATGAAGGTGATCAAAGGGGCTCTTCTAGTTCTCGCATGAGCAGATCAAGGTCACCTGAGCGAAGTCCTGTTGGTGCACGGTTGCGACGTCCTGAATCACAAAGGGCTCATTCAGGACCACATAACTCACCACACTTCCAACAGCGATTTGGTAGGCAAGATAAGGCTGTGGAAGACCGTGTACGTGAGGATCTACGGAAAATTTCTAGAGATTCTCCGCAAGGTAGGGACAGCATAGGATATGTTTACGGCATCAATATAAAGCTGGTAATCCCATGCTCGTGGCGTGTTTGCTGTCTAGGTTATCCTGTATGTTATAAAAATTATTTGATTGTAAATTTTAATAATGCTGCTTACATTTTATCATTTGTTGCAGCAAGAGGTAAGTTCTTATGTTCAAGCATTATGTATACGGTTCTGAAGTAATGTCAAGAGTTGGTCCGAATTGAATGGATTGTCTCCAAAATTTATTTACTGAAAGCATTTGTGGATTGCAACGGATGGGTGCACTTTGTGAATATAAGATATTGTGTCTAGTTAAAAGCTGATCTTTGCGCATTTGAATCAAGTGCTTACCATACTCTTCATTTCATGAAGCTTATGGTAATGATGGAGCTAGAAGTCGCTCGAGCCACTCTAAATCCCCAGGCCGTTTACCTTATGGTGGCAACTCATTTAATTCCTACGATGGTCATAATCGAAACATGGGAGCTTATAGAACTGAGGGATGGGATACTGAGAGACGGGGATCTGATTTGCAATCTGGCAATCAGTTTGAATACCATGCCTTCCCTCAAACGTTAGATGAGTTGGAGTTGGAATTTAAGAGAGAGGCAACGGAACTTGGAAGAATTCGTGATAAGGAAGAAGATGAAGAGAATTATAAGCATCGGGAGGTAAGATGTTTATCTTGTTTGACTATCGTGTGTGCTTTTGGTGCTGCCTATATCTTTCTGAGATAAGGTAAAATTTTTTATAACTTAGTTATCAATGTTGGATTGTAACTTTCTGTACTGTTAATTAACTACAATGAACACCATGAAGTTCAAAACTCTAAAGCTGGAAACAGAGGTTTTTGTTCTTACTTTGTTTCTTAGTAGAACATATTCCTGGAGTGCTGTGTAGACTTTTTCCCTCTTGTTCATCCTTATGGGGCTAATCTGTATACCCTTAGACTATCTCTGTTTATGGAAAGCCATACATCATTTAGATTGTTTATGGGCATCTTATGGTGTGGGTTGAATGTTAGAGATGAGTGTGTGAGGTATCTATCAGTGTCAATGTGCAGTCACATTGAATTATCTGACCTCTTTTACACTGGGGGACAAGAAGAAAGAACTGCTGTTGTGTGGTCTTCATCATCGAATGATATAGGGAGAGGAGAGCCATTCCACTGTTTGTTGTATCAGCATGGAAATTCTGATTCTGACTTATGGTTTTACAAATTTTAGACTATCAAGGAGATGAGAGAGAACTACATCAAGAAATCAGCTATATTGAGGGACACACATACAAAACAGTGGGAAGAGTTTCTTCAATTTGATGCCCAAAGGCGTCAGCAACAGGCACGGCAACAAATGTCTGCTTCAAGCTTTGGTGCTTATAAACAGCAGGGTTATTCTGAATACGATGGCCCGTCTGTCCATGCTCATTACGCTGGAGCTGGTTTACCTATGGATTCTAGGGGCAGGTACCCAAATCCTATGGAAAATTATTCCTCTAGGCTTCATGACTCTTATGGTGAGTTTCAACGTCAGAGGCGTGACGATTTTGGGAAAGCTTACAATCGGTACTAAATCAATATAACAGGCTTGATTAGGTGAGTTATTGCACGCTTTAATGATAATGGGAAATGATTGATTCCATTCATTTCTTTTCTTTCTCAATTCCTTCGTTGTTCTTAATCTTATCTGAATTTCTGGCAAGTGGCAAGTCTCTGCTACATAAGATACTCTTGGGGTGTGGATGGAAAACATTATTCAATTATTTTCATTCTTCGTTGGTACTCAGTTGAAAGAATGTTTGAGGGTTTAGGTTGTTAATTCCGAGTCCTACTTTGGTAGGAAGACAGTTAGTGGAGTTGTATTTGTGGTTATTTTAGATTCTATTTCTTCTTTGAATTACTTTAAAGCTTTGCTCCAAAAATTTTCAGGGTCAATCAGATCTTGGTCGGTTAGGGAGTAAAAGATTGGTGAGCTCAAGTCTAGGTAAGTAAGTTGGTTCTGTATCAGAGTTGAGAAGGGAACACTACTACTACTCTTTTAATGTTTTCATTGCAGTTTGTTCCAAATTCAAGTATTATAATTTGGCTCTGTCCAGAACTTTATTGAAGAATATCAGACGCAGTTTTGGATTTTTAGTTAGAGTAGTAATATTTGGAAATGAACCTTGTCCTGAATGATTGTTGATTTGCATTAAGTAGTGGACTCTACATTTTAAAGGGCGGCATGAGCAAGTTTTCTGTTTTGTGTTTTTGTACTATATTTCTTACTAAACCTTCATATCATTTGAAAAAAAAGGGGGGGGGGTTCACTTGCATCCAATGTGTTATTCATGGACCATTGTACTGTCCATGCTCCAGGTATTTGATAGTTGCCAGGTTTTTATTTATTTCTCTTTCAAGTAAATTTGGTGTCATGGCAATTCTTTTGGTTTGAAGTAGACATCAAACCTGTAAATGTTTGTATGATGGAGCCTTTTTTAGTTCAGAAGCGATTAAGCTATCTACTTGGTTTTAGAACTAGGGTATTGTTGAAGCTGTGGAAAATCAGGTTATTTGCCTAAGTTGGTAATCTGAAAACTTCTTTGGGTTTTAACTATTACGGTTTATTTTCAACTTTTTAAGTTCATCAAGGCATACTTGCCAGTCTAGTCATGTATTTGATGGAATGCTAATAGTTGTAAGAACATTTGGCTGCCAAAAGCTTGGTGTGTTTACTTTCCTTCTGGGCAGTAGATCGGTGCTCTCAGTGGGCATTGGCTATGCTATCCCTTATAAGGTAGAAATTTGCCCGTTTAGAATTCGAATAAAAAAATTACTTTGACTTTTTACTGCTATTGGAATATAAATTAGTACTGTACTGTTGTGCTTATGTTTTTCCTGTTAGTACTTTGTGTGTATCGGTATTGTTATTTTTAAAAATATTTAATGCATTTAAACAATATTTGCAAATATCTAAATAAATTTTAAATATAAAATACTCCCTCACTATATATTATGCGAAATGCTTATCGATTATATTCAATAGATTTCAACATTTGACTTTTTGAACTTTTTGTAGGTTTTTTTTTTTTGGTGAAAAATAAAACAAAATTACATCAACTATTAATAGATTCTAAAAGCCTTGTCCCCGTGAAGAACCATAGACAAAATATCAAGAGGTAGTTCAAAAATCTATAAGGTTGCCTGTCATGTAAGGCTAATTTTTGCCAATTGATTTGCAATTAAGTTGCATTCTCTGAGTACATGCTTGATCTCCCACTGACCTTCAGAATGCATAAGTCGTTGAATCATTTTGGGCGAGGCAATACATGAGTCCACCGACTCCTCTATGGTCAAAGCTTGAACCACCTTTAGGTTATCGGTTTGAATCATAGTTTTCTTGTCTCCCTTATTTACTAAAATAAGGAGTCCGTCAAGAATGCCTCAAAGTTTAGCCTTAAAAGGCGTGCATTTACCAAGATAATGGTTAAAGCCTAATATCCATTTTCCACCTTGATCATGAACCACCTTTTCAGTGGAAGCATTCTCGGAATTTCTAGCCACAACTTTATTAGAAAATAAGTGAACCCAATTTTCATCATAATGAGAGTGGATTGCCAGATTAAGATGGTTAGCCTTGGAACCATTAAGAAAAAGTTCAAATTGTTGCGCCAACTTAAAGAAACTTTGATAATATCATAAGTCGTTCAAGTTGTATTTTGGAAAATGGATAAGTTCATGTTCTTCCAAATTCGCCATGCAATTAATTCGAATAGGCACGACTAAGTAATTCCCCGATCCTGCAACTTAAAATGACAACAAAAATTAATGGAAAACCAAATTTGAAAGGGGTCAGAAAAGAACCTATGTTTTTTCTTAAAGGGAATTACATGCATCTATCCTTTCTTTGCTGTTGAACAGTCTCGAATAACATGTAGAATGTCCTCAGTATCATGACCACATAAAGGACATGCGTTGAAATAACCAATTCCTCTTCTAGTATGCTTCGAATTAATGAGAAGTTTCTGTTTGGATGTAAGCCAAAAAAAAAGACGAACTCTTTGGGGACCTTGGAATTTCCAAACAACCTTTTAACTAACATCTCTGGGGTGCCAAGATTCTTCTTTTAAGGCCCAATAAACACTGTGAACAGAGAAAGATCCTGAGTTAGATTAAGCCCAGATGACACTATCCACTCCACCAGCAGAATGAAGGGGGATACTCACTATACGTTTAATCACATCTTTGAGCAACCAAATACGAAACAAATCTAAGTTCCATGAACCATCAGGTAGGATCCAGTCCCTTACAGTGTTCTCCAAGTCAAGGCTTGCGTGAGCTAAAACTTAAGAAAAGGAGAACCAATTCCTAGAATCCAAGAATCCTCCCAATAGCAAATATCAATGCTAATAAGATTCTCACGAAAGAGGGGCCAAACCTTAAAAAAGGAACACCATAAGTGTGAACATTGACTTCTGATAAGAGAATTCAGAATGTGATCTTTCCATCCATATTTTGAATGAATGACTCTAAGCCATAAAGCATCATTCATAGTGACCAAACTGAATCCAATCTTTATAAGAAATGGATTATTTTGATACTGAATGTGTCAAAATCCAAGTCCTCTTCGAGACATTGGCTGACAGATAGACTCCTAACCCACCAAAGCAATTTTTGGATGTCCCACAGAACCACCCATATAAATTGGCTAGCTATCCTCTCGATCTCATCACATACGCCTTTCGTGATTGACATGGACTACATAAAATAATTTGGAATAGTTAAAAGAACTGATTGAGCCAGAATGACTCTTCCCACAAAGGAAAGTTTCATAGCTTCCCAATTTTGCAATTTGCATCTCACTTTTTCTACCACGAAATTTATAATACTTTTGGTAACCTGTTCATGAAGAAGAGGCACCTCAAATAGATCCCAAGATTAAGAACTTTCTGAATCCCAAATATCTAGCTAATTTGATCACATAACTCTATCTCAACTCCTTTGGAGAAATACATGTTGCTCTTCTTTCAGTTAATTTTGTGCCCCGAAAAACCATAGAAGTGCTTCAGAATTCCTTTTAACAAATAAGCTTGCTTCACCTCTACTTTGCTAAAAATGACTAGATCATTTGTAAAAAAATAATAATAATAAGATAATGCGGATCTCGATCTTGATAATTGAATTGGATTCCATTTACCAGCATCAATTTTTGCACGAACAATGTGACATAACCATTCCATACAAAGAACGAAAAGATATTACAATAGTGGACATCTTTGTCTAATCCGTCTCACAGACTTAAATTTTTTAGTATGAACTTCATTACATAATATTTGCATAAAAGAAGAAGAAAAAATGGCGTCCATAATCACTTTCCTAAGGAACTCGGGAATCCTAGCTGTTAACAGATACGTATCAATAAATTCCCAACTAACTCTATCGTAGGCCTTCTTCAAATCCAGCTTGATCGCCATTCAATTCTTACCAATTCTCTTACTACGCATAGAATGAATGACTTCTTGCACAATGATAACATTATCAGAAGTATTACGACCAACATTAAACTCAACTTGCTCCTGTGAAATGAAATTCGGAAAAACTACTTCAAATCTATTAGCAACCATTTTCATCACTAATTTATACATTACCGAGCAAAGATTGATAGGCCGAAACTGATTAAAATCCTTTGGTCTATCTTTTTTCAAAATAGGCACAATCAAAGTATTATTCAACTCTGCCTCGATTTTATTACTAGCAATGATTCCTAGACTTCGAAAGAAGTTCGCTTGAACCTATCGCTTCTCCAAACCAAAGCGAAGTCATGTCAAAAAGGGCATTTTTTATCTCTTCATTTGAAATTGGCTTTTCTAAAAAAAAAAATCCTAATTCTTAAGGCAAGTAAAGATATTGGAGGGAAGGTCTATCATGGGAGTAGGGATTTCTCTATAGATTTTCTTAAAGAACCTTACAGCCACATTTTTAAGAATATTCTGGTCAGAACACCACTCTCCATTAACGATAGTAAAGCCATGATACGATTGAATTTCCTCCTTTAAATAGTACGACTATAAAAAACCTTAGTGTTATGATTCCCAAGCTAGAGCTAATCACACTAAGCCTTTTGCCTCTACAGTAATTCCTCATGGTTAAGCACATTTTCTAATTCATCCCAAACATCCATTTGATTATTGACTAACCAACTACAGGGCAAACGATCCATAGCCTTTTGGATATTTGCAAGTGCCCTTATAAGCTGTCTTTTGCAAGTACCTAAAAAACCATAGACAAGATTGTTTCATTCTTTGACATGTGAGGTAAAATCAGTAAGAGAGTCAGCCATATTACCTAAATAACTCCACTTATTCTTGACCAAATCAGGAAAATTGGCATGTTTTGTTCATCCTACAAGACAGTGCGAAAAATATCCAAATTGGTTTTGAGGAGAATGGGCATGTGATCTGGATTGATGCGCAAAAACTAGTTTGATGCGCAAAAGGTGATATACAAGACAGTGCGAAAAATATGATATCCAAGTGTCATTGGCAAGCGCTCAATCCAACCTTTCATACGTATTGCCTCTTTACCAGGTAAAGGAAGGTCCAATGAATCCTATATCTTGTAAGTTACAATAGTCAACAAAATTACCAAAAAAATTTGCATCTTCTACCTATGCTACGATCACTTTTCTTATCATCAGGTGATAGTATAGCATTAAAGCCCCCCATAATCAGCCACGAAAAGGGATCGTTAAGTAACACGATTATTAAATCATCCCATAGAGAATTTCTCTTTGCTCTGTCAGGACTACCATAAACAAAAAAGATAAGAAAGAAGTTATTGGTAACACTGCCAAAAACTCGAAGGAGAATGAACTGGGGATGATTATGAATGACACTAATCTGAATAGATTCCTTTCAGCCCACCCAAATTTCTCTTGAAAATCCAATAACCTCAATACGGTGAGAAAAATCAAAACCTAATTTATCAATAATTGAATTTACTTTATTATCACTAATTTTTTGTTCCAGTAGACACAATATCCGGCCTATACTCGATATTAAATTCACGGAAGACATAGAGAAATTTGTTGCTTGCATAGCCTTGAAAATTCCAAGAAAATATTGTTAAAATTAAATCCATATTATCAAAATAATAATAAAATTAAGATAAAACAATTAGATATTACTGCTTAGAGCTTATAAAACAAACCTGAAGTCTTTTCGCTGCATTTGAACCATTTAGGCCCAATTCTTCGATACTTTCTGTCGAAGTAGCCTTAGCCAACTTGGACATAGAAACACATAACAAATATTTAGAAAAAATTTTAACCTTAAAATTGCTCTATTTCCCATGTGGTTTTGTTAATTTTTTTTAATATCTTGAAAACTCTTTTCTTTCCCTCCCATCATTCTCCTCGAATTCATTGATCTACCAGCCTCCAAATCTGAAACTTTGGTCTCCTCCGACAAGGTGTTGTCGACTGGGACAGTGACTTTGAAAGAAGTTGTCAAGTGCTTAATAGGGTTTAGCCCTCCAGTGGAGATGGCGACTAGAACTTCCACTGGACTTAGCATCGAAGAAGTTGGTTTGGTTGGGAGCTTTGGGACACTATCACTGTCGACATTAAAAAAGCCCGATCTCGAGTCTGAAATCTCACCCTCACTTGTTGGACATTGAGTTCACTAACAGAAACCCCTGTAACAAATGATTGCCGCCGACTGATAGCCTCATTAACGTAACTTCGAATGAATAAAGTTTTCCTAGCCCTTGGCTAGGAGGACGACCTAATAGCCTGGCCTGATAAATTAACCAACTGCAGATTATTTATTCCATGGGTCAAGGAAGGCTCAACTTCTATTGGGCTTGAATTATCAACCTGGTTCCTGGACCAGACAAACCCAACTTTCAAGCCCTTGACAGTATTTTTAAAACCAACTGGATTAATTATAATTTTAAAATCTATTTTTGTAAGGGGACTTTGACTAATTTACCAATAAAGGCTCATTTCTAAGTATATTTACGGAAATGGGTCAATTTCTGCATTATTTACCGGAAAGGGCTGATTTTGGAATAATGCGCCCACGTAGGAGCTTTTTAGGGTGAAATTTCAAGCAAATCGCGTCCCTAAGGGAGTGTTTTTGCCATGTTAGCACAAAATGCGCTGACGTGGACATACTTTACTGACGTGGCAAAAACGCTCCCCGAGGGGTGCGTTTTGCACAGTGTTTTTTCTAGGTTAGGGTTTTTTGCATGTTTAGTCCCTAGGGCTTTTTGGTTTAGAGCTTTTAGTGTTAGGGTTTTGTTAAAATAATTTAGGGTTTTAGGTTTTAAGAATTTTTAAAAATAAATCAGGATTTAGGATTTAGTGTTCTTTTTTAAAAATTAATTAAATTAGGGTTTATGGATTTTAAATAAATAAATTAAATTTGATTTTATTATTTTTAAGAAAATTAATTAAATTTGGGTTTAGTTTTTTTAAAATAATATTGTGCCTAGGTTTAGGGTTTAGGAAAAATTATATTGACAATAAGGACTTTGGTTTTTTTCTACAGTAGTTCTTGAAAAAATAATTTTGAGAAGACGATTCTGAACAAATAATGTCAAAAAACTTCAAGCAGGATGCATTGTCAGCAAAATTACTAAAAAAAGTTCCCACGTGGATGCTCTTTTTCTACAGTAGGTCCTGAAAAAATAAATTTGAAAAGACGATTCTGAACAAATAGTGTTAAAAACACTTCAATTAGGATGCACTGTCAGTAAAATTGATGAAAAATGCTCCCATGTGGATGTTCTTTTTCTACAATAGTTCTTGAAAAAATAGTGTTAAAAATGCTTCAAGCAAGATGTACTGTCAACAAAATTGATGAAGAAAGCTCCCACGTGGACGCTCTTTTTCTATAGTACTTCCTTAAAAATAATTTTGAGAAGACGTTTCTGAAAAAATAGTGTCAAAAACGCTTCAAGCAAGATGCACTGTCAGTAAAATTACTAAAAAAAGCTCCCACGTGGACGCTCTTTTTCTACAGTAGTTCATGTTTGGCCTTAGGTTATAAATGAGCCAAATTTGATTCTCAGGTTGCATAAGTTACAACAAGAAAAATTAGAGGGGCTAAGTAGAATAGAAATTGAAAATGGGTGAACGTATTAGTGATATTATTTATTATGATGATGAGGTCTGTGACACCGAGAACGGTGTTATTTTTTTATCAGAGAACACAACGCGAATGGTTTTTAACCAGACTATAGATTTGATAGAATTTCATAAAAGAATCAGGTACAAAATTTTTGAAACGATGTCAATGAAGGTTTCTTCTATTAAGTATCGATTTTGTGCTTCAATTGATCCACTGACACATGACTCATTTGATATCGAAAGTGGTCGTAGCTTTAAGACGATAGCACAGACTCATCTCGATAGTGGATCACCCTATCTTGAGTTATATGTACAATTTTCATCGCCAAATAAAACATTTGCGAGTTCAACATCTACTACTGTTCGAGAGAAAGACACAAACCCTGCCCGACACTCCGTTAGTGGGAGGTAGAACATGGAAGTGTCCGCGTTTAGTGGCAGTATGGAATATACAACTTCTGCACGATACTCGGTTAGTGGATGGGACATGCACATTGGTGGGTCGATGTTCAATGCTGAAAATACGTATTGGGGAATGACATCAACTTCCAGTGGTTGGCAACCCACATCTAATTAGGGACGTTACGAAACGTCCACAAAAAAAGGGATGATGTACTTTCTACAACGTTCACCGGCGAGGGGATCTCGTACATTGCAGATGATGGTGAGTTGGATGATGAGTTCGATGTGGATCCATCTCAAAAGCCTAGCCCTGATACTGCAAAAGTTGCATTATTTTCTGAACCAGAGCCTGTTCCATCCGAACCTGAAGACGTTGAAGGGGATTCAGATGAAGAAGAAGAAGAAGATCTGCAATTCAGAGCGTACTCGCCTCTAGCCTACATGTATAATGTCGATATATCGGTAGATGATGTGTTGGAGTTTTTAGATCTACCACACAGAAGGGTGACCATACAGGTTCGTCATTGGATTTGAGTGAATTAGAAGTTGGTAAGGAGTTTTCCAGTAAGGATAGTTTTCTTAGTTCATTGAAATAACATAGCATTAATCACGGGGTTAACTACAACGTGAACGTGGTTAAATCCAAATCCGAGAAGTTCGAGGCCAAGTGTATAGTGCAAGATGGTACATGTCATGGAAAATCATGACTTCTTTTAGGAAAAAGACAGGCTTGTGGGAGATAAAAAAGTACAAAGGTCAACATTCCTGTGTTGCCAGTATAGTATCACTGGGTGTTCAGGGTTTTTGAATAATAATGTTATTACGTAATGTTGCATTATTTAATGTACTTCGTTGATAGGTGTTTCACAAAAACATCCCAAGATGGATTCAGGTATGATAGCTAGCTTAATACTACCATTATTGAAGGTAGATCCCAAGACTTCAGTGTCGATCTTAATTGCCAATACTCGTAGCCAACTGAGGTACACGCCCTCTTACCGCAAGGCTTGGATAGCTAAGCAGAAGGCGTTGGAAAAGATGCATACTGGGTAGGACACTTCATATAATGAGGTGTAGCAGTGGTGTCATGTGGTGCAGAGGTACATCTCAGGTTGCATAACAGACCTTGAAACGGTCCCTACGTACTACAACGACCGATTGCTCCATGGATGTCAAGTGTTCAAGCGTCTGTTCTAGAACTTTAAGCAATGTTGAGACGTATTTGTGTACTACAAGCCATTGGTACAAATTAATGATACATTTATGTATGCTAGATATACCCATCAGCTACTGCTAGATGTGACACAGGATGACAATTGGAAATTCCTTTCAGTTACATTTGCCATAACACTAGGGGAGTCAGGTGATGATTGAGATTTCTTTCTTTCTAGGTTGAGGAGGCATGTATGCCCCCAACCTAATATATGTGTTATATTTGTTTGTCGTAAGACGGTTTTGTGCTCATCATCGAGTACCTCAGGTGCTTCGGGAATCGGTTGTCGAAATCTAAATTGCCGCAACACTCTATCCGTCCGGTGCATCTTGACAGTAGCATAGTTGACAAATGGAACCTTAACATGCCAAATGTTTAGGTTTTGAAAGAATTCATTCAGAATTACTGCCCGAATTGCCGGATCCTCATATGGTGTCCATTGAAATTATATGAACGTGATAAAAATGTTAGTTATATACATAATGTTAAATACTAAATATGAAACGACTATTTTATGTATATATATTTTATTTAATACTTACTGGCGCTTCCGACCGTTGGTCTAATAGAAGTCGTATATCTTCAAGAGCGATAGGTATTCCAACATAAGTCGCCAGATGGTTCCACTTAATTAAATAAATTTTTAGCATACAATTTTATTTTAAATCTATGTAATAATTGTAAAATCAAATAAAAATTTTACCTCGTTATGAGTGAGAATGTATATGGGTGGTTCACTCGATAACGTAAAAATAGAAAGCAAAACCGAGCCCATGATTGTAGTAGTGATAGGTAATCTTTGATTTTGGCTTTATTTGGTGGCGTCACCCCGCACATCTCTCAGTACAATGTTTCTAACACGGCAGACCCCCAACTTAATTCACCAACTACTCTAAAATTAACGAGTTTCAACACCCACCTCAGATGTACGAGGTTTCGTGACAAGTCCGACATCAAAAAACTTTCAATCAACTCAATGATGTATGCCCAAGCATATTTTATTCTTTCTACTTCAGTTGAATCATTCCTCGGCTCCGGGAATGTGTCTCGTAACCAGCCCGTCTTGATAAAACCTCTATAAATATTATCCGAAATCGCATCCAAAAGATCGTAACATACGACTCCCCAATTAGCAGATTGAACGGACCCGGTGAGTGCGGACCCATCCACCAGCAATCCTAATTGTAACTGCATATCCTTCAAAGCGATAGTACACTCTTCGCATAGAAGATGGAACATGTGCATCTCGAGTCTTCACCTCTCTATTAATGCGCTAATGAGTTTTAGGTCCAACTTGCACCCTCGGCTTATAGTGGCTGTAATGGCGTAAATTCAAGGTTATCGGAACAGTGGTTTCGTAACCACAAATCTGATTTAAAGAGAAATTTATTTCAATATTTTTGCATGAAAATTGATATGATAGGAAAATCGTATGAAAATATTGATAGAAAATTTTACCGATTTAGTGGTTAGTTAGAAAAAGAAATTATTGAAGAAATTGGGTAAAAACAAGATATCGGGACCTCTATCTTGTAAAAACGAGTCAAAAATAATTTTATAAATATTTATGAAATGTTATTAGTGTAGTATTAAAATTTCGTTAGGAAATTTTAATGTTTGGGTAGTCAATTAAATGAAAAGGACTAAATTGTAATAGGTGTAAAAGTTGCTAGAATGATTAAATAGCTTAAGAGTCTAATGAGAAAGGATTTAAAAGACAATTAGGCCCAAAATTTATTTGGGCTGGACGGCAAGGGTATGAAATCAGCAGAAAAATTGATAAGTTAAGGGTAAAATTAGAATATTGCAAAATTAACTAAATAAAGCTATGACTAAATAGGAAATATCTAGATTTCTCTTCATTTCTCTTCAATTACAGCAGCTAAAAACGCCATAGGAGGGTTCTCTAAGCTGGTATTTCATAATTTCTGCACCAAGTGAGTTAATCCTTGCCTTTTTCTTGTAATTTTTGTGTTTCTAAGACTTTTACAACTAGGTCCTACTATTAAATTCATTAGTTTTTGATTTCATGGATGAAATTGAAAGTCACCATGGTTGAGTTCTGTAATTTTATGATGAAATAGAATGAAATTAAAGCTTTAATTTTTTTTATGAGATGATTTTATTAGGTAATTTAGATAGAAATTGATTTTTAGGACCTAATTGTGAAAATGCTTGGAATTAAAGTCTATTGCTAAAATTCTGATTCCTAAAGGTTGTAAACTAGTTTAAGGTGATATAATAAAATATTAATTGAGAAAAATCAGTACAATTGAGAGGCTAATTGAGTAGGGACGAAATTATCATTTATTAAAAGCTTAGGGGAAAAATAGTAATAAACAGCTTGCACAAAAACAGTTTGGACTGCAGCAGTAGACTAACTTTGAAAAATCACCATAAATTTTAGAAATCGAATTAGAAGATGAAAAAGATATAGAATTAAATCTTATTGAGTCTAGTTTCTCATAGAAGAAATAGTGTAAGCAATGGATTTGTAAATTTTGAGATATAATGAATTTTGTGAGACAAGGTCAGAATGAATTTGGGTTCCCCTGTTCTGACTTTGAAAAATCATAAAAAATTGAAGAAAAACAATTAGGGGATTAAATTTATATTTATAGAATCCTTAATGAGTCTATTTTTAATAAAAATAAATGATAACATCATTTGAATTTTGTATGAAGAGATAAATAATTTTTAGTGAAGAAGGGTCAGAACTGTCGACAGCAGAACAAGGGTGACTTTAAAGAATAAACTGTACTGATTGGCTAAACCAAAAATTCTGAAAATTTTATGGTAAGAAGATATGTGAGTCTAGTTTCAGGGAAAATTATCAGATCCTAATTTGGAGTTCTGTATCTCAAGATAAAAATAATTGAGTGACTATGACTCAAGTAGACAGCTTTGAATGAACTATAAATAATAGTTGAATTATAGAGAATGTTGCATATGAACATGAAATGTATTAAATTAATAATTAAATTTATTTATTTAGATCTAGAAAATTCAAATACGAAGCTAGATCGAGGAAAGGAAAAAGTTCGGGATTAGTAATTTTTTTTTTATTTACAAACAAGTATCAAGGTAAGTTCGTGTAACTTGAATTATATTCTTAAATGCTTGAGATTGTATGTTATTGATGTGAATATGATTTGAATGTTCATTGTATGGAAATGAATGAAACATTGATATATTTGATAAAATGGGAAGAAATCCCGGTTGAATGAAAGGAAAATTCGATGGATCTCTGAAAAGGAATTGACAGTAAAAAGGATCTAGCCCGGACGGGTGATCCAATCTTGATATAGCCCTCCCGAAGAATATGTGTAAAATGGATTTAGCCCGGACGGGTAATCCGAATTAGGGTCTGAATTTAGCCTGGACTGGTAATTCAGATCCAAGCTCATTAGAGTAATTGTCATTGCAGGGGATTTAGCCTGGACTGGTAATCCCGACAATACTCTATGAGTTTATATTGCAGGGGATTTAGCCTGGACTGGTAATCCCGCTACAAGGTTGAGGTTCGCGGGAGTGTGCTTTCTGAAATGGATATGTGCGCACATGAATATGATTTGACGGACCCGGAATTGTAAACTAAAAGTGTACCTCTGAAAAATCCATCGAAATTCCAATAAATTAAACGGGATAAATATGGAAAAATAACAAGGAAATGGAGATCATGGTATTGATGAACACATCAATCATGGTATATATTATTGGTACATGGAAATTATTGTACTAACTTAAATGTTGAGTTTGTAAATGGTAGGGTAATAATGCATTGAATGGATATATGAATGTTTATTGTATTGTATTGAAAATATTAGGTAAGTATAATTTTTGTTACATGAGCTTACTAAGCACAAAGTGCTTACCCCGTTTCCTTTTTCCCTGTTTTGTAGTGTTAAGAGCTCGGAGGTCGGATTTGGTCGGAGACACATCACACTATCAACCTCAGGACTTCGGTATATAAAGAAACTTTATTTTGGAAATCAATGGCATATATAAGCTAATAAAGTAAATGATTCCGTGAAATGAATGTAGAGTTAGCCATTGGTATGGTTAACAAACCTGGTTTTGGGTATGTGATGATGTTATTTTATAAATATGCATGAATTTATCTTGAAAATATGTTGAATTGGATTGGTTGATTTGGATTGGTCTCGATATAATATTGTAGGGAAGGTTAGATATCTGTAAAGGGATTATATTGAGTTTTCCTAAAAAAATAAATAAATAAACAAATAAATAAAAAATAAAAAATTCGTAAACTCCGGTAATACCTCGTACCCTATTCCAGCAATGAATACGGGTAGGGGGTATTACAGTGGCCAAGTGCCAAAAACACGCTTTCTTCAAGTAATTTTCTATCAAAGGTGATGGAAGACCAGACATATTACGAATATAATATTATAACACTCGATCTACAGACTGTTATAAAAAATTATAAAATACAAATTAATTAAAATTATATAAATGAAAACAATATTAAATAATATTCAAAAATTAAAGTTAACTCTTACCATTTTTATTTGTCCGACGGAGATATGTTTATGATCGAGACGAATTAATTTCTCGGTCATTGCTAACACAATCAAATATTTTTAAAATTATAAAAAAAATACTAGTTTAGAAAGAAAATTAAAGGAAATAATTAATTAAAGAGAACTTTGAGAAATTTAAGGAGAAATTTAAGAGCTTTGAGAAATTTAGGGAGAAATTTAAGAGTTTTTTGCTAAATTTTGAAGAAATTTTGTGTGAAATAATAGGATGGGGGTTTTATAATTTTTTTTTACCGTTAGACCCCCCAACGGTAAAAAAATAGCCATTAGGATAAAAATATAGAGCAAAACGCGCCCCTGGCGGAACGTTTTTGCTACATCAGCAAAGTGTGTCCACGTCAATGGGTTTTGTACTGACATGGCAAAAAAGCTCTCATAGGGGCGTGATTTGCTGGAAATTTTACCTTAAAAAGCTCCTACATGTACAATTTTTGCCAGAATCGGCCCTTTCCAGTAAATAATAGAGAAATTGGCCCATTTTCGTAAATATACTTGGAAATGGGCCTTTATAGGTACATTAGTCGAGGACTTTGTTGTTAACACCTGGTTACCATCCGGTCTTCAATCATGTGGAAAATATCATGCCCTTGATTATCCCTCAACGAAATCTCTTTTCTTTTGTTATTCCTAGCTTCCATCTTCTAATCTTCTGCGCCAGATTTGCTTCCAAAATTGTGATATGTTTCAATTAAAGCTCTGTAACAGGAGCCTTCATTATTTTTTGCTGTGATTTTCACCTCAATATTTGAAATATCCCTTGTTTTCCTCCTGAATTTCCTTTCAACTAGCATCCAAGGCTCGTAAGTTTTTCCAGTCTCCTCCGAACCATTAAGGATAATTTTTTCCATTTCTGTCAAGGTACTAGACGGCGGTGGTTGTTTTACAGAGCTGGGTTTAGAGACCCTAAAAGGGAAAACCTCCTTTAGATAACCGTATCTTCCACAATGACAACATACAGTTGGTAAAAACTCATACTCAACTTTTTGTAACTTACCGTTGATTAAATTATGAGATACCAATGACATGTCCAGATTAATTTACACTACCAAGCGAGTGAATCTTCCTTTTGTTCTATTATTAGGATTCAGATCTCATTTGGCCACTTTACCCACCAGGCCCTCTATTTCCATTAAAATATTATGTTTATACATATATCCTAGTAACCATGAGAGTTTAATCCATGCCATAACCACGCTCGAAAATTTTTGTTCCAGATTAAATGAAACCGTCCATGATTGCACAGTCCAATACTGACAAAAAAATATTCCACAGCCCCTCCGATAGAACTTCTTTGTAATCAACCTTATTATCGAATCTGGCTAAGAAGCAACCATTCTCAATGTCTATTAGATGGAATGGTGCAGAAAGCTTCCAAAGGTTATAGATTTTATTATGAATGATCGAGAAACCAATATTGCGACCCAAGAGCTTCAAAACCATAATATTTTCCATGTCCCGAATAAGAATATGTTGGATTCTATCAGAGAATTTGATTGATGGAATACCATTGATGAAGGACTTTTGAACATCACATGCCAACAATTTGAAATCCTCCTTTGACTCTAAAACATACTAGCCTATACATTATATTTTGGAATTTATTTAAATGTATTTGTACAATTGGAATTTACATTGAAAAGAAAAAAAATTATGTGTTTTGGCTTATACTGAGTTCAATTTTCCTCAAACGCAAATCAATGAATTCAATAGTATTTCTACAGGGGTCGAACTATCAGCAGTAAACCAAGTTCTCATAAATACAATTCACTAATACAAGTTTAATCCATCCAATCTTACTTTACTCTTTTTTCTTTTCCTTTTTCTCCGTATTTCTTGTAGAACTTGTAGGTTCTTCTTATAGACCTAACAAATGTTTCTCATCAATTCATCATTTTCTATACAAATTCTTACTATTTCAGCATAGTTAATAATAATAGGAAAAACCCTCTTCACTTCCTTCATAAGAAGCTCTAAAGTGATTTTAAGCGTAACTACTTCAGCATTGATTCTCTTTTGCTTTCTCAAGCTCTCATAATTTGGAACATTTTAATAATGGAAATTTAAATCTTTAATATGGTTTACTACCTTTCCTTTAGGGCTTGAAGTGATTAATGAGAAGAAATGGAATGAAGCAATTTTTTCTATTTCAATAGAAAAAAATGATCACTAAATAAGAAAAAAAATGGAAAGAGAAATGGATTTCTCTAAAATCCACCATCTACAAGCATACCAATAGTGGACTTGTGTCGACGGTGCCATTCACCATACTATTTTTCTCTTAATCTTAATAGAAGATAAATAAATTTCACTTAAACTAATTTTTCCTGCTATATGATTATAATAAAATATATCATAACCTGAACAAAAGTCCGGTCTACTTTGGTGACTCAAAATTCGACCTGAAAAATCCTTTTATATACATTTCTACAGACCCCTTTGGAGGGGGCTGCTTTCCAGACACTCTACGGGATTACTTTTTTCTTCACCAGAAAATCTTGTTCCTCTTTACTCTAACCATCCATGTCAGGAAGAACAAGAATTGATCAACGGGGCGACCAACCAAATCTAAAAGCTTAACAATTGGTACAGTGAACGTGGATCAAGCACCATCGTATAATTCCAAAACCCATCATCATTCGATATCTAGCATCATCACCCTTTGACGCCATTGACGACCACCGAAGAATAATTTTCTTACCATTAAACCCATTATTAGTCTCTGCATGCAACAAAACTAACCCATCAGACACTGGCCTCATATTAGTCTACCCAAAGCACACTATAAAACGTCACCATCGTTTGACAGCCTCCTCCTTGCCAAAAACCACCAAAATAACTGTCACTTTTCTCCATTGTCTTGTCGAGACTCTTTTTCATCCCTCTTTAAAATAATGATTTATCTAATTGGAACTATTTTTTAGGGCTTTAAACGGTTCCTTCTTTTGCCTTCTGAGAAGAGCAGTAAAGTCAAATAAGCTTTGAAAATTGTAATGAATGGAAGAATCACCCCAACTTCATTAGTATTTTTAGTGCATTATTCTTCTGAGGTTCTGTAAATCATTGATGCCTAAACCAGATAGTTCTTCTCCTATCAATTGCCTGCAGCACATCATAACTATGTAAACTATTGCGTATCACATTGTATATGAATCCCACTATATCATATTTTAAAGGTTATTATCAACCATTAAGGGTTTCCTGATAGGACATTGTTATGAAGAATATTTTAAGTGATCTTTACCATTTTCAATATTATGTTATGTATATCATATTGTATGTATTAGCATTTTGTGTAATCCCATCACAAGAGTTGTTAATTTTCTTATGATATCTAGTCCATGAAATTTATTGGTTTTTTTTTATAAAATTATATGTGATATTTGTATTATGGGATGCCCATATCACTAGTGATGATGAGAATTGGATATAGTTTCAGGAGTTTTGGTTTTGCTTAAGTTGGTGTTCTTATATTAATTGATGATAAATATTCTTATCCATCTTCATACTAAAGCTTAAGGATAGTTATGTTGAAATAGGTAGAGAAAATACAGTCATGACCTTCGACTTTCTTACAGTCCACTGATTTACGATCACGAACTTCGATTTTCTAACAGTTCGTTGATTTACAATCATGATTGTCATTTTTAAAGCTTGCAAATTTACAATCACAGCTTCAGTTCATTAATTTATGATTATGACCATTTCGTAAAGAGTTCGTCAATTTACGACCAACACCCCACTTAAACAGTTCGCTGATTTACGATCATGACTGCCATTTTTAAAACTCGCTGATTTACGTTTACGGTTTTAGTTCATTAATTTACGATCATGAACACTTCATAAAGAGTTCGCCGATTTACGATTGTGACTCCACTTAAACAGTTCACTAATTTATGATCACAACTGTCATTTTTAAAGCTCGTTGATTTACAATTATAACTTCAGTTCATCCACTTACGATCATGATCACTTTTTAAATAGTTCATCGATTTACGATTGTGACTCCACTTAAACAGTTAGCTGATTTACGATCACGACTGTTATTTTTAAAGCTTGTTGATTTATAATAACAGTTTCGGTTCATTGATTTACGATCACAAACACTTCAAAAAGAGTTCATCGATTTACGGTCGTGACTTCACCTAAACAGTAAGCTTATTTATGATCACAACTGTAATTTTTAAAGCTCACTGATTTACGATCACAGCTTTAGTTCATCGATTTATGATCATGATCACTTCTTAAACAGTTCGTCAATTTACAATCACAACTCCATTTAAACAATTCCCTGATTTACGATCACGACCTTCTACTTACGGGATTTCACAAATCTCATGGTCCGCTGATATACGATCATGACCTCTTGCATACAAAATTTTCAGAATCTTATGGATTAAAATAAAGTTTGCAGTATTCTATAATACATTTTGCGACATTTCTTCAGATACAGTTTGCACTATTCTACAACATGGTTCATTTCCTTAAAACTATTTCTCAAATAACTTTTTAACTTCTATACCACACTGTCAGACAAAGAACTTACTCAATAAAGTTTTAAGTTAAAACTTACGTAGTAAACCCTCAATTACACATTCCACACGTGTAAATTTGTAATGAACCGAAAGTTACGGTATCGGAAATTGAGTCTTGAGTACTTTTTCCGTGAAATTTATTCATGAATATTTATTAGAAATATTTATGAATTATAGTTGAATGGTTATTTAATGTTTGATTAAGTTAAGTAGCTTGAATTTAGAATAATGACTAAATTGCATACGGTATAAAAGTTTAATTATAGATTAAAGATTAATAAATAGACTAATCTAGCAATTAGACCCTAAGTGACATGTGTGTGTTAATATTGAATAACATGTGTAATAGTTGGTAAAGATATTAAATGTGTTAAAGTAGTTTTTCTTATAGATTAAGTTATTTTATTAGAATAATATTATATTATTAATATTATTATATTGAATATAGATTTATGAGTAAGTTAAAAAAAAAAGAGAAAGAAAGAAAGATAGAAAAGTTACAGAGAGCAAATGTGAGAAAGAAAGAAGGAAAGAAAGAAAGAAATAGAAAAGGGAAATTTGAGGATTAAGGCCCTAAAGTTTGATTGGTAAGTTGTTTTAGCTCATTTTCTTATGATTTTTATGTTTATGGATGCCTAATTCAAAGTTCTACATGTATGAGGTTAAAATGAAGAAAAATAGAAAATTTTTAGATATTGATTTAGTTGAATAAATTGAGGTTTTATGGGTTAAATTGATAGGAATTGAAATTAGAAGTGAAAATTGAGTGATTTATTAAAAGAATTCTAAGTTAGGTTTAAATAGGGATTAAGTTGAATAGAGCTCAAAATTTATGTTTTATAATGAATTTTATGAGTTAGAAATTGTTAATGAGTTGATTAAAAGAGAATATGAAGCTTAAGTTAAAGAAAAAAGATTAGCAATCGAAAAAGGACGAAATTGGAATTTTTGTAAAAGTTTGATAGAAAGTGAAAATGTGTTTTATGAATTAGGATAGTGATGATTTTTAATTGTATGACTGTTAGTAGCAAACGTAGCACCGGATACGTCATCAAAGAAGGGAAAAGAAAAAGTGAACGAAGATATCGATTAAATTCGATAAATAGTGGTTTGTATTTCTATAAACCAAGCTTAATCGTTATTGCTATATTTGATATTTATATTGTATGAAAATGTGAATGAGGTAAGTATTTTTACCATATTGAAATGAATGTGATTTTGAATACCCTATTAACAGTGTTGGGCTAGTCGGATATAGTTGACATGTCATAGGAATTGGAAGTATTGGGATATTCCGACATTGAATCGATGAGACACTATGTGTCGACTACTGTTAAAGTTTCGGATTTGTTCCGATGAAGCACTATGTGCCTATCCCGGAGTGTGGGTTGGATCCGTGTATCCGTCAGTGTCCGAGTTATGTTAATAAGGGTAAATAAAGTAAAGGTTATTAAAGTACTGATTGATATTGAATAATAGCAATAATGTGTTTGAATTACCATGTTTTAAAGTTGATTAAGCTATTGTTTATAGAAATACCACTGAGAGTATTCTCAGCGTACGGTTTGTTTCCGTGCGCAAGCTAGGTACGAAAGTATAAGGACTCAGCATACAAGCCGATCCCCGAACTCAAATTGATGAAGTTTCTATCTTTTTGGAAAATGGCATTGTACTTAGGATGTCTTTTGGTCATTTTGAAAGTATCTAAGTTGTTAAGTGATATTTTGGTATGTTTTGTAAATGTTACCAAAACCTTAAGTATGGTATGTTTTGATATGTTAGTGAAGAGTAATAAGAGAAATTGTTGGTAAATGTTGTAGAGAGAAGAAATGAAGATGTTATAAACTTAGTTATCAACATTTTATACTAAAACAGATTTAGACAGTAACATTAGTCCAACTTTCAAAATATACCAAAAATAGTATAAAGTGAATTAGATGATGAATAAAATATGTAATTGAAGCTTAATGAATTTATTTTTATATGGAAGAAACAAAATAGGTTAAAGAGTTGTATTTTATGAGATATTTACGTTTTGGTGAAACAGGGTTAGAGCAATTTCTAGATTCCTTATTTTGACTTTAGAAATTCACCATAAATTGTGTATTAATAATTAGGACTCAAACTTTATATGTATGGATTCCTTATTGAGTTTATTTTTAATTGAAACAAATGGAATAGTCATTGGATTTCTGTACAGGAAGAAATTTGATTCATAGTGCACAAGGGTCAGAGTAGCCGAACCCTGAAACAGGGGAGACTTCTTCTAATAAACTGTACTAATTGGCCTGACCAAAAATTCTAGAAAAAAATTAGTAAGTAGATATATGAGTCTAGTTTCAGGGAAAATTTACGGAATTGGATTTCGAGTTTCTTAACTCGAGATATGATTTTTTTAGCGACCGTGACGCAGATGGATAGTTTACTACTAAAACTGTTTAAGTGTTAAGATAAGTTTAATAATGTCTCCTGCTTGACTCCGGCAACGGTCTCAGGTAGGGGACGTTACAATATTGATTGGTATCAGAGCTAATTAGGTTTAGTCGGTTCTAGGTCTAAATCGAATGTCAATGTGAATCTAGAGGTACATGCCATTACTGAGTCAAATTTGAGTTGGGATTGGATGCTGATATGTTTGTTGAATATTTTTGTTTTATAGCATTAAGAATGTCTGATAAAAGCATTGAGGATACTGATCAAGAGCTGTATAGTGAAGATGATGAACCGTATAATGTGAATGAATCGGAGTCTGCAACTCCAAGTGTGAATCCAGTAGGAAATCAACCGAATGTTGGAAGTGATAATACTGAAGTCTTTAGAATAATCGCCGATGCCCTTCAAAAAGCGGTAAGAACTATGCCTGCTATGTCCTCTATCCCTATTACCCGAAGAGCTCCAATTAAAGAATTGAGAAAATATGGAGCTACAGAATTTTTGGGTGTGAAGGGAATTGATTCGACTTTTGCTGAAAATTGGTTAAAGACTACAAAGAGAGTTCTGAAGCAACTTGAATGTACACCACAAGAAAGCTTAGTGTGTGTTGTCTCATTACTACAAGAGGAAGCTTTAGTATGGTGGGAATCAGTGATTCAGAATGTACTTGAGGAACAGATAAGTTGGGACTTCTTTCAAAAAGAGTTTCAAAATAAGTATTTGGGAGAAATGTACATAGAGGACAAAAGACAAGAGTTCTTAACACTGAAACAAGGTGAGATGCTTATAGTGGATTATGAACGAGAATTTCTGAGATTGAGCAGATATGCCACTGAGTTTGTACCGACTGAAGCCGACCGATGTAAAAGATTTTTAAGAGGATTACGTGATGAATTTAGACTACAGTTGATGCCTCTTAGAATCACTGAGTTTGCGGATTTAATGGAAAGAGCTAAGATGATTGAACAAATTCTCGGAAGGGATAAAAATTCTGAAGTTGCTCATTCGACTGAAAAACGTCCCGGAATGGTTAGTTCAAGTCCGCAGCCTAAGCGGTCAAAGGAATCACGAGGTAATTGGAGATTTAGTTCTCGATCGGAAAGAAGTGATCGAGGTCGGAAAAGATAGACTACTGTGTCTACTGGCAGTATCCGAAGTCCAGTTTAGAATACTGAAATTCCAATATGTGAGCATTGTGGAAACCGACACAAAGAGGAATGTAGAAAGTTGACTGGAGGTTGTTTCCGTTGTGGAGCTACCGATCACTTTATTAAAGATTGCCCAAAGATATCTGGAACAACACCGACAGTAGTGCAAAGATCTGAATTTGCTTCCAGAGGCCGGGGATCAGGCTGAAGTAGTTCGTTTGCTAGAGGTGGTACTAGAAGAACTAGTGAGAGTGCTACACAACAATCTGAAGCTAGAGCTCCAGCTCGAGCGTATGTTGTGAGGACTAGAGAAGAGAAAGATGCTCACGATGTGGTGATAGGTATATTCTTATTGAATTCAACACCCGTTTATGCTTTAATAGACCCTGGGTCATCACATTCATATGTTAATACGAAAGTAGTTGAGACAAAAAAATTAGAGTTTGAATTGTTTAAAGTTATGATAGAAGTGTCTAGTCCACTGGGACAAACTACTTTAGTGAACCATATATGTCGAAGATGTTCGTTAATGATTCAAGATAGAATATTCTCTGTTGATCTGTTGATTATGCCATTTGGCGACTTTGATGTTATTTTGGGAATGGACTGGTTATCAGAACATGGAGTGATTTTAGACTGTTATAAGAAGAAGTTTATTGTTCAGAATGAAAGTGAAGATAGAATTGAAGTAAATGGTATTCGGACTAGTGGATCAATTCGTATTGTTTCGGCCATTAAAGCTAGCAAGCTTCTTCATCGAGGTTGTAATGCTTTCTTAGCATATGTGATTAATTCGGATTCAGTTGAAAGTCAGTGTAGTAAAATTCGGACTGTATGTGAATTTTCTGATGTATTCCCTGAGGAATTACCTGGATTACCCCCTGATCGAGAAGTAGAATTTGTGATTGAAGTCTACCCAGGTACAGATCCGGTATCGATACCTCCGTACCGTATGGCACCTACTGAGCTAAAGGAATTAAAAGTACAGTTACAAGACTTATTGGACAGAGGTTTTATACGACCTAGTACATCACCATGGGGAGCTCCAATGTTATTTGTTAAGAAGAAAGATGGGTCGATGCGGTTGTGCATTGATTATCGACAACTCAACAAATTGACTGTCAAGAACAAGTATCCACTTCCCCAAATAGATGATTTGTTTGATCAACTGAAAGGAGCTTCCGTATTTTCAAAGATTGATCTGAAGTCGGGATACTATCAGTTGAAAGTAAAAGAGTGCGACATATTGAAGACGGCATTCCGTACGAGGTATGGGCATTATGAATTCTTAGTAATGCCATTTGGACTGACAAATGCCCCTGCTGCTTTTATGGATCTTATGAATCAGATTTTTCAGCCATACTTGGATCAGTTCGTAGTAGTTTTTATCGACGATATTTTGGTGTATTCCAAGTCAGAAAAAAATCATGAGAAAATCTCCAGATTGTTTTGCAAATACTACGAGAAAAGCAATTGTATGGAAAATTGAGCAAGTGTGAATTCTGGTTATCAGAAGTTGTGTTTCTTGGTCATGTCGTATCAGCGGATGGAATTAGAGTGGATCCAAAGAAGATTGAAGCAGTTATTCTGTGGAAAGTTCCTAAGAATGTATCAGAGGTACGAAGTTTTCTCGGATTGGCTGGTTACTATCGAAGATTCGTCAACGGATTTTCAAAGATAGCCTTACCGATGACCAAGCTACTACAGAAGAATATTCCATTTGTTTGGAATGAGCAATGTCAGAAAAGTTTTGAAGCATTAAAACGAATGTTAACAGAGGCACCGGTGTTGACTTTACCAGAATCAGAAAGAGATTTTGTAGTGTACAGTGATGCTTCATTGAGTGGACTGGGATGTGTACTGATGCAGAACGGGAAAGTCATTGCTTATGCTTCACGGCAACTGAAACCGCATGAATGCAACTATCCAACTCATGATTTAGAATTAGCAGCTATAATTTTTGCCTTGAAGATTTGGAGGCACTATCTTTATGGTGAAAAGTGCTATGTTTATACGGATCATAAAAGTTTGAAGTATCTACTTTCGCAAAAAAAATTGAATCTGAGACAAAGGCGTTGGATAGAGCTTCTAAAATACTATGATTGTGTCATAGACTATCATCCAGGGAAGGCTAATGTAGTAGCCGACGCACTGAGTAGAAAAGCTGCGATTGAATTACGAGCAATGTTTGCACAACTTAGTATCACTGAAGATGGAAGCCTTTTGACTGAATTAAGAATAAAGCCAGTAATGTTTGATCGAATCAGATCAGCACAGTTAGAAGATGATAAGTTGTTAAAGAAAAGAGAGATGATTCGAAATGGTACAACAGAAAATTTTAGCATTGATGGAAATGGCTGTCTAAGATTTCAAAATCGACTTTACATTCCGAATAATTTTGAGTTGAAAGAGTTAATTCTTCGAGAAGCTCATAATAGTCCATTTGTATTTCATTCTAGAGGTATGAAAATGTATCGTGATTTGCGTGAATTGTATTGATGGTCGGGAATGAAAAAGGATATAACTGAATATGTGGCAAAGTGTTTGACTTGTCAACGAGTGAAGGCAGAACATCAAGTTCCATCGGGATTACTTCAACCCATCAACATTCCTGAATGGAAATGGGACCGAATAACGATGGACTTTGGGACGGGATTACCTATGTCTACAAGTAAAAAGAATGCTATTTGGGTAATAGTTGATTGACTTACGAAGTCAGCTCATTTCTTAGCTGTGAGAACCGATTGGTTGTTAAAGAAATTTGCTGAGGTTTATGTTCGGGAAATCATTAGATTACATGGTATTCCAAAACCAATAATTTCTGACAGAGATCCAAGGTTTACGTCAAGGTTTTGGAAGCAATTACATGAATCTTTCGGTACTCGACTTCATTTTAGTACAGCTTTTCATCCACAGACTGATGGTCAATCTGAACGGGTAATACAAATTTTAGAAGATATGCTTCGAGCCTGTATGATTGGTTTTGAGTCTAACTGGGAATATTATTTGTCATTAGCCGAATTTGTGTATAATAATAGTTTCCAGTCAAGTATACAGATGGCACCGTATGAGGCTTTGTATGGGCGAAGATGCCGATCACCCGTATGTTGGACAGAACTGAATGAGAAGAAGATGATTGGACCTGAATTGGTTCAAGAAACAGAAAGTACAGTTAAGAAAATTCGGGAAAGATTGAAAACTACTTTTGATAGACAGAAATTGTATGCAGATTTGAAACGACGGGATATTGAATACTCAGTCGGGGATTAAGTATTTTTAAAGGTTTCACCTTGGAAGAAAATTCTAAGATTTGGTCAAAAAGGAAAATTAAGTCCTCGTTTTATTGGGCCTTATGAAGTTATTGAGAGAATTGGACCAGTAGCGTATCGATTGGCCTTACCTCCTGAACTACAGAAAATGCACGATGTCTTCTATGTTTCTATGCTAAGAAGATATCGGTCGGATCCTTCACATGTTATTACTACCGAGAACGTAGAGATTCGACCTGACTTATCGTATGAAGAAGAACCAGTTGAGATTCTAGCACGAGAGGTAAAAGAATTACGTAATAAACGTATTCCTTTAGTAAAAGTGCTATGGCGAAGTCACAGTGTTGAAGAAGCTACATGGGAACCGGAAGAAACGATGAGATCTCAATACCCCCATCTCTTTTCAGGTAAATTTCGAGGACGAAATTTATTAAGGGGGAGAGAATTGTAATGAACCGAAAGTTACGGTACCGAAAATTGAGTCTTGAGTACTTTTTCCGTAAAATTTATTCATGAATATTTATTAGAAATATTTATGAATTATAGTTGAATGGTTATTTAATGTTTGATTAAGTTAAGTAGCTTGAATTTAGAATAATGACTAAATTGCATACGGTATAAAAGTTTAATTATAGATTAAAGATTAATAAATGGACTAATCTGGCAATTAGACCCTAAGTGACATGTGTGTGTTAATATTGAATAACATGTGTAATAGTTGGTAAAGATATTAAATGTGTTAAAGTAGTTTTTCTTATAGATTAAGTTATTTTATTAGAATAATATTATATTATTAATATTATTATATTGAATATAGATTTATGAGTAAGTTAAAAAAAAGAGAAAGAAAGATAGAAAAGTTACAGAGAGCAAACGTGAGAAAGAAAGAAGGAAAGAAAGAAAGAAATAGAAAAGGGAAATTTGAGGATTAAGGCCCTAAAGTTTGATTGGTAAGTTGTTTTAGCTCATTTTCTTATGATTTTTGTGTTTATGGATGCCTAATTCAAAGTTCTACATGTATGAGGTTAAAATGAAGAAAAATAGAAAATTTTTAGATATTGATTTAGTTGAATAAATTGAGGTTTTATGGGTTAAATTGATAGGAATTGAAATTAGAAGTGAAAATTGAGTGATTTATTAAAAGAATTCTAAGTTAGGTTTAAATAGGGATTAAGTTGAATAGAGCTCAAAATTTATGTTTTATAATGAATTTTATGAGTTAGAAATTGTTAATGAGTTGATTAAAAGAGAATATGAAGCTTAAGTTAAAGAAAAAAGATTAGTAATCGAAAAAGGACGAAATTGGAATTTTTGTAAAAGTTTGATAGAAAGTGAAAATGTGTTTTATGAATTAGGATAGTGATGATTTTTAATTGTATGATTGTTAGTAGCAAACGTAGCACCGGATACGTCATCAAAGAAGGGAAAAGAAAAAGTGAACGAAGATATCGATTAAATTCGATAAATAGTGGTTTGTATTTCTATAAACCGAGCTTAATCCTTATTGCTATATTTGATATTTATATTGTATGAAAATGTGAATGAGGTAAGTATTTTTACCATATTGAAATGAATGTGATTTTGAATACCCTATTAACAGTGTTGGGCTAGTCGGATATAGTTGACATGTCATAGGAATTGGAAGTATTGGGATTTCCGACATTGAGTCGATGAGACACTATGTGTCGACTACTGTTAAAGTTTCAGATTTGTTCCGATGAAGCACTATGTGGCTATCCCGGAGTGTGGGTTGGATCCGTGTATCCGTCAGTGTCCGAGTTATGTTAATAAGGGTAAATAAAGTAAAGGTTATTAAAGTACTGATTGATATTGAATAATAGCAATAATGTGTTTGAATTACCATGTTTTAAAGTTGATTAAGCTATTGTTTATAGAAATACCACTGAGAGTATTCTCAGCGTACGGTTTGTTTCCGTGCGCAGGCTAGGTACGAAAGTATAAGGACTCAGCATACAAGCCGATCCCCGAACTCAAATTGATGAAGTTTCTATCTTTTGGAAAATGGCATTGTACTTAGGATGTCTTTTGGTCATTTTGAAAGTATCTAAGTTGTTAAGTGATATTTTGGTATGTTTTGTAAATGTTACCAAAACCTTAAGTATGGTATGTTTTGATATGTTAGTGAAGAGTAATAAGAGGAATTGTTGGTAAATGTTGTAGAGAGAAGAAATGAAGATGTTATAAACTTAGTTATCAACATTTTATACTAAAACAGATTTGGACAGTAACATTAATCCAACTTTCAAAATATACCAAAAATAGTATAAAGTGAATTAGATGATGAATAAAATATGTAATTGAAGCTTAATGAATCTATTTTTATATGGAAGAAACAAAATAGGTTAAAGAGTTGTATTTTATGAGATATTTACGTTTTGGTGAAACAGGGTTAGAGCAATTTCTGGATTCCCTGTTTTGACTTTAGAAATTCACCATAAATTGTGTATTAATAATTAGGACTCAAACTTTATATGTATGGATTCCTTATTGAGTTTATTTTTAATTGAAACAAATGGAATAGTCATTGGATTTCTGTACAGGATGAAATTTGATTCGTAGTGCACAAGGGTCAGAGTAGCCGAACCCTGAAACAGGGGAGACTTCTTCTAATAAACTGTACTAATTGGCCTGACCAAAAATTCTAGAAAAAAATTAGTAAGTAGATATATGAGTCTAGTTTCAGGGAAAATTTACGGAATTGGATTTCGAGTTTCTTAACTCAAGATATGATTTTTTTAGCGACCGTGACGCAGATGGATAGTTTACTACGAAAACTGTTTAAGTGCTAAGATAAGTTTTGTAATGTCTCCTGCTTGACTCCGGCAACGGTCTCGGGTAGGGGGACGTTACAAAATTTGTCTTAAAAGAGTCACTTTATAACTCTTTTTCAATAATGTAGCAGAAAAATTGTTATAGAATTATAATAAAATATATCATAACCCTACTTGAAGTTTGATCTGCTCTGATGACCTAGAATCCGACCCAAAAACCCACCTTATATGCATTTCTGAAAACCCTCTTGAAGGGGGTGCTCTCTAGACAATCCGCAAGATTACTTCCTTCTTCACCAGAAAATCTTCTTCCTCTCTACTCTAACTATCCATGTTAGGAAGAATACGAACTGGTTAACAAGGTGACCAACCAAATCTGAAGGCTAAAAAATTCCTTTAGCCAAATGTTAAATTTGTTTTTTATAATTAAATTTTTATCTTGATGTCAATTTAGTCTATAGGTCTTTTTTTAAAAATGTTTTGTTCCCATTTCAGACCTCATTTACATAATTTACTCATATTTCAAGTTACTTGAAGTAAGACACTAAATATAGTCCAATTACGTAGAGCATGTAAGCTCTGACATGTCGACTGATCTCAACCTTATTTGCATCAAGTGGAGTATGCCAATTTGATTAGTTGACCATTAAATGTCATTCAATATCCATTGAAATCAATTATAGTATCAAGAAATGCACCCAATAATAAGAGTACTTCATGTAGCACAAATGAACTATATTTTTATGTTGGTCTTCTATCAACTAGAAGATCCATCAGTAGAGTTACATCTTTTAGCGTTGCCATCACTTTGTCACATGAAAAATAAAAAGTATTGGTTTTAGGCATCTACCTTTCAACTAAGATGATAATAAACTTTGACACGTAAAGGAACTTGCCATTTGAGATGTCATATTTAAACAAGCTCTCTTTAAGTGTGACTTAATTCGATAATCTGATGCACATAAATTTAGATTATGACTAGCTAGAATAAGTTAATCTTTAAATTGCTAATAATCAATAAAATATTAATATTTTAGCTTGTTGCAATTAAAATAGAATTTAATAATAACACAATAAAAAATAAATTTGAAAATTTACCATGATTGTGAAAATAGAAGTTATGTACTCATCTTTTAATATTAAGAGAGCCATTTTACAATTTCAAAAATTTAGGTTCAAGTAAAGGAGTTTGGTATGGAGAATTTATAGGTGGGAGAGTCACTTAGATCAGATAGTTGGGCGGCCCAACAATAAATGTCGGATCAATGTATCTGGGAGTGAAAGTTAGGCTAAATATGTTGATTTTGTATTTTGAAAGTGAAAAACCTTGAGGGATTGGATATTATTAAGAGAAGGTAAATTGGTAATTTAAAATTCTTTTAAAAAAGATTGACACAATGATGTATAGTGATTCGGCCTCAAATGTCATTAGTCTCACTTGTCAATGATTTTATCAATTCACTAATTTGAATTAATACCTTTCAAGGATAAGATATAACATTTACAATTCTTATATCTTATTTAGGCTAAGATAGAAGCCTCCACCTTAGATTTCAATGCTAAACTAGAACCCCTAATCACTTTAAGGTTTTCTACTTAAAAATCTTAAGTGCACTCTTTAATACAAAGAGAAGATTTGAGCAAACAAATGATAGACCTCTAATAGGTAAGTGTTCACAAAATTAACCTTTAAAAAAAACCTTGTACAATGATTTTAAATAAAGCCCAATAAATTACGTACAAGAAAAGATGAAGAATTAGAAGATTTTCTTACTAATTTGCTTGCTTGAGTATTTGGATATCTCTTGATTGTTTCTTAATGTGTTCCCAAGTTCTATTTATATCAAAGAAGTAAATTCTAGTTGTTTATAGTTGTTGTGAATGATAAAGTGCCACTAGTGTAAAGCCCTAGGTTTTTTTTAAGAATTAGAAAAGTCGATTTATGGCTGGAATTGTGAACTGAGTTACTTTGAGAAGTCAAATTAAGAGGTTTTTTAATATTACCATCGAATTAAGTTATAAATCATTTACTAGTTAATTACAATGATTAAGGTGTTTTGATTAGTTTAATTAGTGAGGTTAGGACTAAATTGTAAATTTTAGAAAATTTTGGGTAGTTTTTATAAATTAGCAAAAGTTACATTTAAACACTTGGGAGTTTTAAAAGGTAATTTGACCAAGGGTCCAATAGCAATTAGACTCTTGGAATTTTTTAAAAGGGTTTAAATGGTTCATTTTTCTATCAAGCACATTTTCTCTTAAAATTCTCTCAAATATCTCTACCATTTTCAAAGGTTTTTATTCCTAACAATAAATCTTAGAATGTAAACTTATTTTTCTAGCAAAACCATCAATGTTTTTAAGATTAAAATACGATTTCTCATTTTTCTTTTCTATTCTCTCCATTTTAGCAAGAAAATATAAGTTAATGAAGATTGATTTTGGCCTTAATTTTTGAAATTTCAGTAAGGTAATGATTATTTTAACATTAATCTATGATTCATTAGTCTTGAAAAGAGATTTCCAATGGTTTTTCTTATTTTTCTCAACTATGTTATTGCTTATAGGGTAAGTGTAAGGTAGATGAGATTTCTTAAGGTTTTTGATACTATCAGGTTAGATTTGTAGTGTGAATGAGTTTAGAATGTTATTAGGATATTGGGAATTAGATTTGATTTGAGTTTAGACTTAGTTCCTTAAAGTTGTCATTATTGAGTGCTCAAGAGAACGTGAGGTATATAAAGGTTTCCAGCTGAGAGTTAGGTGTTCAAAGGCTATTTTTGAGTTCCTAAATATGAAACCAATGTTAGATTTAATTCTTAGTAAGGTTCGATTGAGTTCTCAAAAGCAGGCATTGAAGTAGAAAAACGCATTGCTTGATTGCATTGCATGTTTTTGTTGAATTTAAAAGGTATTGATTGTTGTTTCTTATTGTTCTAACTTGATTTATTATATTGATGTCAGTTAATATGAAACCAATGTTAGATTTAATTCTTAGTAAGGTTCGATTGAGTTCTCAAAAGCAGGCATTGAAGTAGAAAAACGCATTGCTTGATTGCATTGCATGTTTTTGTTGAATTTAAAAGGTATTGATTGTTGTTTCTTATTGTTCTAACTTGATTTATTATATTGATGTCAGTTTTAAAGCAAAGGAAATTGGTGAGATCTCAAAGGCGAAAAAGAAAGAGAAAATCGATGAAGCTTGAGCGGTTTCGATTTGCCCAACACAAATTTCAATTTATCCTGTGTTATAATCTAAATTGAGTTGTTTAAGTTGATTTTTGTTGTAAATATATTGATATGATACTTTGAAAAGATACATGTGAACTTGTATAAATGATGAATCATGATATGTTGATTGAAAGCGATGATTACTTGTAGTTGTATGCCATCTATCTTTAAGATTATGTTGTTGTTGATCTTATTTATGATATTGTGAGATACATATGTTAATTGGATCATTAAACAAATTTGGATAGTTCTCAAGTATAGTTGACATATAGGATATTTTTTTAGCTCTTATGTTACGATTTAGCTTTTTGCGCTCAAGAGATTCATTTTTGTGGTGCTTAATGCAACCTCAGGGTACAATTGGATTAAGTCGTGTTATTCACACACCAAAGATTCATTTTTATGCACCTATACATGTGTTTGTGCACCATCTGTTAGGGAATTGATTGGATAGTTGTGTATCCATCAACGAGAACAACTTCACTTATTAAGCACTAAAATATAAAATTGAGAATGGAAATCGTAATATGATGTCTTAATATATGAATTGAGTATGCACATGTTATAATTGATATGGAAATTGGTATACGACTATGATGCACCAATGGAATTCTTCATATGTTATAATGATTATAACGGTTCGATTTTCAGTGATATTAGAAAATGTAGTTTCAAGGCCCTATTTCCGTAAACCGAGTTTATAAGGATAATGTAAAAATATATTAAAGATTGGTCCAGTAATTTTTTTGAAGTAATGGTTAATTAAGGCTTAGGGACTAAATTGTAAAAGTCCAAACACTATAGGTTTTGAATTGACCAAAGGTTTTAGGACCTAAATAGCAATGAACCAAAGGTCCAAAATGGTAAATAAACCATTTTATATCATAAGATAGTGGATGATGATGTTGTTTTCCACTAGCAAATTTAATGATGATTAAGGTAAATTAATTAAAGATTAAGTTAATTAATTAACGTTAATTAAGGTATATAATCAAGGTATAAAAACTTAAATTAGTGGGAAAAGATGTCATCTTCTTCATTTTCTTTCTTCATGTCGTCCATGGAAGAGAGAAACCTAAAGAAATTTCAAAAACATTTGACCCTCATTTGGTAAGCAAAATTCAAGTCATTTTGTTGTAATTTTTTGGGATTAGGGTCATGGCAGCTTAATTTGGTTAGCTCATGTACCAATTTGTAAACTGTTGAGGTTTTAAAAAGTTGACATTGTTGATTTCTTGTAGAATTAAACTTAAAATTGATAGATTTTAAGCTTAGAATATGAAAAAGGACTAGATTGTAAAGTTAATTTAGCTTATTGTCAACTTTGTTAAATTAGGGACCAAATTAAATAAATGTAAAAATTGTCATGAAAGCATGTTAGAAATAAAAAGTATAAATTCCTTAATAAGAATATATGAAATCAGATTTTAATCTGATGCTAGGAATCGAAAGTTATGCTTATCACGAATTTAAGAACTAAATTGAATAAAATATAAAATATGAGGGGAATCAAAAATAGAATTATATGAAATCATGCACGTCATGATATAGTATGAAAATGTTTGGTATTGATTGGTGATATAAAATAATTGTATAGATCAAGAATTGGATCGAAGTGGAGTTAATCGAAGAAAAACTAAAATTGCATTTTAGTCCCTAAGTATCCACTCTTTTCACATTTTGAATAGGTAAGTTCATATGAAACTTCCTAGCTTATTTTATGTTTTATGTGATTTTTCGTTCGATTTCTTATATATGTTTAGATATAATTAGAATTCTAGTAAATTTGACATGCATCGTTGATTATAGACTGAATTGAATTGTCATGTTGGCTATTATGTAATAGTTCAGGGTACAAATGTGAAAATTGATTGATTACAAAACATGTAAATAAATTATGTGATCATGTATAGGGATTGCTAATGACATATATATGGGAATGATGCTCGTGTGAACTTAGTAAAAGGTTAAGATATGTTTGGCGTGTCAATAGAGTTATACGCACACTTGATCAGGGATTTTACATGTTATAACGAGGTATAACATTTGTTTCAGGTTCTCAGGTTATATGTAATTTAGGTTTAACCTAGATAAGAAATCTACGATAGTAAAAGAGTTCGATTGTAAAACAAATCTCGAGGAAAGGAAAGGGAGCCAAAGATTTATACGATTAGGGCAGACTCTATAATCGACATTAAAAGGTAGGTGATCTTTTATTGGTTTTTTGGGGGGAAAATGTTATAGTTTTTGTTTTTTTTTAAATTTGGTATAGTTTAGATACCCAAAATCGAAGGATTTACGATTCAATCTAGGGTTGTTAATTACAGTTTCAATGGAAAAAAGTAGATTTTTTAACCTGCAGCAGTGGTTGAAATTTGTTAGTACTATCTATTTCCGTTGCGATAGTGGGGTAGAAGATGTAGGGACTAAACTGCATAAAGTAATAATTCCAAGCAAAAAGCTTTTGAAAAATGTTTGAATACCAAAAAGGGTGGATACTTACTGTGTTGTGTTGTTTACTTTTAGTAATGTCTTATTGTTTGTTGTATTCAAAGAAGTGGTCCCTACGTTGTTTTGGATTTTTTTTGCTGATTTTTACTGAGTAAATTGTTTGTTTATGCTTGCAAATGTCGTGTGATGAGGAATATTACCTTATTTTGTACATGGGTGGGCACTTATAAAAGATCCATATGTTAGACATGTAGGTAAGGAAGTGATTAGGCTTAAAGAGGACCCAAACACAATATCCTATTTTGAATTATGTAAAATAGTTAAAACTGGGTTAGGGTTTCACACTATCCTATTAATATATTTTCTTGAGCCTGGTACAGTAGGGTTGCAAAATAATCTAAGGGTGATTTATGATGACACTACCACCATAGCTATGTTAGACTTTTAGATTAAGTTTAAGGAGATTAACCTATATGTTGAACAGAGGGTGGACAACCCTTTCATTGTAGATGATATGTTACTACTAATTGCCCCTCCCTTCATTTAGATAAAACTGATAATGAAGGAAAAATGAGAACATTTGGTGACGTTGAAGAAATTGATAGGGAGGGTGATGTTGAATGGGTAGAAAATGATGGGGAGGGGGTACAAACTACTAAGGAGGGTGTTTTTGAAAGGGTAGAAGTTACTAGGGAGGGGGTAGAAGCTACTAGGGAAGGTGATGTTGAAGGTGTAGAAACTGCTAGGGAGGGTGATGTTGAAAAGGTAAAAGTTGATAGGGAGGGTGTGACTACTGCACGGTTTGAGGCAGATGAGTATGGTAGTGAGGAAAGTGGTGGGCATATGAGTTTACGATCAACAGTTGGAGAAGATAATGATAGTGGTTTTGGATCATCTGTTGGTAATGAAAATGCTGTTGATTTTGCAACATTAGTTGGAGAGGACTAGGGGTGAGCATTCGATCGAATCAAATCGAATCGAATCGAATCGAAAATTTTCGAGTTAATCGAGTTTTCGAATCTTATTTTATCATCCTAACTTTATTTGAAATTTTCTTGAATCGAGTCGAGTGAGATGGAATTCGAATCGAATCGAATCGAAAATATTTGTTCGAGTTAAGTTTTAAAAAAATGACTCTAGCGTTATTTATTTTTATGTAATTTTTCAAAAAAATAATTTTCTTTAAAGTTTTTAAACATGATCATACAACAAAAAATTAAAGTAAATAAGTGAATAAATACAAGCAACACAATATCAACCCAAATAAACAACATTGTCTAAAAAAACAAAAAAAAATACAACAAGATTATAATAAAAAAACATAAGTAAAAGTCAAAGTAAACAGCATGAGTCGAAGTAAACAACAAAATTATAATAAAAAAAACATAAGCAAAAGTCCAAAATACAATAGAGAGTTTAATGGAAATAGGGGTTTGAATAGAGAGTTTAATTTTAGGGTTTCATAAAAAAACAGAGTCTGGAGAGAATAAGAAAAATAATTGGAATTGGCTGGCATGGGGGTTTGATTTGATTTGGGGGAGGAATAGGCCAATTGGGTTTTGGGAAAACAATTTCTAGGCAAACGGGCTTGGGGTTGGGGTGGGGAAAAAAATGGGGTAAAATAAACTATTTGGGCTTAGGGTAATTGGGTTTGGGTTTATTAATTAGTAAAAGTTTAAAATTTAAAAAAAAATTAAAAATATAGTTTATATTCGGTTTATTTAAATTATTCGAGTTATTCGAATTTGAGAATTCAACTCGACTCGAACTTGAAATTCGAAAAAAAAATTCGAGTTGATTCGATTAATTCGATTAACTCGATTAACTCGATTCGAATAATTCGAAATTCGAATTTTTTTTCAATTTTTTCGAATCGAATCGAATTTTGCTCACCCCTAGAGAGGACAATGTTGCTGCTGCAGGTTATGGAGAAGAGGAGTCAGAAACAGTGCTGGATGGGAATGAGACTAAGGTATGTGACTGAAATGAACATGGCAACTTGGTTGGGTCAGATAAAGATGAAAAACATAAAGATGGTGAGAGAAGGTGAATCAAGTTTCCCTTATAAAATGACCGGTCGAATAGGCAAAAATTTAGTTTGGGAATATTGTTTAAGGATAGCAAACAATTTAAGACTACAATTCAAAACTACTCCAAAGATTGTAGAAGACAACTGAAGTTTCTTAAGAATGAACCGAAAAGGGTTGTTGTGAAGTGCATTGCTTTCCTTAACTATCCATGGAGAATTTTGGCTAGCTACAATCTTGTTGCCAAGTGTTTGCAGATTAAGACTTTTTAGGAGGAGCACAATTGTTTAGTCAGTTTTAAGAACAAAATGGTGACTGTTGCTATGATTGCCCAACATTTTGAAGCAACAATCAAGGATCACCCTAAAATGAAGCTGAAGGAAATTCAAAGAAGATATGCTTCAGAGATGCCTAAAAATGTGAGCATTGAATATTGTTACAGAGCAAAGAAAATAGTGAAGGAGAAAATAGTTGTGAATTCTAAGAAATAATTTGGCCTGTTATAGGACTATGCTCAAGAGTTAAGGTCAAGGATGTCAGGCAGCACAATAAAAGTGGTTGTTCAAAAGTTGACAACAGACTCCCCTCCTCATTTTAAGAGGTTTTATGTGTCCTCTGATGCACTAAAAAGAGGTTGGAAAGTAGGGTGTAGGCCACTCATTGGGCTAGATGGTTGTTTCCGAAAAGGCCCATTTAAGAGTGAATTTCTCACAGCTGTTAGAAGGATGCAAATAACCAGATGTTCCCTATTGCATAGGTTGTGGTTGAAGTGGATTGCAATGATTCATGGGTTTGGTTTCTCAGTCTTCTATCGACTGATTTGGGCTTGGAAGATGGGTTTTGGTATCAGTGACCAATAAAATGTTAGTTAATTAACTCATTTGGGCTTGGTATTGTCTTATTATTCTATTAATTATAATTAACTGAATTTTTCTAACAAATAGGGTCTTAAGATTGCGATTTCTGACATGCTACCAAGGATGGAGTATAGGAATTGTGCGTGGCACATGTTTGCAAATTGGTCAGGGAGGAAGATAGGGAATTTTTTTGAGTTTAATTTCTGGAAAATTATGAAATCCACGATTGAGGAGTGGGGGGAACTATGTGCAGCACTGGAGAAGAAAGATAAGGATGCTTATGATAACTTGATGAGAAAGTCTCCAAATATGTGAACTAGGTCATTTTTAGGGACAACTTGTAAATCAGATCTAGTTGACAACAATCTATGTGAAGCCTTTAATTTAAGCATTATTGAAGCTAGGTTTAAAAGCATTATCAAAATGCTTGAGGATATTAGAACCAAGATGATGACTAAGATAGTACAAAAAAGGAAGTTATATAATGGATGGAAACAAAATTATGGTCCACTGGTGAAAGCTATGTTTGATGCCAACAAGAAGGGCTGTGTAGAGTGGCAATTGATATGGAATGGTGAAAATGGATGTGAGATGAGAAAAAGAAGTTATCAATATATGGTGGACCTAAGTCAAAGGACATGTAATTGTAGAAGTTAGCAGATTAGTGGGATTCCATGTACCATGCATGTGCTGCCATGTATCATCTAGGGCTTCAACCAGATAACTATTTGCATGAATGTTATCACACAGAAACCTACAAGAAAGCTTACTCATTTCCAATGCAGCCTATAAATGGGACATATGATTGGGCAAAATTTGGTATTGAGCCAAAAAGAATAGAAGGATGACCAAAGATGAACCGAAGAAATTGAAGCATAGCCACTTGAGTAGGAAAGGTCTAATCATGACATGTAATCAATATGGCCAACATGGCCATAACAAGCGGTCTTGCACATAAAGAAACGAACATGCTAAACATGTACAATATTGTTCTTCAATTATATAAATTGATTAAATTTTATTCTATCTAATCACTTTTGTAGACACCATTTTTTGATGAAAACGGGGTCGACTTGGATTTTGAAAAATGAAACGGGAGTCGCCACCAATCCTTTTCTATGAGGTGTGATTGGATCACCTCTAAAAGTAGTTATTTTTAATAAACGGTTTGATTTTGTTAAAACAACAGGTTTGATCCACGAAATTCAGAAAAATGGGTTCGGGAGTCGGTTACGCACGAGGAAGGATTAGCACCCTCGATACGCCCAAAATTGGTACCTTAGTTGATTACTTAATGTCTTAATGTCAAAAATTGAGAACCTTGAAGAATTTTAAAAATACGATCATTGTATTAAAACGTTGAAAATTTTCAGGAAAAGGAGATATTTCACATTATTCGAGAAAGAGAATCATATCCAGTAAGTTAGGACACAATGTCTCAAATTCCCGATACGCGGATGAAAAATGCTTATTTAAAGATATTTTATTATCTTGGTTTTAGAAATAAATCAGGCCCAGTAAGTTAGGGCACGATCTTTTCTTAATTCCCGAGACCGTTTAAAAATTTGAGTTTGAAAAGATTCGTGTATTTAGATTTATTATGAAAATCGAAACCTAGTAAGTTAGGGTACGATCCTTTCGAATCTAAACACGAAATATTTTTTAAAACAAATTTTGTTATATCGAGTAAAATAAAACACGAAAATCGTAGTAAAATGTGAAAACAAATTACATTGTTGTTATACGTGGTAAAATCATAATACCCATAAAAATAAAAAAAAATAATACGAGCAATAGCAACAATATAAAATAAATAAAAGTCATACCTACAATCATATAAAATAACAATATATATAAACAAATAAATTAAAACATTCATTCAAAATAATAACGAAAATGAAATAAATAAGTAACAAATACAATTAAATATAAAAAAGATATATATAGACATAAACTAAAATATGTATATATAAAAATTAACCAAAATATATAAAGTATATTTAAATCTATAAAAGAAAAAAAAATAAATATGTATATATTTATGAAAATGAAAAAATATATAGATATGTATATAAGTTGTAAAAAATATATAAAAATATATAAGTATATATACATATATGTTACAAAAATAATGTATATATATCACAAAAATATATGCGCGTGTATATACATATACCGAAATTTTAATAAAATAAATATAAATAAGTAGATAATAATAATAATAATAATAGGACTAAATCAAAACTGAAACGAAATCTCAGGGGTGAAATCAAAAATAAAATAGGGTAAGGGATCAAAATGTGAGGCGCGCGAAAAATAGAAGGGCCAAAACGGAAAATATCCCAATTATCAGGACACGTGTCCATTCTATGAGTGCAAGACTAAATCAAAAACGCTAAAAATAATTTGGGCGAAAATTATAAAATCTAAAAATGTAAATAGGACTAGATTGAAACACCCCAAAAGGGCGGAAGGACCAAATGGGTAAATAACCCAATCATCAAAACACGCGGATCCTGAGACGCGGGTCGGGCCGCGCGCGGGTCAGGGCCAAAACGGCGTCGTTTTGGCAACTGACCCCTAAGGTTAAAACGGCGCCGTTTTGTGTTTACTATAAATAAAAAAAAACCCCAAAAACAAATCAGTTTCAGCATTTTTTAAAACAGAGAAAGAGCTCTCTCCCCTCTCTCTCAGGCCCCAAGTCAGGCCAAGGGTTCCGGCGATCCTCCGCCGTTGACGGCGTCGCGCCGGCCACCGTACACGGTGGTCGAAAAATCCAAAGGTAAAATTTTTCTCTCCTTTTTCTTTCTTTTATTTTATATTACTGATATCTAAACTAAATGAAAAAATAAGAGATAAAAAATGCGAATCTAGGAAGAAAAAAACAGATTAATAAAGACCAAAATCACCTTCAAATTCTTTGTTTCCTTTTATTTCTGGGAAATTGATTCATTCCGGCCAATAGAATAAAGGGGCCAACCCCTTTTACAGTGAATAAACTTGGCTTTTATAGCCAACATTACATGCTTTTTCTTTTCATTTTGTGGTTGCTGCTTTCTTTACTCGTTTGCAGGTGGGCAGTTGGGCAAATGGCAGAAAGCAAGTGAACGGCGGAGCAGGTGAGGAGGCCAGGGGCAAGGACGTGCGGCGCTAGGCTAGGGTTAGGGGTTAGGTCTGTTTTGGTCTTGGGTTTGGGCTGGTTCAGATTGGGCTTTGGGTCTGTTTTGGGTCTTAGGTTTGGGCTGGTTCAGATTGGGCTTGTACAACTTTCATTATGGTCTATGTTTTGCAACAAGTTGCACAAGCACCCGAACAAAATGAGAAATCTCCCATTAAAAAGTCAATTACCTTAGATAAATCTAAGGTAAAACAACCCAAGAAAGGAAAAATACATGGAATAAGGTTGTATACAGACTTGAATACTATGAATCAAACGTTTTATGCGAGTTTTCTTCCTTTTACAATTGATCTCCTAACCAACAATATTGTATATTGTTCTGATAAACTTAAAACACTCTTACAATTTGGTATAACCACAAGGATCATGGTGATAGGTTCAAGTAAGGATAGTAGTGGAAAATCTTCTTCAATGCCCAAGTCGCCAAAGAATAAGAGAAAGGCTCCTCTTGACCATCTGGGAACACAAGAATCGGTTACAGGAAACATGAGTAATTTATCAAAGAAATAGTTGCCAATTGCTATAATCTCCCCTGTTTTGCCACATTTTGAGCCTACAACCTTCTTCTTTGTCACTTACAATAGTATACTATATCTATTACATCAAACTTGTTTTTGGCTGGTATAGCATGAATGGTGTATAAGCTAAATCATTACTTTTGGAATGCTTTTGTAAAGTACATTTTATCCTAATTGCAATAGGGAAATTATATGATTAAATGTGGGATTTTTTTTAGTCTTATGTTTTTTTCACTGCATTATTTACTATGCTAAAATAAATTACATAGACAATAACCAATATTGGTCATTAATTCCAAGCAGAATGTATATCAAGGTTCCAAATTACATAAACAACATAACATTGAGGTATGTTGGAAAACTTTACATTCAATCAACATTTCCAACTGACAGTTGCATATGCCGCTTACCACTACTGCCAACAAAGAAACCTATGGCGATGCATAGAATACATAACATGGAGCAAGAAAATAATATATTATACATTAACTTCTCCTTCTTGATAACTTTCATTTTTTGCTTCATGGCTATCACTTTGTTCTTTAATGCTAGTTCTCCTTCAACACCTCAAACTAGTCTACCTTCTTCAACCTCATTGTCAACACCACTACTGCCACCATTATGGCTACCATCAAATGCAACCAAATTCATAACCTTATTTCTAAGTGCTAAATTCTCCTTTGAAAGATTCGTTCACTGTCACGCAATTGACGCAATAATTCAATATCAAAGTCACACATTTGCCTATCGTACCACTTGAAAAAACCACAACCATCGTCCTACAAACAAACCCCAAATAAGTGACAAAAAAATTTAAATCATAAACCCTCAACCTAAGGAAATTTTTGAAATCATCCAAATTAAGCTGAAGTAGCAAATAAATTTATTCACTTACCTGAAAATCTGAACATCCATAAAATCTCCTCCCCGGATTTAAATCGCTCTATGAAGTGTGTCTTGGAACTAACTTCTTGCAGTAACATTTTACTACTTCCCCATTGTACACATACTCCCTCCGTGATGAAGTACCAATATTTGAATACCTTGATTTTTTCCCCAAACCATACGATACCCATTCTCTAAGTTAGCTATTCAAACCATGTGATTCAGATTTGAACAAATTTCCCAAATCCATGATTTTGAACAACAAGGAAGAAGAAGAATAACAATTTCCTAGGGTTTATGGTAAATTGAGATAATGAGAGGAGAGGGATTTCAATCAGGGTTTTTTAAGAGATAATGGTTTCTTGAAGGTTGGAGATTGCTGAAGGATTTTGATCATAATAATTTTAGGGATTTCACGATTTCAGAATAAGGGTTAGGAATTTAATGATATGTTTTAATTTTACCTATAATTTTTTTACAAATTATTTATTTCTTTTTTAATTTCATGTTTAATTCTTTTTTTTGACACGTCATCTTCATCCTCGCATGTCACATAGGCTATTTTGTTGGTCGAGACTTGACTAACAATCAATACCGTTAAAATTGAGATGATTTCTAGAAAAATTGTAACTTGGCATCAATCCAAAAAAAAAAGTCAATGGCTCAAACCCAAAAACTCCTAGAGGTTGAGGGTATTTTCAAAATTATACCTTAATTTTATCTCGTTAAGTAACAAAAACATATTTACTATGCAGAGTTGGGTTTCTCATGAAACAGTAAAACTGTTCAGCTTTTTACTACTCTTCTTTTTCCTCCTCTACTTCACTGTTTATATTATCCCTGCTAGGGTTTTGAACCAATCGTCTGAATAGATGGAGAGACACAGAGATCGCGGAGAACGGTTCAACGATCACCCGCCCTTAAATCCTACTCCTTGGTATACCAATGCCCAAAGACCTAATTTCCCTCCCGACTACCACCATCAACACCACTATCATCCTTACAACCACCACCATAACCCCCAGCAATTCGACTATTGCCCTACCCAGCAGCAATTCGATCACCTGCCGGCCCAGCAGCAATTCGATCACCGGCCTACCCAACAGCCATTCGAACACCGGCCTACCCAACAGCAATTTGATCAACGGCCTAACCAACAGCCATTCGAACACCGGCCTAACCAACAGCCATACGAGCACCGGCCTAACCAGCAGCAATTCGATCACCGGCCTACCCAGCAGCAATTCGAACACCAGCCTAGTCAGCAGCAATTTGAACACCAGCCTGGCAATCAGCATCACTTTGAACGCTTCCCGGAGCAGCACCAGCAACCGATCAGTGAACAAAACGACGCGTTCTGGTCCAACGGTGGCAACGGTCCCAATGCCGGTCGAAAAAGAGGGTTTCACGATTCTGGCCGAGGAGCCTCACCTGGTAACAGCGTAACGTTACCCGTTCATATTTTAACTTATTTTTTTCTTTCATTAGAATTTAAGCTCACTTCGGCTGTGCCTATTTGCTCCTTTTCTTCTTCTTTTTTTCTTGGAATTCTTTATATTATTATTTTTACAATTTATGAGCCTTTTTTTGGAAGTTACAGAAGTCTTATATTTTTTTCATTCCTCTTAAATAAAATTTAGACCATAACGAAGGAAGCAGTCTAGCAAAACTATATGTAGCAACGGTTCCAAAAACTGCAACTGAAGAATCCGTAAGCCATTATCTTTATCTTTGCAATTTTTTTGTCATTGTAGCATCGATTACTGGCTTCCTTGAATCCATTAGTAAAATGTGTTTGCGTAAGGGGATTATTTTTGTTATAGCTATTAGTTCCTAATATAACTTTTTGGTAGTTCACTGAGCATGTGGTGTAACTGTTTTTCTTTTTTTGGTTAGATCCGCTTCCTGTTTCAAGAACATGGAAATGTTGTTGAGGTGATTCAACCAAAGGATAAGAAAACTGGTGAACGACATGGTATACAATCTTTTATATGCTAGAGTGAGTTGTGATTTTATTTTTAAGCGAAATTAGTTTTGTTATCAACAAAGTGGCTGCTTTCAGCAAATGGAATGCCGACACTTGTTTGTCATAGACCTTTAAAGTTGCAATAGATAATAATCTGCTCTGTTATGTTATTCATGTGCATGTAAACTGTGCTGCTTTTAGGATATTGTTTTGTGAAATATGCAATGTTTGAGGAAGCTGAGAGAGCTATTGCAGCTTTAAACAATCGGTATATGTTTCCTGGGGTAAGTTCTTTATTTGCAGTCAGATAAGGAAATTCCATGGATATTGGTTAAAGTTTTGTGGTTAGGATCACCATTTAGTAAATTTGGTTTTCACAGGAATCGACTACCATCAAAGTCAGATATGCTGATGCTGAACGAGACCGGCCTGGTAAGTGTTTACCTTTTGGAACTTATATTTATTGCTTGTAGACCTTGGTCACTATTCTATATATTGCATTTAACACCTTGAAAACATGTCAACTTTTATACATATTTAGAAGTTAAATTCTGCTAGAGACAGGAGATTTTTGTTCACAAATGAGATAACTGAATGAACAGACTTTTAGGTTTTGAGGATAATAAGATTTCTTGCTGCAAGCAAACAGTTAAATGCACTAAAGTGAGGAAAGGAGAAGTAGGAAACTTTCGGGAATGCTTGCTACTTTTCTAAACTTTTTGGTGATGCCAGAATTTTTAAAAATTGCAATATAGTTTTGATTTTTGTCTTTTCTATTTTGTTCTCAGTTCTTTGTTTGTTTCTGTGGTAGGGCCACTTCCGGACAAATTATATGTGGGTTGCCTAAATAAACAAGCTTCTAAAAGGGAGATTGAAGAAGTATGTTCTGAATACACTTGAGAGTTGATGCTTAATTTGCTTTCATCTGTACCGAATAATTTCATTCCTCCTGATTGATTACTATTTCTTAAGTCTAATCTGACATCCAAGATTATAAGAGAGATTTAAGGCAGAGAAAGAGAGTAGGGGGGAGGGGGAGGGGTATGGGCTGGATGTAGACACTAGAGATTGCCATTCTGCCCGAGGGTTTTAGCTATTACCAAATGTATGTCTTTACATTTCATTCCCTAGCACTGGTTTAATCCCTTCAGATGGGAAGATATGCTGTTTATGTTTGACCATAAGAATTTTGTGTTATGCATGAAGCAGCCTGCAAACAGTAATAAGATGCATTTTTAGTTGCTTGCATGCATGATGGATTCTATTGGCACATTTTATATTTGATAACAGAGTTACATTATTCTGCTTAGGTTACTTATATGATTGCATTAATGTGTATGTATGCATTTCAATTCTTTAAAGCCTGACTCATGGCATGCTGGATTGGGCATTTGATTGTAAAACCTGATTTTTATTTTTCCCATTCTCATCTCTATACTTCACCTATTTTGTTCCCTCAGTCAATATTGGTTAATTAAATATCCTAGTAGTGTTTTGAGTTGTATTCAGCAAATAATTCTTCTTTCAGATATTTTCTCACTATGGTCATGTTCTAGACGTCTTCATTATGCGTGACGAGCACAGGGAACACCGCGGTTTGTTCTTATCATTCTTAGTCATCTCTTTCTTTACTATCTATTTCAGGCCTGCTTTCTTAGAATGGACATATTGGAGATGATAATTTGCTTTATCTGCCATTTTGATGTCATCAAATTAGCTGCAGTTTTACAATTGAATGTTGAATGTTTTATTTAGTTGTATCCTTTTCCATTTTTAGGACAGTTTCTTTGACTCTGTTTTCGTGACACTTACGGCACTAATTCTCAAAAGCTACCCTGTTTAATCACTTCCTTCTTTTCTTTTCTTGAAAATATTATCTGCTTGTTTTCCCTTTGATTAATTAGAAAGTGTATAAATAATCATAATGATGCTCCACGTTTTATCAATAAATGTAGGCATCATTACTATTTTATGTGTTATCTCGTTGTGGTCTGTGGTTCTTCTTTATCACTAAAAACCACTTCGTTAAAAGTTTATGCTCTAAGATTAAAACTCATCCTATTGTTTGCTTTATCATCTTGTCTTGATTTCTTTAGCATTGCATGCTTTAACCCCTTTTCTCCCTGTTGAATCGTTGCAATAGTTAAATGTTATGAGGGTTTAACTATGGCTGCTTCTGAAATAGACGTTTATACTTTTATAAAGGATGTGGATTTGTCCAATTTTCTCAAAGAGATATGGCTCAGGCAGCTATGAGAGGATTAAGCGGAATTTTCACCATGAAAGTAATGCTTATAAATGATCATTTTGTCATGTCTATATCAGCTTATGCTAAAGAAGAGTACTGATTTAGCTGTTCTATTTTTATCTCCTTGGCTTTTTTAGGGTTGTGACCAGCCATTGATTGTTCGATCTGCAAATCCAAAGAGACCTCGGAATGGGGAACCAAGGTTTCTTCCTGGATGCTTTCTTTGTTTCATTGTAGTTAGAACCATACATTGATGTTTTGTTTGTTACTAACAGGTTATGAATGAATTGCATTTTGACTCGTGCCAGACATTGGCCACCTAACTGATTGACATTTAATTACAATAGACCTTCATATCAGGCTTAATAGTTGGATATTTCAACCTGCAATTTAGCAACACTTTTTTGCACTGTTAGTTCTACTTGTATTTGGCTTTTAAAATTGCTTTAATAATTTGGCCGATAATTTTCTGATAGGGTTGGTGTACTTGAAACCATTGAGATGTCCAAAAATAGATGTTGAGTTGTCGGTGGAATTATAGAAACATGATTTATTGTCTCATTCGGCTTGCAACTGTATGCTTTAATACAACTTACTCTTTCATGGTTAAACTATGTTGACATATTGCTCCAACTTGCTCTGTTTCCAGAGGCAATTATGCTTTTAATAGCATGCCTTCTGGCCCACATCCTCAAGAATTGGCTATGAGGTAAGTTCTTTCCCCTTTATTTTTTCTTTTATTGCTTTTTAGCATTTTATTCATGTTCAATAAATTTGATGGACTTTCTATTTGTTGTTTGCTTGTTCCAGGTCTATGCCAAATCTTGGTGATTCTATGGCAGGACATATACCGCCCAATGCATCATATCCCGTGCAGCACATTTCTACAAATTCACAACCACAGGGTGTTTCTCATTGGGCAAACCCTCAAGTTGCAGCATGTCATGTTACTTATCAATCATATCCTCCAGTTCAGCAAGCACACTCACAACCAACTTCACTGCCATCGCAGCAAACACAAACTCTACAGGGAAGTTCTCAATCATCTCACCCAGCTGATTCTGAGCAGAAACAGCAGCCTCTTGTACCACCAGCATCACAAGTTCCATCCCTGCAGAATGTGAATGTTCCCAAGCTAGAGGTACAAAGGTTTATTTTATAAATTTAGTGATCAAAATATTTTCATTTTATTATTTTGTTACTAGAAGTCTAGAAAATTTAAATGCTGAGCACAAAGGTGGCTAGAGAGTCCAATCTATCATTGGAGCTTTTATCTGTCGTTGCTACTATGCTTTGGACTAACAGAGGTACTGCAGGTGGTATTATTACTCATAGTCTATCTTCTTATATGAATCCATGCCCCTTTTGGTGGATAAACATTTTCCATACCCTACTTGTCTAAAAGCGAAACTGCAGTATACTAATTACTGACATCATAGATACTCTGCTACACTGTAAATTAGCAAACAATAATGATTCCACAAGGAGATCTGAGAATTCTTCAGAATGTTGTATTCCTAAGTAAAGAAAGGACTTTTTCAAATTCTTAAAGCCTCTACAATCTCAAGCAATAGAAAATAACTCTTGAACTCGAATAGAAAACAGATGTAGTTATCATGTCCTAAGCTTAATTTCCTGCTTATTCTTTGTTCTATGAAGAATGATATGTTGTCATACCTGACTGGTAGTCCCCTTGTCAAAAGGATCCCCTTCAAAAGTGTTGACACAGTTATCTTCTTATTCCCTTTTCTCTGTTTATTTTCTCCCCTTACGACAATGTGCTGCTAGTTAAATATTTGACTTCAATTTATCATATTTCTCCAGTCTCCACAGACTGGAAGTAGCCAGCCAATTGCTGCTACTTCAGTTGTGCCGATAGTCCCCCAAAGTCTTGAGACAGTGGCTTTGCAAGAGTCTGATTGGAGTGAACACACCTGCCCAGAGGGAAACAAGTATTACTATAATTGTGTCACTTGTGAAAGCAGAGTAAGTTTCATGCATTATCCCGTTGTTGCAATATGCTGATTGTAAATTCTCTTTCCAAGCAACTTTAGCAATCTACTTAAAACTTGTGTTGTAGTGGAATAAACCAGAGGAATTTGCATTATTTGAGAAACTGTTGCAGAAGCAACAAAAGCTGCAAAATCCTAGCCAGCATATTCAGCCTGACTCAACTGGTCCCTCTGCTAAACAAGTTTCTCAAAGTCAAGAGGTGCAGCTTCAGACCTACCCAATGCATCTGAAACTTGAAGTGGAACAACCTTTTTCAACATTGGTTAGAATATTAAAAAAAAAATTCTTCAAGAGTTTTTCAATATTTCATTTTTTTGTTGCACCCTTTTTCAGCCCAGAGACATTGTGCCAATAACTGATGAGTAACCAATACAGATATTTTTTTCTGCAAAACTTTTATACAGTTTTTTTTTCTTAAAGAAATAACTTGCATCTGTCGATGCTTCATTTCGTACTCTGTTTCCTTATCATGGCATTTCTAAATGAAGTTGTGACTTGCTTAACTTCAGTTCATTCTGATTTTCTAGGGTATGGGCCATATGGAAATCAAGTCAGAAACAAGTCCTGTTGTGGATCCAACTTGTGTTTAACTGCTATCAGGTGGCAGTATCTTAATTATTCATTCTGATTGAATCTGCATGATTAGGGGTTGTCCAGTTTGTCTAGCCTTTCATGCTATAAACAATTTGCTATTTCTGATTTTGATTATAGCAAGAAACTCATTTAGATCAGGCACATATTCCCTTAGGCTTCTCTCTCTCTCTCTCTCTCTCCCCTTTCTGATTAATTTTGGCATTGCAGTGAGTTTCACGGAACCACAAGGAATCTTCAAAGATTATGTTTATCTGCATTGTTCACTCTTAAAACAAAGACACGACATGGGGTAAATTTAATTAAGAACCAAAGTTGCAGCTTTGTAAAGAATTTATTAGTCAAAGGTGGAGGGATGCTGCTGTTATTACTTTCAGAGTGACATCATCCAGTTGTTATTAGGCTTGTAAAATATCTCTATTTTTCCTTAGCTTAGAGTGGTTTAATGACAACCCTGGTAGTGAAAATACTGACTCTTGGTTGTGTTTTTTTAACTTATGTGGTCGACATTTACAATTCTAAATAGAACTGTAGACCTGTTGCTACATGTTCTTGCTATTGCAGTTTAAGTGATAAGAATTAAAAAGGAAATTTACAGATGTGCAGCAAAGCCATTTCTTAATTTTTTTCTCCCCTAACCCCATTGCAGTTAGTAGTGTTTGCCATGGCCATCTTCTCGGAAGCATATGGAAACATTACCGCTGCTAGTCCAAAGGTTTTTTCATGATCTTTTTTAGGACTTGACTTAGAGCCGCATATATTTTATTTGTTAAATAGGATAAATGAAATATTCAGTTATCATTTTAAAAATCAACAGTTAAAGATTATATTTTTATTCCTTTTCTTTTTAATGAATTAGAGGCCGCTATGAAAGGATTTTTCTTTTACATGGGAATTACATGAAGGGTTATTAGGCCGACCTCATGTTCCCACCTTATTGGCTAAACTATGAATTAATTGCAGCCTAAGGATAAGTATACTTTTGGTACATTAACTAGCCAAAAGTTCTGTAGGTTACCATGCATGAAAAGCTGCAGTTCATGCGTCTTTTGCATTCATCACCTAATCATCCATCAACAATATATATGTATATATTGTATATATATTTACTAGTGACAGACACGGCCAACACCCAGGCATACAACCAGAAACAAACTTTGGATAGTGATTTTAAGTTTAGATGCATTATATCAGAATAAAAGAATCATGCCTCGTAGGTAAGAGGCCGACAATATATTCTTAACAGTGGCAATCTCAAATTACATTATATTATGGAAGGCTACGTGAAAGTATCATTGTCTCTTACACACTTTGTGAATGCCCCATATCGTTAAATTTTTCCTTTTACTTCCCAGTATCCCTTCAAGCATATGAATTTGCATTTTCTTCGTTGTTGCAAAGGATAAATATGAGACCTGCTTTCTTTTCATTTTTAAAAAGTTTGGATATCGCTTCACACTCGCAATCCAGTCACCGGTCTTTTTTCCTCCTTTAATTTTATTGTTTCTGTTCGGGCCGACTGTAGACAACAGATTTGGTCTACAAAGAAATTATCAGTTACGGGCCCAGCAGTATTGGACTCACTTGTCAGCTTTTTAATGGACCCTGCATTACTAATGTTTCATTAGCGGCACGGACCACAAAGAAATATTACTACAAGAGAAAAATACATGATTTTCAACATCTCAATTTTATCATTTTAATTAGAGTCTTTTTTATTTTTAATATTAATCTTTTATAAATATATTTGTCACATCTTTTATTTTATCAATGTTGCGAGTGTGTCATAATCTAATACTGTATCGAAGTGTTTGATTTAGTTGATGTCACGAGTTAATTGAAAATTAACTCATTTGAAAAATGACTAAAATCTCATTCTTTCTTTTAACAAAGTAACAAGTATCACAATGTATGTTTTTTTTTTATATATGAAAGCAATTAAAAAAATCAATTTAACCCATATAATTAAAAAGAAAAAGAAAAATACATTTAATGGGATTTAAATAAGTTTATATCTTACCATTTTAACTAAAGCAATCTTTTATAAATATTAATATTTAAAATCACATGTGTTAAACATTATATTACTTATTGAATTTTTAATTCATATAATAAATGAAAATTAACATATTGCAAAATAATAAACATATAAATTATTTAATAATTTAAATATTGTAATAAAAAAATCAAATCATAAGTAAAATAATAAAAAATTTTAATGTACTCTTCTTCACTCTTTGCTTTTTGTTTTTTTTCATAATACTTCATAATTAATGTAAATCTTAAGAATGGTTGTATATATGATATATCATATAATTTTTTTTTCCTTTTTTTATTTAAGGGTGATTATTTTGTTTACTATCAGTATGATATCAAGTGTCTTTTCTAATCATTTAATTACTATTTTATTACACCTTAAAAGGATTTGTGGAATTCTTTTTACTCCACTAATTGTATATAGGATTATAATCATATAAATAACTTAAATTGGTAGTCTTTTAACAAAATTTAGATTTCTTATTTACAAGTGTGATAAACTTTATTATCAAAATAAATATTTTTTTTATTTAATACTTAAAACTTAAAAGCCATTTAGTGGAAATTTTAAACAAAATTAGATTTCTTATTTATCTTTTAATGAAATACAAATATTTAAAATAGAAAAATTAGTAATATAAAAAATGATATCAGATAATTTAGTTTATTCATAAGTTTATTTCAAACTTATGATTTTATTTATACTAGTTTTTAGAGCCATATTTGTGATATGTATTTAAATTTTATAATTTATTAAAAAAATACATTTATATTTTATTTAATTAAAGCAATAAAATATTATAAAAATAATAACTAATAAGCAGAATTAAAATGTATTAATTAGGGGTGTTTTTAAATTTTATTTTTAAAAGAATATATAAATTTTTATAATTTTTGAATTTTTTATATTTTAAAATTTTAACTTTTTAAATTTTTAAAAATAATATTAAATTGACGAATGCTAAAATATTAAGGGTGAAATTTATTTATATTTATTATATTAGGTCACGTCAGCATACTGTTAAGTGATTAAACACAATTTAACGATAGAGTAATTAAAATATAAAATTAATGAAAATGAAAATGACTAAATTAATAAAAAAATTAAAATAAGAATATGCTAAAATTTGGGTGAGTAATTTAATTTTTTTTTAATTGATAATGTAATTATTGTGTTTTGAGGTAATAATTCTATTACATAATCGTTAAAATCCAAGGAGGCAATAGGCGAACGACACATTAACCAGACAAGAGACAGTAAGGCAAAATGTGGGGCCACATCCACGTAGTTGACTGTCTAATCCAAAGCCACCAACTACCAATACATCCCACAATTTTGGTCAATACAACAAGGTGGCTGCATTTGTGGTGCAATACGTACATCATATAATTAACCAATCACCATCTTACAAATACATAAACAATAAATAAATATTATTGAAAAAACAAATATACACGATGTGTAGTAACTATTTTACTAGTAAAAATAATTAAAAATTAATTAAGTATTTAATCCAAACAACGAATTTTTTAAATTATGAATTGTAGTCGATCAAATCTTTAAAATTATTTTTCTCTAAAAGTACTTGATAAACTGTTAAATATTGATGAGGCAATTGGCGTGAAAAAATGAAGATATAATAGTCTGACATGGAAAATGTGATGTGGGGGGTTTAATTGAATTTTTAATTATTTTCTTAGGAATTCTTTCAATATTTAAATATATTTTTAAAAATTATTGTTTTTATAAACTTATAAAATATTAAATATTATTAAATTATTAAATAGGGTAAACAACTAAAATAGTCACTTTTGTTTACTTCGAGTTACATTTTAGTCACTTATGTTTAAAATGTTACATTTTAGTCACTTACGTTATCATGTTGTAACATTTTAGTCATTAAGCCATTAATTGCTATTAACGGTGTAATGGTAAGTTGACATGACATATTAAATCATTATTTCAAAAAAAAATTAGTTTAATTTATCGATTCCCTTTTTTTTTCGTTTTGAACAATTTAATTTGTTTCTTTTATATTTTTTTAACTTTCCTTTTTACTTTTTTATTTTTTATTCTCTTTTGCTTATTTCTCTATTTTCCTCCCTTCTTCATTTCTTTTAACATAGTTTTTTTTCTATATTTTCCATTTATTAAAACTAGTCCCCGGCCTATCCTTTTTTTTTAACAATTTAATTTTTTCAAGTGAGGCAAATTTGTGGACTAGTATTAACAAATAGAAAGCATAGAAAACTACGTTAAAAGAAATTAAGAAGGAAGGGAAATAGATGGAGAAGTAGAAGATGATGAAAAATAAATGGGAAAAAAAAGGAAAGTTAAAAGAATATAAAAGAAAAAAATTAAATTGCTCAAAATGAAAAAAATATAGGGACCAATTGTAGAATTTAACCTAAAATTTTCATTTGAAATGATGATTTAATATGCCACGTTAGCTTACCGTTACACATTAATGATAATTAACGGTTTAGTGATTAAAATGTTATAATGTGATAATGTAAGTGACTAAAACATAACATTTCAAACATAGGTGACTAAAATATAACCTGAGGTAACAAAAGTGACTATTTTGGTAGTTTGCCCTATTAAATATTATGAAAGTTTTAGAAAAAAAAAATAACATACTCAATTTTAGAAAGGAAAATTATAAAAAAATATATATAAAATTACTCTTCTTTCTTTTTTTCTAACACCTTGTCTATATCATATATTAGCTCATCTTTACCAATTTCACTCGCATCATACTTTGTTAATTACCATCAATCACTTTAAGCCACCAAACACTAAAATCATCGTGACTCAAACTCCTTACTCAGTCCCCACACAAGTTCGATCATAATCACACTCCAATCTCTCCATTTTCTTTTTACCAAAACCAAATACTCCAAACTTGCAAAATAACAAAAAAGTTTATAATTTTTATAATTTTATAACTTTTAAATATTTTTAATGATGTTTTTATTATCAATTTTAATACTTTTAGAAGTTTTTTTATTTATCATTTTTATATAATTTTTGTAACTTCTTAATAATTTATTTTAGTATTCTCATTATTTTATATATTTTATAATATTTTAATTTTTTAAAAAAAATTAGGCCTAAATGTTAAAATAACTCTTTATAAAATTATTAAAAATCAATTAAGTCCTCCATGTCATCATTTTTTTAAAGCCGGCTTGCTATGTTATCATTTCTTACATCAACTACCACGTCAATATGTTATTTTAACATTTAATGGTTTGTTAAGAATTTTGATCAAAAAATGAATTTAAGGGGTTCAATTGAGAACATTTCATAATTCAAAAGGCTCACTTGTTTCGATAAAAAAAGTTAATTATTTTTAAATTATTTTATGAGTACTTATTCAACATTTTAGCTTATTTTTTAAAAGTAAGAGGTTATAATTCAACTAAGTATTATTTCAGTTGACATTGTTGCTAATCTGGCAATTTTGAGGTTAAAAAATACTTAACCACTAATATCCTTTAATTTAACGGTTTCAAAGGATGATGAGTACGTAATTTATAAATTGCATAAAAAAAATAAAATATGTAAATAAATTTAATCTTATTCTTTAGTTGACATTTTAAAAAAGAAATTATCAACCAAGATATTTAGTATATTTATTTTCTTTTATTTTTGTACATTTTAAAGAAATTTAGCCAACAGTTTACAATTATAATAAAAAAAATCTATTTGCAATTCAAGCAAAGTTAAATACATAGGATTTTAGGAGAATAGGTAGAGATGAAGTAATTATGAATTTTGAATATAAACTATAAAATAGAAAAGAAAAAATAAATAAATTCTGTCGTGTGTAAAAATTACAATACTATTGTAATATCCTAATTTTATAAATTTAAAAAATCTCAATGTGATGAGTAAATAACAAATAAAATATAGTTCAACTTGAAATTTATTAGTCTAGTCTTCAACTTTCTTAAGAATAGTTTGAGTTTGGATCATAGTTGTACAAGTATTTTAAAAACGTAATAATTTAAGACAAGTGTAGTTTAATTTAAAAATTATAATAACATTATTACTCTTAATTTTTTAAAATATATAATATAATATTATAATGATGTTGTTTATAATTTTACACTTTTATCAATTAGATTGGTGTCACTTAACTCATAGAATAAAATTTGGTTAGGTGGATTATAACAATATAAATCACGGTAGTCGACATTAGTAGTACCAACCAGTATGTGCCATTTCAATTTTAAATCAATACCAAGTAGTTTAAACATTCTCATGGTTAAAGTTTCATTGCGTTTCAAACGTTTTGATCAATATTAATGATGAGTTAGTACAAAATTTTGATTTTAAACTAATTTTTTTATCTAAGTTATTTTTTATTTTTATAATTATATTAAAAATAAGATATAATAATTTAATTAAGTTATCGAAATTAGTTAATAATTTTAAAAAAATATATAATTAAAATATATTTACATGTATATAATATAAATAATACACCAATACGCATCCATACCAATATATATTAATACCAAAGCAAAAATATTAGATCTAATTATATTAATATTAAATTAAAAATATTAAATCCACGTACCAATATATATAGACCAACGAGTGTTAAATGTAATGATAAAACATATTGTTCTCAAAGTTAGGATAAGAGGGATAGACCACTGTTTTCAAAATCAAATTAGACCCGTTGAGGTATTGGTCCGAAATAAGAGATTGAATTGACTAATCCACGAACCAATTAAACCGGTCAAATTGAAAATTAGCGATTTGATTGTTTTGACCATTTGTTTGATTTTAAAAATTTTAGAGTAGACACAAATTTCAAAAAATTTAGTTTTCATCAACCAAAAAATGAGCATGGAATATAATTAATAAAAAGACCTCTCCAATCTCTCTCAGATTTGATACCGAACAAATTGATCCTTCTCAAGAAATCAAAGTAATTTAATTATTGTCAATTTTGAAAACAAGCAACTAAGAACAATTAGTCACAAGGTTAATATTTTTCATCAATTTTACATAAATTTGATTGGATAATAACAAATTTAGCTCTCATAATTTACCCATTTTATCAATTTGATCATAATTTAACAAATTTAGCCCACAATATATTTGTAAATGTGTAAGTGTTAAGGCTAAATTTGTTTTTTTTAATCAAGATCAATTTAACAAAATATGTAAATATCAAGGGCTAAATTTGTTATTAAACCAATCAAAATTATTCACAACATTAAACTCAAATTGCTTTGAGAGGGATTAATTTGCTCAAGTTGGAAATTGAGAGGGAGTGGAGAGATTTTTTTACCAAGAAAATTTATACATTAGAAAAACATGATTAAAAGTAGTAGTAAATATATTTAAAAGGGGGAAAAAAGAAGGAAATTGGAAATTGGAAATTGGAATGATAAATTTGACGGAACAACTTTCTTTATAATTTTGTTATAATAAAAGGTGAAGTGCGAATTTGATTAGTAAGTCGGCTAGTGAATGTGGACCGAAGCGAGCTTGTAAACCAAGCAACAACAACTCAGACACTTGCTCCCTTAACGAAATTTCCTGCTCAACGACCATGCTTCGATTCAGCCTGCTAACCTTGTTGGTACTATTGGGATCCGGGCTAACCCTACGAGTCACCTCGCACGAGGAATCTGGAGAGTGGAGTTGCGAGTCAAACTCGGAGATCCAAGTCCTGGCGGACTTCGCCCCTGGAGTCATCACCCTCGATGGTCACGCCGATGACTGGAAAGACATTGATGGGTTCGACTTCTCTCTCCTCCCTGCTCTTGACCCACACGAGGATCATGAGTACAAAGATGGGAAAATGACGGTCAAGGTATTGCTATTGCTTGGATTTCAAAACAAATGAACAACATTTGACCATGAGTTTTGATGCAAACGCTTTTGTGGGGATTGTCTTAGGCTGTACACGATGGAAATGATGTCTTCTTCTTGTTGCAAGTCGATGGGGACTATGCATACACCAAAGGGTAAGCTTCTTTATTATTAGAACTAGATTTGCTTTCTTTTTGGACGGGTTAGCCATTATGATTCGAACCCCTGAATATGTTGGTCTTTTGATACTGTTTAAGATGTCCAATAAAGTTGGATAGCTGGTGCCTCACGCGAATAATTAGAAAAGGAAGCTTATTAAATTATCATCTTTGCTTTATGCATCAAGATAAGTGGTTTTAGTTTTAATTTTATTTCCTCTCTGTTGTGTAAATTGAATAGCGAGCATTTTTAGCTGAATCTGTAGCCACGCGCTGACTTTTCTATGTTAAATCCCTATGGCTAACCAGTTTTTCACTCTTCAATGCAGGGACAACTCGAAATGTCCATCTGTAGCTCTCATGTTTCAAATTGGTGACGATGCTACGTATCATAATGTAAGTTTTTATATCTTCTGCTATTTTTATCTTACTTTATTATTCTTTGTTAGTTTCTCCTTTGTTGCAAGAATGAAAGTTGAGAAAGTTTACTGTGGTTCAAGATGGGTGGCTGTAAAGAACCAAGGGACTCTTGTACTAACAAGACTTGCAAAGGTCATGAAGTTGACATTATGCACTTTTCTATTGGAAATGCTATACCTGGAAGGCTTTACGGTGGCAACCCCATAGATAACAGAGATGGAAATGGAGGTGACAGGTAATGTAGTACAACATAGTTTGGAGTAGTACAATGAATCCTTAGCCGTCACAATAGTAAAGTGAAACAATGTACTTTTCTGGCAAAATGTTCTGGAACTTAGTATTTTATGATAATACTTTTAGTTGCCAACAGGTTTGGTCATTTGGTTGATGTGTATGCTTGGAACCCGCACTGTAGATACCTTGATGGAATGGGACCTTCTGGTAAATTATAAGATCCTCTAATCTTATTGGCCTGCTTTTTAGTATTATATTTGATTTTTTGAGATGAAAATGATGGGACTTCCTTTGAGCACAGCAAAATAAAGTGGGATGAGGCACTAAAGAAAGTGACTACAAGGGTCATCAAGTTGTCATAGAATGAGAACAACTCCCAAAAGTCAAAAAATTATCTTTTATGAGACATTAGATTGCTTTTTTAATGGATATGGCACTCACTAGAAGGAACTTTTTGAAGATCTTGAAGCATTAATAACTTATTTAATGACATTAAATCATCAAGATGGCAATCAACAATTATTTTTAATCTGATTGACTATGCTTGTCTATTATCTTAATGCATTCTGATAGCAATCATCTTGCCGTTATACTGCTTTAAGTGTTGAAATACTTTTTTATCGTTCTCTGTACTTTTCTTTGTTGCCTTCAACTTCTCCTTTAAGTACCTTCAACTAGGATCAAGTTACTCATTCCAATTGTTGCTTGTTTTTCCTATCTTGTGTTATTTTGAGAAGGAAAAGAATTATGGGGATAGGATAATCTAGTTGTTTTATCATTGTTTTAAGTTTCTTCCAATTTCCAACTCATAACTTCGTAGAACAAATTATGCCCCTTTTTATCTTACCTAAGATATTATTTTAATCTTTTCGTATCACCGTGTCCACGCATTTCTGGCTTGTCAGATTCTCAATTCAATGACTTTTGGTAGTAGACTGAAAATTCCTACTGTTAGATTATATTTCTTTTTCGAACCATTGCATACGAATATAAGAGTTCTTTTATCTTCTTTATACATGAATCTCATGATCCACTCTAGCTAGAAGGAGATGGTTTGTCTTGACTTTGAAAACTTGTGATCCCTTATGCAAACTATGCTGGTTTACGAGTCTAAATGCTGCATTTCTAAGCCTGCAATAGTTCCCTGCTTCCTGCCGAACTCTATATTAGTTTTCTATTCTAGGGGTATGCTTTACAAGAAAGCTAGTGGATTCTTATTGGTGCTTTTAATTATTGATTGGCTTTGAGATAGGTACTAGACAAACGAAAAATTAGTAACTTATATTTCTCTTGTGGCTTTATTTAGTATCTTTAACTGATGATGGCTTCCGGCTCTGTTTGTCCTTTCTTCACCCCTGCCCCCTTTAAAAGCTATTGGTTTTTAATATAGTTTTTATTTCCTCATTTTTTTAAATTAATAAGATTTATCCTTCTTCACTGTTAGGAAATGATTCTAGTGCACAAAATGACTGGAAAGGGGCATGGTGGCACAGTAGCTTCACAGTTCATTCAGGTAATTGAAGTATTGTGATTATATACTAATGGAGTTGAAGATCTTGGTTTTACATCTCTGATATCATAAGTTCAAAAATCAGCTCAGATGCGTTGACTTACTTTTGCTGGGTGATATATATTAGAAAGTTAGCATATCCGGTACAAAAATGGAATGGTTAGGTAGGCTGATATGCATTTCTACAAGCCAGTGGTCCATATGCATGTTTCAATGTCCTCAAACCTTCTGGGTTGTGATTGCTCCTTTTGCATGTTTTTAGGCATTAGATAGGAAAATTTCCATGCATCAAGTTGAGCAATATATTCTGCAACAAAATAACAAATGAACTTGGTTTATTGTATTTTCTAAATGTAGAGGATGATTTTATTCTCAACTGTGTTTTTGTTAGCATAGTCACTATTGGTCAATTAGTTTCCTTTTTTTTTGGTTGTGTATGCTTAATCAATATTGTGCTCTAGTGTCTTAGGGAGTCGGTGTGAATACATCTTTCTAATTCTCAATGGTAAACTTACTTTTAACAGGTTTTGTGGAGGATGACAGCCCTTTTTCCACGGGAGGTCAGAAGGGAACGTATTATTTCGAATTTTCTAGGCCTTTAAGAACCATGGATCGTCTTCAACAGGTTTGACAATAATCTTCTGCCGTTAGGCATTTAACTACTTGCATTAAATGTTAACAAATGTAAGCCCCATTTTTTGTGTTTATGGCTAAATTATTTTAATCATGTACATTATGATGTATTTTTGTTGTTTCTGTTGCTTGTCAAACAAACTTGATCATGGATCATGGATTCAAAATTGTTTGGCCTTACTATAGGCTGATTAACATGGATTATTGGAGCCCCTTCTCCCATTGACCTTGCCAGAGGATCTAAGATCCACTTTTTTTGAAAAATGTTTCCATATTTTCTAATTTTCTTTTTGGGCATATACTGGAATGGACCCTGGGCTGCTTAAGGGTTAGCTGTCTCCCATCTCATAATCCACCTCCCCCAACCCCCCCCCCCAAAACCCCCCCGGATATTTTTGATATTGGAACTACTAAATGGCTTATTGATAAGTTTTTATGGTTTAGGATTTAAGATCTTCTTCTAAGTAGAATTCACTCAGATCATATTAGTGTAACTGCTTCTAGTTAATTTTTTATATGTGAATTTAAGACTATTTTTTGCTTTACTTAAGAGGCAAAGCAAATAAACATGTAAACCCACTGCAAGGAAACCTCGGCTCTCTCATTTAATCGCATAATACTGTAAGCTCCTTGTATAAGATGACCTCATGACCCCATGCACCCAACATGGACTTTTGCTTTCAGCTGAGTTTATCTGTTTTTTTCTCAAAAAAGAAAACAGTATGCTCACTTTACTCCTATTCTATGCTACCTTCCTCAACAGAAGGCCGGTGTTTAAAATAAAAATAAAATATATTAGAATTCTGATGTCAAAACATAAATGGTAATGCTTTGGTTCATTTCTGTTAAAGCTATTTACCTTGTCATAACAGCCAGACATGAGTAACTTCTATATTGCATTGCAGGATGTTCAGTTCACAATAGGTGGATCAAGCAAGATGTCGGTTGCACTCTGGTATCCGGTTGACGGGAATCCATGGAGTGGATCTGGACACTATACTATTAACTGCGATTGGGTGTCGTTTGATATTGCTTCAGGTGGTTCTAAGCTAACCAAGTCTGCGAAATCAAGCAGCTCCTGGGATGCTGCATCTGCCTTTTCTCTTTTATTCTCAGTAGCAGCTCTTTGTGTGGCTATATTTGTGGCGTATCAGGTTTCAAGACCAAAGAATATCCCATTCACACCAATGGAAAATCTTTAGACTACGGATGTTAAAGTCTGCCATTGTACAATTAATCGAGTTCGAGTTTAAGCTTGAGCTTCTCATACATGTTAGAGATTGTACTATTATTGCTTGTGTTTGTACTGCCTTAGCTTGAGTTTGTACTTTGAATGAATTCCTTCCCACTTAATTACTATTCTTTTAATTAAAAAAATCTTAGTTTTAGTTTATGTGTCTGCTTTTGATGAAGCTTGTCTCTTAGTTGATGAGTGGTCTCCTCCATGTCCTTGAGCACATCACATGTTTGACGGCTTTCTGTAAATATTATAAGGAGTAGCAGAGCATTAACTACCAATATTCTTATGGAAAGTCCTAACTTTTAACTTTCTTAGGTAAAATCACTTAAATTTAATGGTCCTTGAAAATTACATTGCTGCTAATAACTGATTGAAGAAGGAAGTTTTTAATATAATGTGTTGTAACCATATTATATAAGAAACATTCTTAACGTTTCAATGGAGTGCAATTTTTGAAAATCAAAATTTCAGGCTGCAACATCAATATGCATAAGAAAGTATTAGTTAAAATTCAAGAAAGAATTTTCATAAACGCTTTACTAAAATTATGGTATATCCTGAAAACAATTATGTTATAAATTTATTAAGAATGTCAATTCAGAATGAATATTATAAAATCTTCAGTTCAAACCCACTCATATAGATAAAATTTTCTAGATTTTATATGAATAAAAACAAAAATATGTTCAAATAATCTTTTAGTAATTTAACAAATTAAAAAAAAAACCAATTCAATCAAACTCTTTATAAATAATATAAATAAACACTTCACTAAAAATGCAGTACTATGTTCCAAAATTTTCACCGTCAAATAAAACACAAATTTAAAAAAAAAAATACATTTGTTCTCAAAATTAATCTGCGAATAAATTTTTAAAAAATTAAACATTTAATATACATTTAAATTCTAATATAAATTAAAATTAATTCAATAGTATTTAAAATAAATTCAAAATTATATATTTTTAATTATTTCATGTGTCTAAAAAGAACTTAGTATAGAATTAAAAATTTTAAGAGTTTTTTAGAAAAAAATTCACTTAATTCAGCTCAAAATTTAATTTTTAGCCTTTTAAAGTTCATATAGTTTTAAGTTGGTAAGTAGTAAATTATACTTTGACTCTAAAAATGATAAAATTTCAATTTAATCTTTTTAAAATTTGAAAAGATATAAGCTATTAAAATGATGAAAAAACATTTTAGTTCTTATAAAAATATGCAACTTAATTTCGACTCCTAGATAAATTTTATGGTTTCATCCCTAAATTAATGCCTCAATGACAAAAAATAAAAATAAAATCAATTAGGTCCATCTGTTAACAAAAACTGTCATTGACCAATTTAACTGTTAACAGACATTGATAAACTAACAAAAGCATCGAGAAGCTGACACATGACATGCCAGGTAGACAACATGGCATGCCATGTAGACAAGTGTGTTGACCTGGCATGCCACGCTAGCATGTATTTCAACAAGTATAAAAAAAATCCTAAAAAAATAATAAAAAAGTTACTATAAATTCATGTCTAGAATAAACCTAAATAAATGAATATCCAAAATCATCTAATTGTGAACATTAATTTGTTCAAGTTCATTTCAAATGTAGTTCAAAATATTATAAAATTTATTAGTAATTATTAAAATTCTCTAAAATTTTATAAAAATCTTATAAAAATTCTAGAAAAGGAATTTAAATTAATCTATTACATCAAAATATCACGCGATATTGAAAATAAAATAAAATTTAACTTTATATATTGCACACATGTATATATATATATACATATATTCCAATTTGTGTTGATATTTTGTGCCACAGTTTTCCTTAAAAACACCTATTATTCTTTTATGTCATATATTCAAAAACACAAAATATTACTACTAATATGACTACATAAATCTATACCATTAATATAGAAGGTAGGTCATAAGTACTTCTTTCTTTGACACTTGGCTTGCCTTTTATCATCATCATCATCATTATTATTATTATTATTATTATTGTTGTTGCATTTTTTAACATAATATTTCATTTCAATTTTAGTTCTTTTATTTTTTTTAGAAAGGTAAATTCATTAATTTATTTAATAAATAGAATTATATAATTTAGAGAAAAAAATAACAAACGGTCATCCTAAATGGTGAAGGACAAGCTCCACCAACACAACAAATGTTTTAGCCTCAGTATCAATAGAACATTATGACATGTTGACAATTGGTTTTGTCACAACTCAAGCACGACATATATGGAGCGACTGCAAACACTTAATACGATAAGAAAATCAACCCCGGATGATCCAAAGCAGCAAGCAAACGTCGACAAAAGAATCAGAGTATTCACCAAACTAGAGAGGATGACAACAAAATCATTTTTAAAATCACTTATAAATGTAAGATTACATGCATAAGCAAGACTAATAAATATGCTATAAGAGCAGACAAAAACTTCTAACACTGAAGACTTATTAGACAATGAAAAATAAATAATATATATATATAACTTAAGAAAACATGGATCTAAATTGACACGTGAAATAATTTATTATTTTGAAATACTCTCCAAACAAAAACAGATTAAGATGTTGACAAAGAGACATCCACTTTCCAAGAAAAACTACTGGTAGCGAGCGATAGACGTCGTCATTTATCCATCATAACTTGTGAAACAACAAAGATACTACAAAATAGATCTACAAACTGAAAAGAGAGAATGTATGTGTAATGAATGAGAAGAAAAAAAGAAATAAAATGTTGATGGGAGAGAAAAATACGGGCGATAGCCATCCTGGAGACTGGCACCACCGCTAAATGAAACAAAAGATAAAAAGTAAACAGTTTGGAGAAAAAAAAAGAGAAAAATTTTTAGGGTTTGTCTCAACACATCACAATTCTTTAACTAGTTCTTCTACTTTTTAATTATATAAAAATAATTAAAATTTAATTTTGGTCTTTATATTTTATTAAAATTTGAGATTTAATCTTTACACTTGAATTTTTTATACAATTTAATACTTCAACATTTATAATATCATTATTTATTATCAAGAAATAAAATTGATTAGAAATTAAAGGGTGTTTGGCTGGAGCAAACACCGTAACATACAAAGCATCAAAACACCTAAAGAAGCAGTCCATAACCAAATAGACAGTAACACTAACAAACCATAAACAACACACCCACTCTCAATATCACACCATTACAATAATACAAAATGCCAAACCACTCCCTAAGCTTAACGCCTTCTCAATATGCCATTCCCATTTAGCATTCAAACCAACCTCCTAAATTAACTCTAACTAATTGACTCCTTAATTTCTGCCATGCCTTCAATATTTTATTTTAATTAAAATGCTGAAAGAAATTTAAATTTAAATAATTATTAACATTTTTTTAAAAAATTTTATATTATCACACCAATAAATTTAACAAAAGAATTTTAATGGGGTTAACAATTGGATCTAAATTTTTAAATTTTAAAAAAAGAGACTAAATTCTTAAAAATAAAAAACGAGACATTAAATTTTAAATATATAGAGAATAAAAAAACTTGAAACATATTATAACATTTAAATTTTAACTATTTAACCCAAAATAATTAACCCAACGTAAAACGTGGATAAAAAACCATGCTACTATGTATATTTTTTTTAAATAATAGTACGTATTTTAAAAGCAAGAGATGCTTTTGAGAAAAATGGTGGCATGAAATATCAATACTAATGCGTTGTTTGATAAATTGAAAGTGTTAAAAAAAATAAATGTTATAAAATTAAGCACTAAAAATTTAATTATTGAATGTAAGTTATAAGTACGGAATATGATTATATGGCTTGATGAATATTAATTTTAAATTATGAAAAATATTATTCTATATTTTATCTTTAATTATTAACCATTCCATCTTATTCTAAATAAAATAAAATAAAATTTTAAACATAAATTCTTTATAGAATAATATAATGTTAAAATAGATAAAATAAAATAGAATTAATTGAAATTATTCTCTATAAATATTTTACATTAAAATTTTTATTTATTTTTTAAAAATATTTTGTAACCTCCCAAACCTTGCTTAAAAGTTATGGCCGAATTCGGAAGATTACATTGGCTACCGAAATGGCCTAGTATACTATTAGAGTTTTATTTAAACAATCTTTTTTTAAAACATTTGCTTACTTTAGTAAAAAAACTTAGTGTGTTTCCAAAAGGTACAATATAATTTCAAAAACCGGTTGATCCTAATGATTGTTTTGCAAAAGTTCAATTCCAATTTTATATAAATATATTTTTCAAAATTCATTCACATAATCATGCAACGGAAAAGTGATGTTTTAACATAGTTTTAATGAAAACCGGATTTCATGCAAAATTAAACCAAGTTCTATGTTTCAATAACCTAAAATTAAATTAAATGTCATGCATACTAAATAAACCCAAAGTCTAAATCTCATGCCACAGTTCAAATAAAACAATACAATTCCAAATAATAGGAATTATAATATTAAGTTTAAAAAACTTTTAATGAAAAAAAATATTAATCTGAGTCAAGACCTTTTAGATGCCGAGTTTGTGTCCTAACATTGTGGGTTATCTGTAAATATGAAAATTAAGGGGGTAAGCTTTACGAGCTCAATGTGTCCAATCACGAGAAAATCAGTACAAAACAGTAGATAAAGCATACAAAATAACAATTCTCAAAACAATCACAGTCGTATAGCAAAGTAGAATTCCAGAGTTCATTTGGGCATGCTTATGAATGTCAATGTCAATGTCAATGCAATGCAATAATAATATGAAAGATCCTACCTATACTCCGCTACACACCACAGTAAGAGTTCCCCATAACTCATCCATCCGATAACACTCTATTTTGAGGATGAACCACTAGTAATTTGTAGATAAACTACCAGTTAAAAATTTAGGGATGAACCACCATTATTTTTAAATAAAAAGATTGTAGATAATTGTCGGTAAGTTGTGGATAAACCACCAGTGTTTACAGATTATTAAACTGTCAGTACTTTCTCCTTTCAACCGTCCCACCCCATGCAATGCAATATGGCATGCTAGTAACAGTACAATACATAAATAATAGACATACTTAACATGTATTTAATTCAATAGTAGCCGTAGACATGCTTAACATGCACTCAGTGTAACGACCCATATTTCACGGGCACTGGAAAAGTGAATTTAGGGCCTCTGTCTTAGGAAAACGAGTCCATAAATATTTATTAAAAATATTTACAAAGGTAGTTATGGGTTGAATTAGATTTTGATTAGGTGAATTTAGTTTAATTAGAAGTAATTATTAAAAAAGGACTAAATTGAATAGAGCATAAAAGATTAATTTTAAAATAGAGAAAAATGACAAGAGACTACATTAGTAATTAAACTAAATTAGTAACATGTGTAAGATAGAGAATAAAAACATGTGTATTTAAACTATTAGTACAAATGTATGTTATATATATATTTACTTATAAATTAAGTAAAAGATATTTACTTATTATTTTATTATTATTATTATTATTTTATTATTATTATTATGTCATATTATAATTTACAAATGGTGACAAATGTATGGTGTGGGATTAACACATGTGTACATGTGTGTATAAATACACATGTATTATTTTTATTTGTTATTAAATTAGATATTTTATTAATTATTAATTTAGTAAATGAAAGTAATAATAAACAAATCATAAAAAAATAGAATAGAAAAGTTACAGAGAAAGTCACGAAAATTTGGGAAAGAAAGAAGAAAAGAAAAGAAAAGAAAAGAAAAAGGAGCAATTAGGGTTTGAAAGCTTGGAAGTTAAATCGGTAAGTCAATTAAGTCCCTTTCTTTGTGATTTTGATGTTTTTGGAGTCTTAGAGTAAAGTACTCTTGAATTTGTGTGGAAATATTGAAAGTTGATAGACTTTTGAGTAGAGTTTATGTTGAATAAATGATGAAATTAGGGATCAAATTGATAGAATTGTTGATTAAAATTGATTAAAGGACTAATTTGTAAACTAGCCTATAAGTTTTGAATTTTAGGGGTTAAATTGGAAGAAATTCGAAATTATGGAAAAATGGTGAAAATTTGATAGTTATATTGAATTTTTGATGGAAATTGAATAAGAACATGATATGAATTGTAAAAAGGAAGAATATGAAAATAGTTAGGACAAATTTGGGATTTAGGTAAAAGTTGCATGAAAAGTTATTATTTTATATAAAATATGTGTATTATTAATTAATTGTACTTGTGCTAATTTTCGTAGCAAACAAGGAAACCGAGACGTTGAATACGAAGGAAAAGGAAAAAGTGATCGAGGAATAGTTCGAGAAAAATATCGGTTCGTATTATCATAATTCAAGTTATTTCTTATTAAATGTTTAATTTTAATATATGTGTATGGAATTTGAATATGAGGTAAATATTGATATTTAAGTTGAATGTGAATTAGATTTATTTGATGAATAAATATATGTATGTGAAATTGAATTATATGATTGAATTGAGTAATGTTGGTATGCATATGAATTTGAATTGAGAAATATGTGAGAAAATGTGGTCAAAGTGCAACTGAAGTGAATTGACTGAAATAGAGGAAGTAATCCGATACCCTATTAACTAGTCGGGCTTAGTGGATATAGTTGGCATGCCATAGGATTGGAAAGGTTCAGGGATACTTCGACTTCGAGTCGATAAGACACTTGGTGTGTCATTATTGCTTCGGATAGATTCGATGAGGCATTGGTCGCCACTTTGCTTCGGCTTAGCCGATAAGAAGTTGGTCGTCACTTATTTGCTTCGAACTATTCGATGAGGCGTTGGTCGCCATTCTGGTGTGTTTGGTTGGATCCGTGTATCCGCCAAAGTCCGAGTCATGTTAACAGGGAAAAATAAGTGAAATAATAAAATCAAATGAATTTGATTAATTGAGCTATCGAATGAAATGAGAAAGTGATATTGTAAGATGGAATGTGAGATGAAATTTGTAAAGAGATTGAATGCATGAACCAAAGTTTCATGAAGTGTTTATATTTGAAATGTGAATTGAATAATTTTATGTGGTTGAGAGATGAATCAAAGGTTCATGAGTTATTTGAAATCTCATTGATGATTTATTGGATCTATCATTGGAAATGATATAATGGAAATATGATAGTTTGGTATGAATTTATATATGATTTGTATGTATGATTTGCTAATTATTTATGTAGGTTATGATATTTTATTGTTGTTATAATTTGAATTATGATAATACCACTGAGTATTTCCAATACTCATCGTACGGTTGTTTCCCGTGCGCAGGTTAGGTAAAGTTGAAGTTCAGTCAAACATCCGAGTCAATCCCGACCTTAGCCTAATTTTGGTGATGTATTTATCTTTTAAAAATGTGGCATGTACTAGGTTTGGTGTTTGTCACTTGTAAATGTTTTATATTTTGAATGTAAATGTGGTGCATAATCCTTAAGAGGTAATGAAATGAATGAATGAAAATTTGCTAAGCTTGAAAGGCTTGATGAATGTTATTTGATCAAGATTTATAAGAAAATGTTTTGTGCATGAATTAGGTGTGTTTAGTATGTGAAAATAGCTTTAAAAAGATGGAAAATCATGTTTTCATAGGACCAAGTCACATGGGCGTGTGCCCAGGCCGTGCGGCAAAGTCATACTTGCCCACAGGTTAGTCCCACGGTCGTGTGAGTAAATCAGATCTGCCCACAGGCAGGCCACACGGGCATGTTCCAGGTCACACGGGCTTGTCTCAGGCCACACGGGCGTGTGCCCCTATTTTCAAGGAAAATTTTCCAAAGTTCCCAGTTTAATCCCAAAATACTTTCTAAGTATATTTTAGGCCTCGTAGATCCATATTAGGGTCTTAAAGGTGGAATTTAAGAAATTTTAAATTGAAATATAAATTTATGACTCGATGTTGTTTGTTATTAGCGTCTAATTCTGGTAATGCCTCGTAACCATGTTCCGGCGACGGGTTAGGGTTAAGGGGTGTTACACTCAATAAGGTAGAAGCAGTAATAACAATATCCATTTATCAAATTTATAGTGACAGTAGACATGTAACATTCACATATCATACATTATAACATAGCTATTTAGTCACTAAATCACAAATTCCAACATATTCAATATGTCAGGGACTCAATTGAGTTTAAAAACAATTCAAGGCTTATGTAGGGACTAAACTGAATAATTCATAAAATTCTGGGCAAAACTATAAAACAAGGGTCACATGGCCATGTAGTCAGCCGTGTGAGATGATTAAGGCCTTGTGGAAGGGTTGCTTGACTATGTAGAAAATTGAGGCCTGTGAAAAATGCAAAAGTTACCCTACAGGAGGGACACAGCCGTGTGGTTCATGAACTAGCCTAAGATTTACAAGGCATATTATCGTGTGGTCCACATGCCCATGTGAGAGACCGTGTGGCTCTAAACTTCACACAATTTTCCATCGAGCAATCTACCAAATATGTCGTGACACTAGGGGTGTTGTGTCACGACACCAAGCTCGAGGCCGTCACTCCAAGCCTTTGAGGTCGCAATACCACTTTTAATGGTTGAAGTGAAGGAGCCAAGGTTACTACTGAGCGTGTCGCTACATCAGCTAGTTTGTTTCACGACATCGAGAACCCCCAAGCTAAGGTTGTACCTACTGTCGAAGATGTCGTGATACTAAAGCTTGGTTGTTGTAACATCGAAGCTTGACGGGTGAAAAATTGCAGAGGCAATTTTGAGTCCAAATAAGCTTAAATCACTTTTCATTTAAGGGCATGTAACATCCTAGTTCTAACAGGTACAAGGTTTGGCATGAAGTCTTGAAATAGTTTGATTGGCGAGGTAGTATTCTCCCAAGTACATCTTTTTGGCGTATAAAGTGAGTGTATTCCATTATGTGCGTAAATTAATAGTAGTTTAATATCAGATTTTCGTGTTTGTTAGAGTATGATGTCAGACAAGTGAAAAGGTATTGTGGAATGAGTTCATGCTTGAAGGGTAGTGCGCCCTTTATCTATAGCACTGTGCAAGTTAAGTTGTAAGGTAAGCTGGTTAGGAACCAACTGGATGTAAATTAGGGTAACTAAAATAAAGGGGGTACTCACTTAGGTTTCTCAAAAATTGTAAACCTTTGGAAAAGACAATTCAGTAAGGATGTGACGCATGCCAGGTTCCACTATAAAAACATAGATCATAAATATACATTATGATATGGACTTGAGAAAAGTGAGAGTTTCTTTTCTTTCTTCCATTTAAAAATATTGTTGTGATTTCCTTGGAGATGAGTATAATTCTCTTTTGTTAAGTTGAAACTAAGGATCCGAGTTCATTCAGAAAGTTGTTTCATAACTTGGGTAAGTATTATAATCTTGCATGTTAACTTCTAAAAAAGTAAGCTTATTTTATGTGATTGGATAGTAAAATGAAGAAATAAGGCTTTGCATGGGGGTCATCAGTGCTTGAAATGATAATATATAGTATTTGAATGAGTTTTAACGATGTTCCTATGTTTTTAAGTAGTGGTGGCTGCAATTAATTGTTGGAGGTTGAATTTGGAGTTCAAGCTTTTGTCCGTGATAGTCTGGTGAGTTTTATACTGATTCATGCATGTGTACTGTTCATAGTGTGAGTCATTTATAGAAAATTGATTGAACTATGGATCTGAAGTCATGAAGAGTATAGTATATGAAGATTGGTGTACGAGTATTGAATTATTGAAGTATGGTTGAGTATGTATATGTCTAAAATATATGCTATAAGATGTGTGTTCTATTTAGGTGAATATTAGTGAACTAAAGGGTTGAATTTATATTGTGTCAATGCATGAAGAGATTGTGTTTGTTCTCCGTGGAGTTGTTTAAAAGAAGTCTGTTGAGACTTTAAAAACGAACTCTGAAATGAAACTCTAAAGAAAAAGTCCATGGCCATGACACCCTTGGAAAGGAACTAAAGGATTATGATTACCCAATGAGGTTCTCTATGTGTCCTAAGATAATGATGGACAAACCTCACATATTGTGAGTTTAGGCAAATCCATGTCGTAAACATGTTAGGAAAGAATAAGCCTTTGTGGCGAACTACGAAAAAAATAAACCTTTGTGGCGAACTATGAAAGATAAGCATTTATGGCAGGCTCCGTGTGAAGTGATATGGCGTATCCTGTATGACCTTTAATCATGATCAGAAAGACTAGAATGAGCTAGAGTGTTTGATGATTTCAAGGTAAAGACCTAGTAAATTCAAGAAACGATTGAAGATGATAATATGAAGAAATATCGAGATGAATTAGCTTTCATTGAAAGAAAAAAAATCTGACTAAAGGTTGCCTCTGATAATTCGAATAAAGGCGTATGTCTATATACAATAATAGAAAAGAGTAGTAGAAGTTAAGATTAGGTATGAAAAGAAAATTTTGAACAATGGTTTGCAAAGAATACGAGTAAGGATCCATGATCAAGATCAGTCGAAAGAGATTCCTGAGAGAATGAAATTATTGACATATGATGATAATGGATTCAGACTATGATATAGCAGATAAAAGGAAATGAAAATGTAACACCCCCTAACCTTTATCCGTCGCTGGAACAGGGTTATAGAGCATTACCGAACTTTTTAGATCAAATACAAATATTTTATGATCATCTAAAAAATTTAATCATATTTTCCTCTTTTGAGCTATCGAGGCCCAAAATATGTGTTAGAAACAAATCGGGACTAAATCGGATACTCTATAAATTTTTAGTAAAATTTCAAAAATTTTCCTAAGTGCAGGGGTTACACGCCCGTGTGGTCAAGGGACACACCCATGTAGTCATTATACATGCTCGTGCCTCAAGCCGTGTCCGACCTCATGTAACTCTCTGACTTAGGCCACATGGCCAGCCACACGCCCTTGTGCTAGGCACACGGCTGAGACACATGCCCATGTCTCTGCCCATGTGAAATTACCTGGGCATTCTGTTTTGAAATTTTAAAGTTGCAAGGGACACGACCAAACCACACGCCCATATTTTACCCGTATGTCTCACACGGTCCAGTCACATGCCCGTGTGTCTAGCAGTGTGGACTCAAAATGAACCTTATAAATCAAGTTTACCATACCCTACAATCTTGAACATCAAGCAACTCAAAAACCAATTATTAAAATGCTTAAAAAAAACACGATCAAATATCTTTAAAACATATCTAAATAATCAGCCTAATAACCTAACCCATGTACCCTCATAGATACTTCACATATATTATTAAAATAATATGTTGAAACTTCACTTAAGCTAATTCTAAAATCTTGTAAATTTTAACCCAAATATGTCTATATCATACTCACTTATGCATCAAATCAAATATTTCATATTAAACCTCAACATAACACATATAATCTTGTATATAAGCAACCAATATCATCTTATAATATCATTTACATTCATTTCCCAAAATGACAAAAATAAGACATCCTAACTACATGCCACTACCAAAATATATATACTTCACCACGTTTAAGTTCGGGACCTTGGATGGATGTTGAATTGGCAATCTGACTTTATCTATCCTGCGCACGAAAAAAAAACCGTCGCTGTGTATAAATTCAATGGTATTTCTATAATCCGAATACTTTAAAGTAAAATAAATAAATATATACATTAAATCATACAAAACCTTAATCACACTACTAATCAATTTATAGACAAAACATTTATAATTCATTCAATTCTTATCAATTGCTATCCTAGATAGCTTTTCACAATATCAACACATATTACTTGAACCATAATATTGATCATTCATATTCAATTCATAAATACTCGATTCATGTGTCTCTATCTATATCTCATTTCACCATTCAATAACAATCATAACATTGTTTATTTCAATAACTCTTATTAACATTACTCGTCTTAAGCCCAATTTATGCCCAGGGCCCAATACATTTAAAACCCAAAACAATTAACTAATTAAACCTAACCCAATCTCTAAGCCCAATACACCCAATAACCCAATACCCCAAAACCCACCTAAACCTAATGAAAAAACCCTAGCAGCAACATCTCTCCAGCGCTGCACACCCGAAGCAGCCCCCTCCCACACGCTGCTACCCACCTCCGTATCGTACGCCGTTACTCGCGCAACCTACGGGCTCCGTGATCCTCGCCATACCTACAAACGTACAGCAGCAAAACATTTTTAAAAAGGGCTATAAAAGCCCTCGAAAAACATTGTAAAGAGGACCTTTTTTGTCTACGAATAGAGAATACAAAATCAGTATTTTGAATACTAAAACAGTGCAAGAGAGCACATCGAAACAGTCCAAACAATCCAGGCAACCAAGCAAAGACCTTATTTTCTAAGGTCTATTTCTTTTTCCCGTTTTGTTAACTATATTTATTTATTCATTTTTTTAACATATACGTATACATACTTTAAAAAAAATAAAAATTACCTTTTTTCGGTCGCCGTGTACGGCGGCCGACGACAGTGGCTCGCGGTGACGGCAGAGGTGGCCGGCCGGAGCCCTCGTTGGAATTCCAACACCTGCAGAGAGAAAAACAAAGAAAGAGGGGGTTAGTTTTTTTAAAAACCAGAGAGAAATGAAATTTTTCAAAGTTTTTTGCCTTTTATACTTAGGTGAAACAGCATCGTTTCATGGCCTTCAAAATGGCCCCAAAACAACGTCGTTTTGGGGCCGACCCGATTTTGACCCGACTCATGGCCTAGGATCCGCGTGTTTTTGGACTGAGGGTCTATTTTCACCCTCAGTCCTTCCACTTTTGAGGCCGTCTACAATTGGGTCCCCTTCGAGTTTTGTTATTTACAATTGGGCCCGAATATTTTAATTTGGTCGCGTTTTAGTCCCGTTTTAAACGCAGCGCACTGGAGGGTAGGGAAATTTGCGCTCAGACCCCTCCCTCACTCGCGTGTGGATTTTGGTCCCCTTATCTCCTTTTTATTATGTTTTCACCCCAGAATTTCATCTTTTTAATTCAATTATGCCCTATTTCGATTATTTTGGACATTTTTACCATAAAATTGATTATTTTTAGTATTATTTTTTTATTACTATTTTATTATACTTTATTGTTAATAGTTAATATTATTTTATTACTAATATTATTTATTATATTCTACTATTATAATAGTTCGTACTATTTGTTTTTATTAATATATTAAATAAATATTTTTTTTACCTATGCATATAATTTCCCAAGGTTTTACCATAGACTTATGTTTCTTTGTTTTAAAATTACTACAGTATTAAATTCAAATACTTCTAAAATTATTTTTATATATGTACGCACAACATTATTAATTGTTTCATATATATATATTTTATTATTGATTCCATATTATTCTACTTGTATATTGTGTATTTATTATTTGTTTTTTAAAATTATTTTTCCTAATTATACGTATACAGTTATTATTTTTTTAAGATCCCGTTTTAAAATTATACTCTGTTTATTTCGACTATTTTCTTATTATTAATATGTATATTATTAGGAATCCTTTTTCCTATTATCTTCTGTTTTATATATTTATATAATTGTTTTTATTTCTTTTGTTTGTACCATTATCAACATGTTACCACTACTATTTTTATTATTTGTCATTAAACCTTTTTTGCTACTATGTTTTATTGTTAATATGCATCGTTTAGTTTATTATGGTAATGTTATTTGCATGTGACATACCATTATTTTTGTTTTTTTTTAATTTTAATTGCCCAAATTCATTTATTCACAGATTTATTCTCAATTGTTTTTAAAATAATGGCAATGTTCAATATTTAAAGAATTCAAAGGATCGTGCCCTAATGTACTGAGTTTCGCTTTCTTTGTTTGTTTTGAATATCAGAATATCCTTTTACCGGTTCACTCTCAAAATTTTTCAAAATAAAGGTAATGTTCGGTATTTAAAGAATTCAAAGGATCGTGCCCTAACGTACTGTGTTTTGCTTTCTTTGTTTGTTTTGAATATTCGAATATCCTCTTAAAGCTAAAATGCACGTTTTAAAGGCAAGATCACATTTGAGGGTAAAAAATGTTGTGTCCTAACGTACTGGATGTAATGTTTTACCTCAAGGTGAGATGGTCTTTAATACACATTTGACTTACCTGAATGTTTTAAAAGCCAATAAAAGGAGGATTGCATTTTGAACTCTGTCCAAATCTTTAATTTTCGACATTTAAGACACTAATTAATCGATTAAGTACCAATTTTGGGCGTGTCGAGGGTGCTAATCCTTCCTCGTACGTAACCGACTCCCGAACCCATTTTCTTAAAATTCGTGGACCAAAATGTTTTATAAGGTGGCCCAATTACACCTCAAAAAAGATTGATGGCGATTCCCAACTTTCGTTTTCAAAAGTCGATTCCCGTTTTCAAAAAATGGTTTCGACAACTCGGACTCAGACGGATACACAGATCCAACCAAAACACATCAATTTGGCACCCAGTGCCTCATCGAATAGATCTAAGTAATAGATTGACATCCAATGTCTCATCAGGCATGCCGAAGTAAGTTGGTACCCAGTACCTCATCGAATTTATCCGAAGTAATAAATTGACAATCAATGTCTCATTGATTCGAAGTCGAAGTATCCCTGAACTCTTTCAATCCTATGGCATACCAACTATATCTGACTCAGCCCGATATAGTTAATAAGGTTTCAATTCACTTTTCAAGTATAACAATATTCAATGTTCAATTTCCACAATAATCACATATTCATATCAATTTCATCACACATCAAATCAATCCATCTGAATTGTAAACACAATAATTCTCACCTTCCATACTTACCATATACAAGAAATCAAGGTACAATAATTTTAATAATTAAATTCGGATTATAGAAGTACAAACAATAATTTTTCGAGCTACTCCTCATTGACTTTTTCTTTTCCCTTCCTTACCGAATTTTTAGGCACAATGTTAGCTATGGAAATTGAAACAATTAAAAACCATCAATACACACAACGTCACATTGAATATTTAATTTTTTTATTCAACTTTTACCTAAATTCCAATTTAGTCCCTAAACTGAGACTAACTCCATATTTTCATTCAATTCCCACTTTAGACTAAATTCAACTCTCTAATTTCACTTAAATCCCTAAATTTTGAAATTTTCTCAATTTAGTACCTATAATCAAAACTTATACTTTATTTTACAATTCAATCCCTTTTTCATTTCTAACTTAAAATTCTATCAATTTAGTCCCAAATACTTAAATTATTCAACATGAATAACATCTAAAAATTCAATATTTTCCAAAATTTCAACATAGATTAAGTAGTATATAATACTAGGATTCTAAAAATATAAAATTTACAAAAAAGGGACTAAATTGACTAACAAATTGAGCTTGAACCCTTGAAATCCTTAAATTTCTCCTTTTTTTCTTTCTCTTTTTCTTTTCTCTTTTTTTTCTCTCCTATTCGTTTTCTATTCTAGTCTTTTCTATTTCATTTTCTATTCTCATTTCTTTATTTATTTTTTATTCATTTATTTAATTATACTAATATAATATAATAATATAATAATAATTACTTAAATAATAAGTAAATATATATAATATAATTTACTATATTAATTTTATTTTAACACATGTCATCATCTACACCATCCACTTGTCAATTTAGGTTTAATTGCTTATTTAGTCCCTTCACTTTTCTCTAATTTATAATTGAACTTTATCCATTTATTTAATTTAATCCTTACACCTAATTACCCTTAATTCAAGCTAATTCACCTAGACAAAACCTAATTAACCGCACAACTAACTTCGTAAATATTTTTAGTAAATATTTACGAATTCGTTTTACGAAAATAGAGACCCAAAAGTACATTTTCCGGTCCCACAACTATCGAGTCGTTACAGAAAATGTTTTGAAATTTGTGTGACACTCATTATGATAGATAGTGAATGATGAAAGAAGAGAAGCTGATGGTGATGAACTACTGGCACTTTACGGAAATGACGGCTAAGGTATAAGAGATTATTTTTCACTGAGTTCTTATGAACTTACATGAGTTACACTTTACGTTTCAGGTTGATTATAAGTATGCGCCAAAAGGGACGATGCCAGGACTACACTGAACAAAGTGACGTATTGGGTTATTATGCATACAGAGCAAGTTTGGTGGCGTGTTCAAAGTATGAAATGTTACTTAGGAAACCATATTTTGGGGTAATTGTAATAGATTAAGGTTTCAGTTTAGATATCCTTATAATTAGATTATCATGTGCCGTAGTTGTATCTATCCATTGTATATATATTTATGTAATTTAGTTTGAATCTGTATGAAGTTAACGTGTCAATAAAATTTTAATTTGTATAAATAGATTAAGCCTTATTTATATTCGTGTGGTAATTCCCGAGATCCAGATTCGAAAAATTGAATCGAGTTGAGGGTGTTACAGAGCATATTTGTCAATATTAGGTTAAATGTTAGGTTAAAATTTTAAAAATTTTAAAGGACCTAAATGAAAAAAAAATCATTTTTGGGGAGGCCCTGCCAGCCCTCCTAGTTTCACCCCTATGTCATTGGTTCCACATCTAAATGAGCATTTCTTACTCTTACCTTTATGTTGTGTGTATCAATTATTCGATGAAATGTCTATTTGGGTAGTAAGCTTTATTATGTGCTAATATTGCTTATTGGTTAATTGATGAATTAATTAGTGGATTAAGTTCATGTCTATACTTGATTGTTTGGTTGTTTTTTTATATCAAAATGCTTCATTAGCTAGAATTGATGCCTCTAGTGGAAAATTTAGATAAACGAGACTAAAATGAGAATTTATCATTAGATAGTTCGATATAATTGTGTCGAATAGTGAGACCGAGAGGAGAGCTTAGGTTGTATCTTTTAGTCTAGGATGAGGTTTAGAGGAGATTCTTAGCCAAGAGAGTGGCGAACAATATAATCGGTATAGGTTCATTAGTTTAAATTGCAATCGACTAATCGACCATTTAGTACGTAATATAAGCAGTCTTTTCATATTACAATTCAACTACATAATATCGTTTAGTATTAGTTAAACGTTAAATAACCAATGGGCCAATATTTGCTTCCATTTTACTTTACGTGCAAAAACTGTTGATGATAATATACAATAAATATTAATGTAAACTATTTGTTTAAAAAATAAAAATATATAAAGGGGAATATAATACACTTCAAAAACTAAATCCAACAATTTACCACATACATTAATGAAGTGATAAGTCATACTTCGCATCGTATTTCTTACTTTATGTTTTTCCTTTATATTGTTAATTGTATACTATGTTGTTATTTTTTTATCCATGTCTTTTTGGTGTTGTTTCTTTTCTTTTATAGTTATTTTTTGTTTTGGGAGAAGAAAATGGGGTGTTGAAACTGCCCACAGAAAGTTATATTTTGGTGTTAATGGTTGGATTTTGATATTTCTGCAAGTAATTTTCCAATTTTTGTACTGAAATTTAATTTGGAATCTGGGATTTACTCTAACTTGTATTTTTTTTTTGTATAATATAGTCAAGTGGAGTTGATTTTAGGGTAATTTTTCTTTCCATGAAAGCCTTCTTATTCGACTTGTTGAAGGAATTGTCTGTAATTTTGGTTGGTGTTAGTGTTATTTGCATTAACCATAATACTTCAATTTGATAAAATTTTATATATATTTTTTATAATTTTCTATATTTTTTATAATTTTTATATATAATTAAGGTCAAAGTGAGAAGGTATAAAAGTATGGACTAAATTTATTATTTCACAAATTAAAAGAAAATGTAACATTATGATTCTTTAATCACTTAAACAGATGACCAAAAAAAGACAATTTAAAAAAGGCTTAATTAAAAAATACCCCTAAACTATACATGTGTTCTCAAAATGGTAATTTAAATTTTTTTTATCGGTACTCAAACTTAACGTTTGTTATTCATTTTACTCCAAAAGTTAACAGTGTCAGGAAAAAAATTTAACCAATCAGGTGCTGCCACGTCAAACGTATATGACTTTACCCTTTTTTTCTAGAATTTGAGAAAAGAAAAACTAGAAAATATTAAATGTAATAAAAAAAAGAGAAAAAAAATTCCTAACTCAAGAAACAACATTTGTATCTGAGTTCTGACTAAACTGAAATAAAAATTTTAAAAATATATAAAAAGTTTATAAATAAATATATAATTAAAAATATTATGTTAATTAAAAATAATTATATTAATATTTAAGAAAAACATTTTCCTTTCTCCCACCGTCTCTTCTCCCTCCCATCATCATCATCCATCAAAGAAAAAAAGAAAAGATCGGTAGAATGAATGTTTGTTACATCGTGTTATGTTTTTGGGTTTTCTACAGTGGACTTGGTTTTTTTTTCTTTTTTCTGTTTTCATGGGCCTGTTTTCAGATTTCCAGAGGGAGACGGTGGGGGAGAGGGAGAGGGAGAAGGCCGGTGGGAGGAAAGAATTTTTTTAATATTAATATTAATTTAATATTTTTAATTATATATTGATTATTTGTTTATAATATTTTTAACTTTTAGTTATAATTTTTTCTATTTTTTTGAATTATTTGATATAAATAATTATGTAAAATTATTTACTTGGCATGCCACGTATTATTTCGTGATTGGATCACGTCGTTTTTCTTTTTCGTTTTTTAATGAGAGAGTAATAATACAGTTAAATGAGTTGGTAAAGTAAATTTCACCTTTTACTTTTTTTTATTACATTTAATATTTTTTACTTTTTCCCCTTCAAATTCCGGAAAAAAGGATAAAGTCAAATACCATTGATGTGGCAACCCCTGATTGGTTAAATTTTTTTTCGGAAAGTTAAGTTTGTGTATGACAAAAAAAGGTTTAAGTACCGTTTTGAGAACACGGGTATAGTTTAGGGGGTATTTTTTGGATTAAGCCTTTCGAAAAAGCTAGTGATAAATTATAACTTTTTTTATTTAAGTGACTAAAACGAAAATTTATGCATAGTTGGATGACTATTGTTGTAGTTTTACGAAAAAACTAAAACCCCTATAACAGAGTAACTCAAAAGTATAACGAAGTGAAGGAGAAAAGTAGTACCAAAAAGATGGAGTGAAAAAAGGCCACAACTGCTTTCAGTTTTCACCAACAGTCAAAGCTACTTCTCTGTTTCATTTTTTTTTCTCTCATTTTCAAACTCGAGGGGTTTTATTTCTTTCTTTCCCCTTCTTTCTCTCTTTTAGCTGAAGTTCTTCGACTCGGAAACTCAGAAATGGCTATTCTGACTCTGAGTCATTTCGTACGAGTTCCGATTCTTGTGGTGTTGTCTCCACGGTTGAATCCTCCCTTGTTGCCTGTCGCAAATAAGTTGTTCTCCTAGTGTTGCTTTTATGTCTTTGGAGGTGTTAATGCTCATTTGAAACTGTGATCTCGGCTTTGGTTTGTTGGAATTTCCCCAGATCTGAGTTGTCCCCGGTTAAAATCAACGGCGTTGGTGATGTCGGTTCTTGCCCTCTTAAATCCCAGGGGTAATTTACTGAATATAACTTGCCATTTTTGTTTTGAAATTTAACTGTTCATGGTTTCCAATTTGGTTTGCTTGAACAAAAATCTAGGACGAAGACTAAAGTTATATCTTCATTTTCCTTCTCATCGTCGATTAAAGATAACCTAGACAAAGAGATAGATTCAGCTATGTCAACAAGTTCCTGTATTCTTTTATTTTCAATTTGCTTGTTACACTTAGAGATATAAGAAAGGAAAGCTTTCATTGATTCATGCAGATGTTTTGGTTTAGCTGGAAACTTAGTTTTGGGACTGTGAATTGCCTACTAGTTATTTTTTATGCTATAATGCTTACTATGTTTTGGGCAAAGAATGAGGAGAAGAAGAAGAAGAACCCTTAAGAGTGAGAGAAGAGAGAAAGAGTTCTAAAGGTAAAAAGGATTTTTTCAGTAGATAGATTATTTTCACGAAATAGTTGTCGACATTAGCTATATAGGTCCTTGAAAGAAAGAAGGTCGATTATTTTGCAAATAAAGAAGTATACTTGCATTTCAGTGCATTAGGTTTACATTTTTTTTGTGGCCAGTCACGTTTGTGATTCACATTTAATTTTTGGAGTTATTATGCATTGTCGCGTAGACACTGGATTTTTTTTTTTTATCTGTTATGTGTGTGAATGTATATATATATACGGTTCCTTGCTTGATTGAATGTATTCTTTGTATAACATAACAGGAGCGTTGGGAAATGTCTGTTCATTTTTGGTGAAACTTGTTGTTCTGTGTTGTGCAATTTCCATCACCAATGCTGATTTTTCCGGAAATCTTCAAGTGCCAGCACAATCTCCCACCACAGCAGCTGAGGGTGCACCAGCTGTTTCTGATCTTCCCTCACCTTCCAATCTGCCATTGGTTCATAGACCAAGCCGAAGACATTTTGCCCCTCGCAGTGCACCAACACTTGTCGCACCAGCCCAATCTCCTCTTCGTGGTCCATTGATAACTGCTGGTCACCCTCCTATCAGTTCACGCCTGTCAAAACCATTGATGAAGAGGAGTGCGTTGGTGCCTCCTGGTATGGGCTTGCCAAATATTGCCCCTACTCAGATCAGTGCTGGTCCAATTCCAGCTGGTTTAGCTCAACCACCATTGTCTCCTGAAGTGTCCAGTAAGATATTTTCTAAATCATTTTATTACCAGCTCTATTATATTTTCTTCTTTAGGCATTCATTACATATTGCAACTCTTACATCTTTTACAGCTCTTCTATGCAAGATGTAGTTAGAAGGCAGCATCTTGAGCATTTGTTATTTATATTTATATTCTGTATAAGATGCTTACATGAGAATTTTCTCACTTGGCCAGATTGTTGCCAACCAGACTCAATTTTGAAACCTGGGACTCATGGCTGTCATTGTGTGTATCCCATAAAGCTTGACCTTCTCCTTTTAAATGTTTCCCAAAACCCTGATCGTAATGCTTTTCTAGTGGAGTTAACTTCTCAGCTTGATTTGCTGCCTAACCAAATCGAGATTATCAATTTTTATGTGCTCAGTTTATCAAGATTAAATATCTCTATGGATATTATTCCGCACACAGGGATCAGTTTCTCTGCCAGTGATGCATCTAAGATAAACTCTTCACTTGTGATGCATAGGGTTCATTTTGACCCAAATGTAGTTGGGGATTACCAAATCCTTAATTTTACCTGGTTTGAGCCTCCAGCGCCTGCCCCAGGTAACTTATGATGCAACCTAAATTCTTCTAGGATCAAATAACTTCAATGTTTTGCTTGATTGGATAATGGATATAGTTCTTATATGCTATAGTTTTCTTGGCATCTCATAGCTTACTGTAATTTTATATAGGGAATTACCTTATCTTATTTTATTTTTCCTAACAAAGCAGCATCTTGTTCACAGCTCCCATCGTGGTTTCTAGACCTAGAGCTGCACCGGCACATCTATCCTCCAATTCTACATCACTTGGCTCTTCAAACAAGGGGAACCATTCAAATTTGATTCTTATTTTTGGTATTTCTGCTGGCATACTGGTTTTTGCTATAATATCAGTGCTTATAATTTGTTCGTGCACATTCCATAAGGGAAAGACAGAAGCATTTCCCAAGGAATCTGGTATGTTTATAAGCAAAAAACTATGAATTTTCTCTTGGCCTAAGGTATAAATGTTTTGATTATTTTAATAACATTTGGAACTGGCACTGATCTCGTCCCTAGTTATACGTTGATGAAATATGGAATAAGAAAACTCGTTTTTCCCTATCCTTTTCAAGTAGGATGACTGTAATTGCTAACCGGATCTCGTGATTGAGCTGAAAGAAGAGAGGAAGAAAAAGGTTTCAGAAAACATTAGTGTGCCTGATTTTGCACATCTAGTCACACCTTATGAATGAGATTGCAGATTGATTTTGTGGTATTGTTTTATGTTCAGATTCTTGCTGACACTATAAATGGTCTAATCCCCTTGCATTGTTTTTTCAGTAAAGCCAAGGACAACAGATGTAGTTGAGCGAGCAGGATCTTTTCCCCACCCAAGCAGTACAAGGTTTCTACAGTATGAAGAACTCAAAGAGGCGACAAACAACTTTGCTCCTGCGAGCATACTGGGGGAAGGGGGGTTCGGCAGGGTTTTCAAGGGTGTTTTAAGTGATGGTACTGCTGTAGCAATTAAAAGGCTTACCAATGGAGGACCACAAGGAGATAAAGAGTTTTTGGTTGAAGTTGAAATGCTTAGCAGGTTGCATCATCGTAATCTTGTGAAACTTGTAGGTTACTATAGTAGTCGCGACTCTTCACAAAACCTACTTTGTTATGAGCTTGTTCCAAATGGAAGCTTAGAATCATGGCTCCATGGTATTTTGCCCCTCTAAATTCGACCCTGTGTGCAGCTCATTTGTTGATGTTATCGTTTTAGCTGCGGTCAATTGTGATACTTTATGCTGACTTTACTCTGTTTTGCCTCAGGCCCCTTGGGAGTAAATTGTCCTTTGGACTGGGACACCAGAATGAAGATTGCACTTGATGCGGCTAGAGGACTTGCATACCTGCATGAGGACTCACAACCATGTGTTATCCACAGAGATTTCAAAGCATCCAATATATTACTTGAGAATAACTTTCATGCTAAAGTAGCTGATTTTGGACTTGCAAAACAAGCACCTGAAGGCAGAACAAATTACCTGTCTACTCGTGTAATGGGCACATTTGGGTTGGTTTTCATACACTACCCTTGTAAATCTTGCTTTCTCTTGTTTAAATTGAGACTAAGGTAGAGCGGGATTGGTTTTTAGGTATGTAGCTCCTGAATACGCAATGACTGGACATCTACTCGTAAAAAGTGATGTTTACAGCTATGGAGTCGTACTGCTTGAGTTACTCACAGGAAGGAAACCTGTAGATATGTCACAACCATCAGGACAGGAAAACCTTGTTACTTGGGTGAGTAGTAACGTAGAGTTAGCCTCACTGTTGCTAATGCTTCTATATACGGATTTTATGCGATTAGGAATTGGTGGACCTGAACCTTTATTAATCACTTGATCTGCTAGATAACTCAAGTTGGCTGTTCTGGTTTCAGGCGAGGCCAATCCTAAGAGACAAGGATCGGCTGGAAGAGCTTTCTGATCCAGGGCTCGGGGGGAAGTACCCGAAAGAAGATTTCATACGAGTTTGCACAATTGCTGCTGCTTGTGTTGCTCCTGAGGCGAGTCAAAGGCCCACAATGGGTGAAGTAGTACAGTCGTTAAAAATGGTGCAGCGTATTACAGAATATCAGGATTCCATGTTGACTGTTTCCAATAACCGGCCCAACCAGAGGCAATCTTCAACTACCTTTGAGTCTGATGAGATGTCTTCAATGTTCTCTTCTGGTCCTTGCTCTGGTCTAAGTGCTTTCGACAATGACATTTCACGGACAGCGGTTTCCTCAGAAGATCTGCATGAAGGACGATAAACAATTCTCAAGGTTGAGCAAGTGAAGCGGAATCGATCCTTCATACCGAAGCTTGGAACTGAATACAACAATGTGAAATTTACTTGGTAGGAAATGATAAAATTGGAAATAGGATTTTTAGAAATGTAATTTGCATGGGATGGAGAATGGGTAAATTCTTCCTAATTGTGCCAATTTTTAAGTTTCCCCCATGCATGTAGTGCTCGATGAAATTTTGTACATATGTTTCTTAGATTTCTTTCTTATTTTTATATTGAACTTTTTGGTTAAACTATCAAAATAGACACTTTTGTTTACTTCAAGTTATATTTTAGTCATTTATGTTTGAATTGTTACGTTTTAGTTATTTATATTGTCATTTTGTTACGAAATGGCCATTGAATTGTTAACGACTGTTAATGGTATAACGGTAATCTGATATGCCTGTTATTCAATTTTTAAATCAAATCACACAATTAATCACTGTTTATTTTTTAAACAATTTAATTTTTTTTCTTTTTTTCTTTATTCTTTTTTTCCTTTATTTTTCTCTCTTCTCGAACTCTTCAATGCATAATATTGTATCTAAAGGTTAAAGGATAAAATTAAAATTTTAATCAAATTTCAATTCATCAATTTTTATTCAATCCAAAGTAAGAAAATTTAATAAAACTTTTTGATTTTTCTCTTTTTTTCGTCCTCCTTTTTGTTTGCTTTGTACTTTTTCTTTAAATGTTTCAATTCATGTTTGTCTCACCTCATAATCCCTAGTTCTTCCTTTTAGTTTCTTAGAAATTTGTGTAGGGTTTTCCTTAGCTGGGCATGGATATTGTTTTTTTTTTCTTTTTCTTGTTTGAATTTTGTGTTATTTTATTTTTATTCATCGAATTAGCATTCAGGCTTCTCATATTTTGTTATGTAAGACCTTAATTTGATTTTAGCAGACTTTTTAGTTTGTTGCCTAGCTCTCCCAATGTAGATTTTATGGTTTTTTTAGTCTTAGCATTCAATCTAGATTCATGTTATTGCCTGTTTACTTATTTCTCTTATTTCAACTTTCAGTTTTTTATTACTAGTCAAGATTAAGTTTCGATTGAACTTAAGAATTTTTGTTGTGTGTAATTATTAATTTTACTCTAAATTTTCTTTAGCTGCCAAACATGGGGAGCTAATACACCAATAGAATTTTAAAGTTGTTAAATTTTAACATGATTAATTTAACTGCAGAAAAAAAAAAGATAGGTATATATTTCAGCACCCCCAAAACTGAAAAATTCTCTAAAGATGGGGGGAATGATAGGGTTAAAATTTTAGTTTTATCCTTTAACTTTTAGGCACAATATTCTGCAGTATATTAGAAGAGAGAAAAATAAAGAAGAAGAGGAAAAAGAGAAGGAAAATAAAGAAATAAAAATAAAAAATTAAATTATTCAAAAAAATAAAAATATAGTAATTAATTGTATAATTTTATCTAAAATTTTAGTCCGATATGATGAAATAATGGGCCGTTATACCATTAAAATTTGATCTAAACCAACATAATTTAATAATTAATTAAAATTTCATAAAATTTTTAAAAAATTTGCTAAATCTATTTAGCTATTGGTTTTTATCCTAGTTTTTGAGCATTTTTCAATTTAATTGGTTTGACCTCTTTATTTGGACCAATATACCAATCAGTTCCCAATTCAATTAATTCAACTGACCAATCCAGTAATGTTTCAAGAAACACTAGCCATATTATCAAACCTAGACGAAATCTAAGTTCGGCAACCAAAATAGATCTAATTACCAAGTTTAGGTACCAAAGTGAAAAAAATACAAGTACAAAAGTGGAACTAATTGCCAAGTTCATGGGCCAAAATTTATATAATTACATTATTATTTATTTTATCCTTGGCTGAATTCTACCATTAACTCTTGTATTATGTGCACAGATTGAATTATTGTATTATAACTTGGTCATTTTTAGTCTTTATATTTTTTAACTTTTAAAATTTAAATCTCGACAAATCAATAGCTACCAAATTTGTTGAAGTAAGAAATTTCTATCTTTCTAATCTTATGCGATAAACATATTGCTAAATGTGTAATATTATGTTGGTTTACTATTTTCATATAATACTTAAAAAAATCACAATATTTTAATTAATAGATTTAATAGTTATTATTTCAAGATTTGAAAAGTATGGGGATTAAAAATGATAAATTGAAAAAAAAAAATTAAATCTTCAATTTATGAGACCAATAGTAAATTTTGATCTAACCAATTTAACTATTCTCATTTAGGTTATGATTGAAATCTCAATTTAAAAAAAATAAAAATATTAAAATTAATCAAATTAAATTATAATAACTCAATTCACAACTTACACAATTTATAATAAAATTTAATATTATTAATAAAAAAATTTAAATAGGCTAATTACATAAAATAAATATAAAAATAAGATCATAATACTTAATTTATATATGAATTTAAGTAAAAATTGAAACATATATTCCCAAATCTCAACCCTATTAGTGAAGTAGATATGAACACCGATCAAGAATAACTATTGAACAGTTCATTCATAAATTTCACAATACGGAAGGAGACGATCCCACCCAAACGGGGGAGAAGTAGACCAAATAACTTAGAGACACGTAACACAAAGTACGGCTAAAAATAAAAGAATGGACTCCTACTATCATATATCCTTCTGTGCGCAGGGATTTAACCTACGCACGCTCTTGCAGCGTAAACCGTGTAAAAAAAAAATTAAAATCGTTAAGACTAAGAAACGAAGAAGGACGAACGGAATGAAAGAAAAAAGAAAAGCGCGAGAAAGAGAGGGGGAGGGGGCTGAGTCGGTTCGGCGAGTCGAGTGACCGAGTCAAATATCCAAAAAAATCAATCTCAAAACCCACCCTTCCAAGTTCCAGCCCACACCCAAACGATAAAAAGGAAAACACAGGGGTGGTGTGGCAATAGCAAAATAATGGTGAACCAGCAGATAATTGTTACTATAACAACATCTGCCTATCCTTCTCTAACCCTAAAGCCTCTTTTTCTTTTTAACCCTTCCATTACCATCTCTTCCCTTTCTTTCTTTTCCCCTTCTCTACGAAAATCCTTTTATTCTTTTTCACATTCCCACCTAATCTATTTTACCTTCCGCCTTCTCCTTCTCTCTTTCCTCGTCTTCTCTCTTTTTTTCTCTTCCCTGATTTCCTCGGTTTCTTCTGCACGGTTAGTTCAAGAAGGTACATGGTCGATTATTCGTGCCTATTTGCTAATTTGATCTATGGGTTTGAATGGGGGTTGAATTCTGGTTACTTTTCGATTATTGATTTTTTAGGGGTTTTTGATGGGTTGGTTCTTGTGATTTTGGGTGTTTTTTAATCTCGGCTTTGCTTTGATTTGACCCATTTTGAATTGTGGGTTAATTTTATAGAATTATTGGAATTTATCTTTTGGGTTTGGGGTAATCTTTGATATTTTGATCAACTGCTTATGAAATTTGAAGTCATTGATTGTTTGGCCTCTCTGTTGCTTACATTGGTGAAACTCCTTTAGCTTGATGATCATGCTTCAACCGGTTTTCAGGGGATGTGTTTAATTTTGATCCCATTTTGTGTTTTATAGGATTTTAAGGATGTTTTATGAGATTCTTGAGCCTTTTTTTTTCTTTCCATTATCTTGTTTGATCTGATTTGACCCCGTGATGAATTGTTGTTGCTTTTGTTATGCTCTGGGATCTATGCGTTTTAAATCTCATGTTTTCATTTTCCTTCTTTTAGGATTAGTGGTCTTGCTAGATTATCCTTCTGGTAAAGTTGTTTACCACCATGGAAGAGTTGGGTAGTCGGTTTAACGGTGCAAATAATGCTGTGAGGAAGAAGAGGAGTTCTCGTCGGCCTCGTCCTGATTCGCTATCTTATACTGAAAGCCAGAATCACTCTCCATTGTCATCGACACCACCTTCGGATGATGTGAGCAAAGTCTCCAGTGATGAGAATGCTGTTGTCGATGCTAATTCGAAGCGGAAAGAATTCAATCGTAATGAACATGTTTCTAGGATTTCTCCTGACATTGGTTTTGAAGTTGACAAATCCCATAAAAGAAAGAAACAAGATGGAGGGTTCAATGCATTTTATGACAATGAGCCAGGGCGAAGTGGGTCAAATAGTAAGCGTTCTAGCAAGGGTGTACTTGCCCCTGCTAATTGGAAAAGCAGTACCAAGGAGAAAGAGTGGTCGGAATTAGAGTCAAGAGATGCGGAGATTCAGAGTTCAACACAAGAAGCTGTTATTGATAATAATGAAAGCAAGGTTAAAAAGGTTAAGCTCAAGGTTGGTGGAGTTACGCGCACAATTCATGCAAACTCGACAGTTAATGGATTGCCAGGGACTGGGTCCTATGCAAGGAAGAACAGTCTCCAGGTAGTGAGCATTTGGTTCAATAATAGCAAATTTATATTGAAATAAGTCTTCTCTTTTGTTATTTGATGTGGGGTTCTTATAGATTAGCATTATCTGGAAGATTCTGTGAGATAAATGATCCGTTTCAAAGTCTTAATACTCGTATGGAAGATTATGTATTAGTGAGCTTTGTCTTATTATTAATTATGTTGTTAATGCAGGGAAGTAGCAATGATGGGCACTCACCTCCAGGTAGGAGTGGTTTGCAAGGTGTACCCTGGAAAGATTTCTCCCAAGGTGGTTTTAGACTTGGGAAGGAGGGTTCTTTGATGGGAAAGACATCTGGAAAGAATGCCTCTGGTAAACAAGGAGACCATTCCGGCACGGTTCGTAAAAGCAAGCGGGCCCCTAAGAGACGTCTACTTGATGGGGAATTCAGTGAAGATGACAATGATGATGAGATCCGTTACTTGGAAAAACTTAAAACTTCGAAGATTAGTCCAGCATATAAGGAAGATGATGATGAACCAGGCAAGAAACAGAAAAAACTCTCCAGGGTTTCCAACGTAGAAAACTTTGGCACTTCAAGTTCTGCCAAAGATGAGAAAAGGAAGCATAGATCAGATAGGGTTTCTGAGGATACCGATTATGAGGAGGAAGATGAACCAGTATCTGATAGTGAGCTTGAAGGTAAGAAGAAAAGGAAGCAAAGGAAAGAATCTGTTGAGCCATCAATGGAGAGTAAGAGGGAAATAACTCTCACAACACGTCAACGGGCTCTTCAGTCTAGCAAAGATGCCTCTTCTGCGCCTGGCTCAAGCTTAATCGAGTTTCCAAATGGTCTACCACCTGCCCCATCAAGAAGTGAGCATTTATTTCTGTCATAACCTTTTATGCAATTTTTTATTTGCTTTCCTCCCTTTTTTACAGTGATTGTTGTTTTGACTGTAGAGCAAAAGGAGAAACTCTCGGAAGTGGAGCAGCAGCTAAAGAAGGCAGAGGCTGCTCAGAGACGAAGGATGCAAGTTGAGAAGGCCAATAGGGAATCTGAGGTTTGTTTCTGTTGCTTCGGGATTACAATGTCTTTGCATATGGATTTTAGAACTACAATGCAAAAATTGAGTGTGTTTGAATTAATTGATGTAGGCTGAGGCTATTAGAAAAATACTTGGCCAAGACTCTAGCAGGAAGAAGCGGGAAGAAAAAATCAAAAAGCGTCAGGAAGAGATGGCACAGGTATTTCGAAGTTGGAATGAAAACAAAAGTTCGCCAAAATATAATTCTGCTTTTGGCAAGTCGTATATTAATACCATTTTGTTCTAATCTTTTCATACATATATGTATGTATAGGAGAAGGCTGTTAAAGCGGAGATGCTTGCATCAAATACCATCAGATTGGTCATGGGTCCTGCAGGAACAACAGTAACATTTCCCAGGGATTTGGGTTTCCCTAGTATATTTAACTCCAAACCCTCTAGGTATTTTCCCCATTCCAATGCTTTAAGTTGATTCAATTTAACAAATGTTAGTTTTCTGATATTGGAAATGTCTTTGGTATGAATATCCAGTTACCCTGCTCCTCGAGAGAACTGTGCGGGTCCATCGTGTGGTAACCCATACAAATATCGAGATTCAAAGTCGAAGCTACCTCTTTGTAGTCTGCAGTGCTACAAGGCAATTCAAAAACAGCAGATGGCTGAAACTACCTGCTAGTGTTGCTGAAAATCCAGCACTTCCCTCTTGTGCATGTGGTAAATTCTGCACATTTATGTTCCATTTCAACCCAGGGACGGATTAGAAAATAGAGCCAAATGCAAACTTCTTTTTGGAGTAATATTAATGTAATTATTACAGGTACAAGAAAATCTTAGTTGTGTTTATTTTAGTATAATCCATAAATAAAAGAATTCCTCTCCATTCCAATCCAGAGAGGCTACAAATTCTTTCTTTCTTGGCTTAATAATTTTAAGCTATAAAGCAATATTCAGTCCCACCCTTTGAATTTTTTTCTCCACTTGGCTCTTAGCTGCTTCTTTTTTAATTTAATCTTTAAATAGTATTCATCACCTGAAAATTTTCTAGATTTTACATAAAAATTTTAAAATTTTCTAAGTGAGAATATTGCACTTTAAGAGTACGTCAATCTGGAATCAAGTTTAGGATCAAATTAAAAAGAATTATTAAATTTTAAAACTTAAGTAGTAAGTTAAAAAATGTTATCAAAGGTTAAATGTTGCTTTATTCCTAATTCTAAAAGCCTATGGATCTCATCAAGCAAATATATATATCAAGAGTTACACTCAGTTGAGGTCAAATTTCAATTTAATTGTAAAATTGTTAAAAGATCATTCTTTTCACAAGTATTATTTTAATGTTTTTTTGTCCTTTTATAATTAGATAATACAATTATAAGATTTGAATGCGATATACCACAATTTTCTATATTTTAACTTTTTCATTTTAATTGAAGTTATATTTGATTTTTATATTATTTCAAGAATTTTCACTATTTCAATTTTATTATTTCAATCAAAATTATATATAAAAAAATATCAAATTACATAATATGTAAAATGTTAAGGGTTATATTTTTTAGAATTAAAATTAAATTGACACATGCATAAATATTGAGGGTTAAAGTTACTATTATGTCAATGTTAAAAGTTACTACAGTTAGCCAAATAATGACCAAAAAAGATAAAATTAAATAATTAATAACTAATTTGTAATTTTTTATAGTTAAATGGCTAAAAATGAAATTTATTAATAATTTGGTGACTACTTTATAATATTTTATATTTGGGTTATTACTAATTTATCCCAAGTTAGGGAGTAGTGAAATGATAGAAGTATTTTTGTTTAAAAAAAAATGAAAAGTATTCGGTTGGCTTACGGGTCGTAACCCGTCCGTAATCCAAATTCGGGTCAAACAAGAAGATTAATCTTGGGTTGGGGAAAAGATATTCAAAGGAAGTCGCTGTTTAAGTTTGTTGTTCCACTTCACCGCTCCTCCTCTACAGGCATCCACACTACCCTTATCGGCCTCCCAACCCCACCGCGCCTGACAAACCCTCCTCCCATTCCTCACGCCTCTAAAGTCAACTGCTACTTCAGTTTTGGTTTCATAGATAAAGAATGGCAAGCGCGTGCTTTTCGACATCGCCCTCGTCTCTTCGATTCAGTTCTTTCCTCTTCTCTCCGAACTCAAGCACCAATGTCGATTCTAATAAGTTGTCTCTTCCTTTCCATCCCCTTCGTCCCAGGTATTTTCTTTTTTGTTCCATCTTTCTTTTACCCAAACTAGGAAATTGATGTAAACATCTTTAAGTTCAAAGTCTGTTTAATTCGACATTCTGGGACCTTGGAGGTAGTCTTTCCGTTCTTCCAATTTCCAATCTTGAATAGAACCCGTGTTCTTTTTGTCTTAACGTTAGAGGGTCCAACATGGGTGGTCCAATTTTGAAAGTAAAATATTTATTTTTATTCTCAGGAAATTGAAGAAGTTTCTCAGTAATCAAAAGAATGCGGTGAATTATCAGCCAAAAGCTGTTTACACAGGTGAGTTTTGGGCTCCTCCGACAACTTCTCGACAGGGAATTTGGTCAATAAGGTAAAAGTCTCGTATGGAACTAAAACCCTTTTTTTCTTAATGGACAAATATGTGATAAAAGATCAAAAAATTTACTTTGTCACTATGCAGGGATGATTTGCAAGTCCCGGCATCACCTTACTTACTTGCCTATGCACAAGGGCAGGGGCCACCTCCCATGGTGCAAGAGAGATTTCAAAGTGTTGTCAGCCAACTTTTTCAACATGTGAGGATTTGGCCTGGATGTGAATTTTGGCTTTAACAAATTTAGTTTTTTGTCCTCTCGTTTCAGCTTCTTATTTTGGTTGGTTGTTTCCATTCGTTAGAGAATAGTTCGCTGTGGTGGAGCCGTTGATGATGATATGGCAAACATTATTGTAGCTCAGCTTCTCTATCTTGATGCCGTTGATCCTCAGAAGGTCTCTTTGGTTCTATGCTTATTGCTTACTCATTCTCACCCTTTTTTCCCTAAAAGAATTAGGAACCTTCAATGCCACCATGTATTTTATTTACTACTTGTGCATTTTAATCTTGTCAACAGGACATTGTCATGTATGTCAATTCCCCTGGAGGGTCAGTTACAGCTGGTAATGTATCTATCTAATAAGAATGATGTATTTATAATTGATCTAGTTTGTTTTGAATAGAAAGCTAGGGATTGACTTGTCTAACTTGCGTGGTTTTGAATTTTTTATATTAGGTATGGCTATATTTGACACCATGAGGCATATCCGGCCCGATGTCTCAACTGTGTGTGTTGGACTTGCAGCTAGGTACAAGTTCATTGATGTAACTGTTTCTGCTTACAGTGCTGTCATTATATTCTCAAATCTCAAATATGGAACATCAATAACAATATGTGTAATATATGTTTTCTTTTGGCTAAATGGGCTGTAATACTTCAATTTATTGGAGATAGAGGAGGTGTAGTGATAAGACTTGTTTTACTTCTTATGTTCCCCTCCTCAGTGTCTGACCTTTGTATTTCAAAGCCACAGTTAGTTTAATCTTTGCTTGTGTTAATTATATGATAAATAAAGTTTCTCGAACAAGTAACATGATATTGATTTATGGTAATCGTAGACTTTTTGTATTTGACTTGCAATTCTAAAATAAGATGTTTATTGATGCTTCAGAGGTTAAATTTTTCTGTTTTCATGTGAATGCAATTATTTTTTTTAGTAATGGATATATTTTTATTTTTCCATGAACAGCATGGGAGCCTTTCTGCTAAGTGGCGGAACCAAAGGTATACAAGGCTTTTGATTTGTACCATTTATAGCTCTGATGTTTGTTGTTGTTTCCTCTGGTCTACTAAATGCTTGCACCCCTTTGTTTTCTTCAAAACTCTAGGAAAACGATACAGTTTGCCCAATTCAAGGATAATGATACATCAACCCCTTGGTGGAGCTCAAGGTGGTCAAACTGATATTGATATTCAGGTATGGTTTTTTCTTGGTAAACCTCATATGTTTTTTAAATTTTATGTTTTTGCCTTCCATGGTTCATAGCCCGTGTGATATATCGAATACATTCAATTGTATCTCGCGTCTTGATGTTTATGATACAAGACAACCAAGCGTTAGCAAACATGTCTTTTTACTAAGCTTGCTTAGCATGTAGTTTCGTTTTTAGTTCAGTTGTTAAACCATAATGCAACGATTGGACCTGAATGATAATCTCAGGCAAATGAAATGCTGCATCATAAGGCAAACTTAAACGGGTATCTTGCTTACCATACCGGCCAAAGTTTGGAGAAGATTAACCAGGATACCGACCGTGATTTCTTCATGAGCGCAAAAGAAGCAAAAGAATATGGACTTATCGATGGTGTCATTATGAATCCTCTCAAAGCTCTTCAGCCTCTAGCTGCTACTGCTGATAGTGATGAATAGGCCTCCTGGTGTTTACTGTTTGTTCCTTAGCTAACTTTGCCATCAATGACATGGCTGTCTACATTTACTATTTTGAGATAATTGGAAATATGATTTTGCCTGCTTTGTGTCTCTTTGAGTGCCAATATGAATTTTAATTTTAGTTATATGACAATATTAAACCTTGAAATATAGGTGAAGTCTTTAGCGAATATGTATTTTGCTTTGATCAAATTGTGCGCTAAATTTCTGAAATCTTATGCTGCTATCATATTATATGCTTTTTATTTTCATATAATATTCACAAAAATGTCTAGTTAATAGATTTATTGTTTGAGTTATGAATGAAATTTTAGAATTTGAAAAGTATATAAAAAATGAAAATGATCAAATTAAATACTATTATTTGGATCAAGATTAAAAATTTAAGAGATATGGTCCTTGAACTTGACAACTTCTTAATCTTTGATGGTTTTTATTGGTCTGCTTTAGTTTTCTAATTTGATAAATTGTCATGACTTTCTAAGTTAACTTGACATTATTTTTAAATATTTTTTATTTGTGTTTTATGGTCATGTGTATCTCTCATCCCTTAAAAATGCAATGTATTTTATCATGTAAATATTTTATTTTTAAAAATTATGGGTTTCATTTATTTTAAAATGCAGTAAAAAAATCCATGTACGAAATAATATTTTTAGTATTTTTTTAACCAATAGTAATAATTGGCTATATTTAGAGAAAGAAACAGAGATGTTGGATATATGGCCCATCCTAAACTGAGCCCACTATTTGACAAGGGTAAAATAGAGAATTTCCAAATAATGTTGTAGAAGATTATAGGTCGTTGAAGCTCCCAATCCTCTTCAATTTTGAATCCCCATCCAATTGGATCCTTTAGTCTTCATCGCAGCCTCGTTCAGGTAAACCCTAATTTCTCTCTTCCGTTGTTCCTTTCGTTTTCCTCTCTGGGGTTTCTTGACGACTTTCCTCCATTTTTAACCCTCTCCATCTTATCCCTATACTGGGAAATAATTTTTTTTTATTTGTTATTGTTATTGTCCTTTAAGATCTTGAGATCCGTTTGAGGCATCTAACAGCTTCGAAATTTATTAAATTAATATCTGTTTTTCGTTTTACGATTATCTCATTTATGCTTTGAAATTATGGGTGAATTATCTTTTCGAACACCCAACCGAGATTCGAAATCGCATTTGAAAGGGGATTGGCTGTTTTGTTTGGAAAACTAAGAGATGAGAATCTCGAGCTACACGTCTTTGATTTGAGTGCTTAGACCCAAGAGATATTATGTGATTTACACAGCATAAAACTGCTGTTGAATTTAAGTAACAAGTAAAACGTAGTAATTGAAGGCTTTGAATTGTCCTATCGTTAAATAGGGAAGACACTATAGTCAGGTTTCAATGCCTTGATTGTCATCAAGCAATAATCTGAGTTGGTCTAGTCCTAGATTTTAGCCTGTAATCGCTATGGAACTAACATGGAAGTTATTTAACGAAATATGTAAGTGCAAACTATGTCGGTCCCAAAGCATATAGATGAAATAAGCAATGTGTATAAGATTCTAGATACCATCTTGGGTGAAAAGGAACAATATTTGAGAACAAATCTGCATATGCCATTCATCTTCCCTCCACTTGGTTGGAGCAATATAGTTTGAAATCATTGCTTGTAAAGCCATATGTTCTGTTATAAATTAAAATTGGATAGGTCCCTCTATGTGCTGACTTAGTGTTTGGATAATTGCCAGTTATGTTACCCAAATTTTTGTTAATTGCATTATGTTATCACTATTGGTTATGAACATTTGTTACCTCTGCTGGTTGCATTTCTGGTTTTTCATATAAAATTGAGTCGTTCGTTCCCATACTTTGTACTGTTGGAAACTGAAAATGTTTGTTTTTGCTTCTTGGTTTACTAGATACAACTAGAGAAGTGAAATGGCCGGATCTAGGATTGCTCATGCCACCTTGAAAGGACCGAGTGTCGTTAAGGAGATAGTTATTGGGATAACACTCGGTCTTTGCGCTGGTGGGCTTTGGAAGATGCATCACTGGAATGAGCAGAGGAAAGTGAGAGCATTCTATGACATGCTTGAGAAAGGTGAAATCAGTGTTGTGGCAGAAGAATAAATGTTATTATGTTTTGTGAATTTGTGGGCAGCTCTGGCTGTATTTTGATCTTTGCGATCCCTGCATTTGGCTCTTGTATGCAAGATGAGCAAACTCGGTTTTGGTTTTTTTTTTTTTTTCCTTTAGGAATAAAATTGTTGTATTGAGTTCTTGATGATCACATATTTGCTTAACAAATCCAATCAGTTTCTTGATATTGTGCCCCCTGAGCCGCCATGTTTTTGGCTTCTGTTTTTGTATTTCTTTTAATAATAATATAAAATGTAATTAAAGTCTAATTTAGGGATAAATTTTAAAACTATTTGTCAATTTTGATTTGAGGGAGCTAATTTTTATTTTATTTTAATTTTCATAAATCATTAACATTTTTACTATCATTTTAAGTTTACTTTCTATATTTAGTAATATTTTATAATTTTTTTACTAATAATTAAGGTTTTTAGAATTAGGTGGTCGAATTGGTTCGATCATTGATTTGATTAGTTTGGATTGTTCAATTAAATAAATCATTAAAAATTTATAAAAATAAAAATATCAGTTCAATTGTCAATTCATTTGGTTTTTAGCCATGTTCAATCGGCCATATCAATTTGTAGCTCAACTAGTCTAAAGGTGTTTTTGGACCAATATCTTAGTTGGTTCTTTGTTCGGTTGGCTAGTCTGGTTCAGTTTAGAAAACCATGCTTGTAATTGTATATTTATTTTCTGGTTTTTTTTATTGAGTTGGTGCATATTTATTTTACTAGAAGTATTTGATTGAATTGTTATCACAAGTTAATTATTTTACTAAAATTTTATGCTTATAAACTTTTTTTTTTACAAGTTAGTCCTTAAACTTGACAATTATTTTTAGATTGGAACATGAATTTTTTTTTGTCCAAGTTAATACTTAATATTTCTTTGAAAATCTTTAAGTTTAAATCTCAGCATGGAACAATTCTCAAGTTTAGATCTCAATATAGGAACAATTGTTAAGTTTAAAGATTAACTTGAACAAAAAAATTTAAACCCCAATATGAAAATAACGGCCTAAGTTATGCTGAATAATTACTAAATTTAGAGATTAACTTAGACAAAAAAAAATCTAGAGAATTATTATGAAGTTAGTAGCCCAAATAATGATTTCTCATTTTTAATTTGTTTTAAATTAAATAATTTACTCTTATAAGGTTAAAGTAAAACCCAAAATGGATGAGGAATAAAGTTGTGAGATTAAATTTTTTTCTGTTAATATCTCCAATTTCAAGCAACGTGTAAATACGTTATTGGTTCCAAGATGATAAGAAATTTGTGGACCATTGGAGTTCCCAATTAAAGATCTTCTTCCTGTTATCGTTTTATTTCCGGAAAGCATTGCATTGCACACCCTTTCACTCTTCACATCACAGACGAAACAAGAACTACAATGGCGACCCTGTTCACTCTTAACCTCGTAACCCCAAGAGCCATCGCCAGCCTACCAGACTCTACCAAGGGTAGCCCCATCAAGGTCCCATACCTTAACCAGCCATGGAAAAGGATATTGTCCCCGTTGGAATCCAGGCGGATGCAGGTGAGAGCTGCACCTGATCGCTTATCGGAGAAGGTGGAGCAGAGCATCAAGGAAGCACAAGAGGCGTGCTCGGATGACCCGGCCAGCGGAGAGTGCGTGGCTGCTTGGGACGAGGTGGAAGAACTGAGTGCAGCAGCCAGCCACGCCAGGGATAGGCTGAAAGATAACGATCCTCTCGAGAATTACTGCCAAGACAACCCCGAGACAGATGAATGCAAAACTTATGATAATTGAAACTATGGGTTTTTTTTTTTAAGTTTATGAAGATCCTTCTGTTTTAGATGATGAATATGGGTGTAAGACTACTCTTATGTGAAACTGAATGTATTCTTTTTATTGGATTGCATGAACTTTTGTGGTGTTTGCAGATGCAATCTTAACATAGTGCTTGGGACTGCCTGATGATGCCAGCTATATTTAAATATTTATAGTTAAGGTGATTAAATATGTAACAGTATGCAAGATGAGAAAAAGGAAGGGTTATTAGCTAAGATCGCACCCAGCACCCCAAAATGCCAATTCATGAAATAGGTTTCTTTTTCTTGTTACAAATCTTGATCCCGGGATCGTGATATCCCCAAACAAAACAATAGCATCAAGACCTTCAGCGGCAGCCAGCAGGTGCTGCAGCAAGCTTCGGTTTCGACATTGGCAGCCAACGGTGTTATCACTAAATTATTACACATTTGCGCCACTCAAATTTAAAAGGTTAAAAAATGATTATTAGACTATTTTAAAATTTTTATTTAAGTTATTAGGCTGTTAAAATTTCTGTTGTATAACCTTTTTTGTTCGCTCTCTTATTCTCCTTCTCTTCTACAATATATATATATTTTTTATGAAACAACTTCAAATGCCAAAAAATTACGAATTAAAATTTTAACAATTTTCTTTTGTAATATTTAACATTGATCATCAAATCGACTTAAATTTAAAAGTATGTTTTACTTGTCAATAAGTACTAATCCACTGTATTGATAGTTGAATTAGTGCTTAGAGCTCACTCGTCAGAATTTAAAAAGAAAAATCAATAGCCAAGTGACTTAAATAAAGACTTTCAAATAGTTTAATGACCATTTTGTAACATTTAAAATTTGAGAGACCAAAACGTAAACTAATTAATAGTTTATATCTCTATTATATCAATTAAAAATATAATCATTATTAATATATATTTAACAAAAGAATTTTTATATCAAATAAAATTGTTAGAAATATTTTTAGAAAAGTAAAGGAAAAAAAACAATTTGTTAGAATTTTCGTTTTTTGCCAAACATTATATGTTGATAAAAGGTTCAATAAGGGAGTAAGACAAGGTGGAACAAGTGCCACGGATTGCGGATCAAAGCTTGAGATGAATGTGCACAAAGCTTCTTATGAAGATTAATTGATTAATGGAGTGCATTTAATCCAATTGAATTGTCCAATTTGTGGAACATATGGATAAATCTATTTATTTGAAGTGTTGATGGCCTAGTAAAATATTTCAGTAAAATTAGAGTTATCAGGGCAATTATTGTAAAATTTAAAAGATAAAAATGTATAGAGTTTAAATCCCCTAATGCTCTCATCTTGTAGATAGACACTAATCTCAATTGTTGATGTAATTCAATCTGTATAGTTGGATTTGGAGAGTTCAAATAAACTCAATTGTAGATGAACTTGGTGTGCATTGCTTTATTGTGGATTTTTAGTTCTTTCGTGCTCCTTTGTCTTTTGAGTTTGTTTCCACTATATCTCAATACCTTAGAGAATTTTTTGTGAGAACTCTCATCTTTCGAGACTTAAGCTAACTTAGGCAGATTTGATGCTAAGAAATCACATAAAGCCACATGGTTTGCTAGACTTAAGTTCTAGTCTTGTGGCATAATGAAGAGATTAAGGTAGTGTAACGGAAGCCAATTCACTCAAAGAAGCCGAAAGTCAAAGCAAGGACAAGAGAATAGGTTGATCAAGAAAACAATTGCTCAAAATAATTTTAGAGTATTAAAAGATCGGTCCTTTTTTCATCGTTTGTTAGGACATTTGTGAGAAAAGCGCTGCTAAAGGTTATGTTCTTTAACGATAAAATGCTGCAAAATTTAGCGACTTTAATTATAACAGTGTTTTTTGTGGCGCTTTAATAAGTGTCGTTATAGGCCTAAAAAAAGCCACTAAAAATTTGTTTTGCTGTAGTTAGGTCTCCGTTAATATAACGTGACAGAATATACATTTAATCCATTAAACGCATAAAAAATTAATCGTAAATTTATATCATGAAACTTTATCAATATCATGTTATCTAAATGGACACTTTATTATAATACATTTTCCTTTGTTCTGAATGCATTTATCTTTCCATAGATAAGGTTTTATATATTTAATAAAGTTGAATTTCTCATTTTAAAGTCAGAGTAAGAAAGAAAGAAAGCACATAAAGACTCAATCTTTTTGTAGCGTTAGCCAAATCATTTTCTTATTGATCCGATTAATCTCATATTTATTCCAACTTCAACGCGGCGCGTGGACTGGCAACAGTCATCCAAATTAAGATGCATGATGATGAAAAGAAGGTTCTACAGCAAACCGTAAAATCTATCTATTTATTAGGTAATAAATATATTTATTAAAAAATAAATAAAAATTAATTGATTATTTAATTATATTAATAGATTTTTTTATTGTAAATGGATTATAAATTTTTATTGATTTATTATATAAAAAATAAAATATTTTTATAAAGGATACTAGAAATTTTATTATATGTTTAGAACATAAAAGTATGTTTAAATAATATACAACAGATAATAATAAAAATAGATTAAATTGTGAATAAAATGAAATTTAAATACAAACATATTATATTAAGAATACTAAATGAATACAATTGTTTATTATAGTTTTATCATCAAACCTAAATTGGTATCGAGTTCATTTGCGACTCTAACTCAATCAACAATATTATTAATATATACAAATATACTTATTAAAGTTTCGTATAAAAATAAAAAATTGTTTCGATTAAAATGGTAAATGAAAAAGCTTTACACTTATGGTGTCCTTGGTTTTAATCTCGTTATAGACAAAATTTTATTGATTTATAAAAATATAAAAAGATAAAAACATCCACATAATCATATAATATATAAGTTGGCCCCTCATTTTCCATTTGCTCCCTAAACTTATATTCGGCCAATCAGGTTTGTCTCTTCACGCTAACACTATTAGTTTGTGCTGACATGAAATTTCTAGTTAATCTGGTGTTGCTAAATATATCAAGATGCTACATGGCAAGCAAATTTATATGTTTATATTTTTTAATTTATATTTGTCATGTGACAGCCAACATCGAATTAACTAGCAATGCTACGTTAGCACAATTAACAGTGTTAATATAAAGATACCAATAACGGATAAATTCAGGGATAAGAATTAAGACTCAATTGATAGGTAATATGGGTTGTTATAGATATAGAGGTTATATCAGTATTAATTAAGGTTTGCCTTATGTTGTTTGTGCCTACGCAACAGCTTTTATTATGTTGACCTAACGTATCGTATAAATAATGGAGGGTGGATCAATCAAACGTGATTAATATGCCAATTCCTCCTCCAAACCTGGGTCACCCATTTTTGATTGAATCAGTCAACAAAATACAAAAGCCTTCTAGAAGTCGGTAGGAAACAGCAATGGATCCATCATCCCAACCCTTACCAATTTATCTCTATCAACAAAACAATATTTCCAGCATTCACACAATTGAAGGAAGAAACTCCCATGTGAGTCTAGGAAGTTAGTATTGTATTAATAGATAGAATTTATGTATATTAATATCAATTTATTTTCAAATTTATCAATATTTAATATATATAATATTTAAAAATATAAAAATATTGATTAATTATATATAATAATCATCAATTTAAACAACTAAATTATTCAATCTACAATAATATCAAGTTCATGAAACTTTTAAAAATTATTTTTTTAATTAAATTTTTTGCTATATAAATTCTTTATTTATTAATTTATCTACTTTAAATTTTAAAATTTACTTTCCCTTAATTAGACTTTAAATTTTAAAGTTAGTATAGTAAGAAAAATTGAAGTTAGTAACAAAAATAAATTTATATATTTTTTATATTATTCATGCATAATGTTACAGTCAATACAATCGAACAAACCAATACAACTGATAGAAATCGGAATTTTCGTTTACCCAGAAAAGAGAAATGACTGTTTCAATTTATTATGGAAACGGTGCGTACGTGCCGATGCAACCAAAACCTGCTACATTCGACTATTGAATATTCAATTACTCTACCAAGGAATGGCATGGATCAACCCTTATCGACACTGAAGAATCATAGCAGCTTTTCAGCTAAACACAATGTTTATGATTCCAAAATCGACACATAAATCACAAAGAAATTGACAATAAAAGTGCAAGCATTGAAATCCAAAACTAACATTCCATAGTAGAAATCCACGAGTACAGAAAACGGAAACACACCAAAGGGTTTCTACAAAACCAAAAATCCCAATTCAGCAGACTCCACATAACATTAGGACACCCTTACATAAATCTAATTAACAGCACAAACTGACTCCAACAAAAGGACGGACTCACATTAGCTCCAACAAGGAAGACAGCTTTACTTATTCCATCAACACTCAAACATATCGGCCAAAGCCATAATTGGTTGTACTGGACAAGGGATCTGCCACGGTTTCATCAGAGGATCTGGAATCTCCGGTATATCAACGGCATACCCACTGACTTCAACAATGTACAACACCGAGTTCAGGGACCGCAATCGCTCGGTCAATTCCATTGCCTGAGCTCTCAACACGTTGTTGGCACATTCCATCTCGGCGTAGCGCTGAGTTGTGACGTTGATCTTTTCGGAGAGCTGGCTGTTATCTTTCTGCAATGCGCTCACTTCATTAACCAAATCCTCGAGCTGCTTCTGCTTCCTAATACGCGACCGCCTCGCGGATTCACGGTTCGACAGCATTCTCTTCCTTTTCCTCTCGTCGGAATCAGAAGAACTCGCTGGCCTTTGCACAGCAGCCATAGAAGAAAAGTTTTTTTATATCCGGGAAGAGTATTTAAATTGGAATTAACAAATTGAATGGCAATTAGAGATTTGAAGTTTTTAATAGTCGGGTTAGATCAAGATAAGAAGATCGATGAACAAAGAGATGCTAATTCATGAGAAAACGTAGAACCAGTAAAGGAAGACGACCGAGAACGAGTGAAGAATACGGATTCGACGCATGAGGATAGAGTTCATAGAAAATCTAAAATCATTGAAACGGTTTTACGAACTGCAGATCGGACATGCACATAAACAGCCGAGCAGTAACAAAGAACCAAAAGAAACCCTAGATCTAAACCAGATCTATACGAAGAATTTTTTAATAAAAAAACGGAGACAAGCAAGCAAGCTAGGAAGGAAGAAGAAAACTGAGAATACTTAGCTGGATGGAAAAGGGAACGCGAAGAGAGAGCGAGAGTAGAAGACACGCACGCTACCAAAAGCGAAACGAAAGAAGGTCTAAAAAGGATGTGGGAAAGGGTTTTTATAGGCAAAGGAGTGGAGTGACGGGTTGGTTGCTTTGGTTAGTTTTTCTTTCTGGTTACCATTGCTTTGGTTAGGTTAGTTGAAAAATAATTTTAAAAAATAGTACGGTAATGGAGATGGAAGGGTATTTTAGTCTTTTGACTAGTTAGCTTTTGAAACAAGGAGTGCGTTCGGTGTCACCGCCAGCTATGCATTCAACACGTTCTTGCAGTCCTATTTACTCAAAATTTCAAAAAGGGTATTTTACGCGTTCGATCCAAATAGTGAAAAAAAATTCAAGTTAATTAAATTGATGAATTTTATTTTATCATATTATCTCGATTTGAATTTTTTTTAAATTGAGTCAAATGAAATAAAATTTAAGTCAAATTGAATCAAATTAAATTAAAAAATAAACATGTTAAATTAAAATTTTATTACGGTATAATTAATTTTATATTAAAACACATAAATTTAAAACTATATATTTGAAATTTTTTCCAAAGCAAAATAAGGAAAAGAATAAGATATTTGTAGTATGATAAACTTGAATCATTAATTAACTTATTTAGGTCTCTAAATTATTATTTTAGAAAATTTTAAAAATTTTACTCTCTTTATATATTTTTTATAATTTTTTAAAAATTTTTATACTTTTTAAAAAATGTAAATTTTAAAAATTATTTTGAATTGTTTTTTGTAATTTTTGTTAAAAAAGAGAACAATATGCTCATTTTCAAATTTGATAGGGACTAAAGGGATTTTTACACTAATTTGTTATTTGAATTGTAAAATTGAACTTGACTCGAACTCAAAACTTGTATTACTTATCTGAGTTAACTCGAAATACTTATTTGAGTTAACTCAAAAAAAAAACTTGATTTGATTAACTTGAAATTCGATTTTTTCGAATCAAATCGAGTTTTACTCACCCTTAGTACTAAGAATCTAACCTCAACACATGTTGCAAAAAAGGCGAAAAGACTAGGATACGAAAAACATTATCTTTCTATTAAAATCTAACAACGATGACTAAAATATTTAATTTTAAAAATTTTAGTGATTAAATTGAAAAAGTCAGGGTAAACTATTTAATTGGTCACTCAATTTTTAGGACGCTTTTATTTTGGTCATACAAAAAAATTTATTGCAAATTCATACTTAACTTTTAGGAAGTTTTCAATTTAGTCGCCCAAGTATTAAATCCTTAACAACTTATTACATAGGTGAAGCTAAGGGGCTAGTAGGGACCTTGGCCTCCTTCAAAATGAAAAATTATAGTTTAGTCCCTTTTAAAATAGTAAAATTATAATTTATTTTGTGGTAAAATTACACTTTACCCCCTAAATATGAAAAAAATTCTATTTAGTCCCTTCAAAAATAATGGCATTATAAGTTAGTACATTGTAAAATTATATTTTGATCTCTTAAAATATTATAATTCAATTCTAGCCTCCTCAAAAAAAAATTTCGCTTCATCCCTAGCTGATTGTACATGTCAAATCATGTCCACATCATGTTTACAATTTCGTTTTGGTCACCCAACTTCTAAGTTGGTTTCATTTTGGTCATCGAAATTTTTTAAGTCTTAATTCGAGTAAAAAAGAATTTAAGGATTAAAGTGAAAATGTGGTAGAAATCAAAATAATGCATTAATAATTTGTCAATTTGTACTTGTTTATCCTTTTGTCAAAAATTCTAAAAAGAAAATTCAATATTGAAATTTAAAATTTCAAAACATCAAAATCAATTAAATAAATTGTTCAATATTTTATCGTTGGATAATGTCAGTCGCTTTGTTGCTATAATATTGAAATTAATTAAATTGATCTCCTTCTAAATTGTAAAATTTTATTTTATGTTTCCAAATCATCTTTAACGAAATCAATGCCAAATAACTCATATTTTTCAATTGTCTATGAAACATAAATTTCTTTTGATTATATAATCTCGAATCTTCCATACTCAACTAAAAGTAAAGAAAAAATTCTTTATAATTAATTAAATTAATTTCTAATTTTTTGTTTGGGTAAAGAAGCAATGAAAATAATTTTGTGTTTTGTTTGGCATGAAAGATAAAATTAATTAATTAAATTAATTGTAAAGAATTTTCTTTGCTTTTAGCTTAGTATGAAAAATTCAAGATCATATAATTAAAAGATGTTAGAATTAAGTGACCCGAATCCTTATTTAAATAAAATACAGTGGTGAAATAAAATAAAAGAAGAATCCATATAGAATTACACTTCTTTTATTTTATTTTACAATAAGGTTTTTTAAACCTTATTAAATTCTATCTATTTGATATTGATTAGAATAAAGTATTTCAGTCTTACTAGAATATGGCTTTACAAGCCTATAAATAAACATAGTCTATTCCTTTTATAATTAATTCGAATTCGACATAGTGAATTTTCTTCTCCTCTGCCCGTGATTTTTTCCTGAAAGGGTTTCCACGTAAAAATCTGTGTATTCTTTATTTTATTTTATTTTATTTTCACAAATTGGTATCAGAGCTTCTAGGTTGTTCATCTCGATCACGGCAATGGCGCCTTTGAAGTATGAAATTCTACTGTTGGATCGCAATACCAGATTTGTGTTGTGGCAGATTAAGATGCAAACAGTTCTTGTGCAAATGGATCTGAAGGATGCCCTGCTAGGGATAGATAAGATACCTTCGACTTTAACAGATAAAGAGAAAAAGAGTAAGGATCGAAAGACGTTAACACAATTACATCTTCATTTGTCCAGAGAAATTTTGCAGGATGTGATGAAAGAGAAAACCGCCGCTGCATTATGGAAGAGGCTAGAACAAATATGTATGTCGAAAACTCTAACAAGGAAGTTGCATATGAAGTAGTGTCTTTATGCTCATCATTTGGAGGAAGGTGCGTCGGTACACGAACACTTAACAGTGTTTAAAGAAATTCTCTCAAACTTGGAGGTCATGGAGGTTCAGTATGATAAGGAAGATCTAGGATTGATTTTACTTTGTTCATTATCCCCGTCTTATTCAACCTTTAGAGACACGATTCTATATAGCTGCGAGACTTTCACAGTTGATGAGGTTTATGATTCTTTGACCTCGTATGATAAGATGAAGCATCTTGTGGTTAAACTTGACTCTTAAGGAGAGGGTCTTATTGTTCGTGGGAGACAAGATCGGAATACTGATGATGATCATGGAATGACACAGGACCGGAATCCTCGCGGTAAATCTAAGGGTAGATCGAAGTCTTCAAACAGAGGTAAAACTTGTAACTTCTGCAAGAAGAAAGGGCACATTAAATCTAAGTGTTATAAGCTACAGAATAAGATTAAAAGGGAGGCTGCGAATCAATAGGGAAAACAACCAGAAAATTTCGGTGAAGCTGATGTTGTAGAAGACTACAGCGATGGTGAACTTCTAGTCACTTCCGTCAACAATTCTAAAGTGAGCAAGGAGTGGATACTTGATTCAGGCTTCACATTCCACATAAGTCCCAATTGAGATTGGTTTAAAACTTACGAAATAGTGCCTGAAGGTGTTATTTTAATGAAAAATAATGCTTCGTGTAAAATCGTAGGTGTTGGAACAATTAAAATTAAGATGTTTGATGGAGTTGTCAGAACACTTAGTGAGGTACGACATGTTCTAGAATTGAAGAGAAATTTAATTTCGTTGAGTACTCTTGATTCAAAAGGGTACAGATACACAGCTGAATGTGGGGTTTTAAAGATTTCCAAACGTTCCCTTGTTGTAATGAAAGGGCAAAGAAAAACTGCCAAGTTATATATTTTGCAAGGTTCTACTGTTATTGGTGATGTAGCTGTCGCTTCCTCTTCATTGTCAGATGATGATATTACTAAACTTTGGCATATGCGCCTAGGGCATATGAGTGAGAATGGCATGGTAGAATTGAGCAAAAGAGGACTTCTTGATGGGCAAGGAATTTGCAAACTAAATTTCTGTGAGCACTGTATTTTTGGGAAGAAAAAGAGAGTTCGATTCACTAGAGGAATCCATAACATGAAGAGAACGTTGGAGTATATTCATTCTGATCTATGGGGGCCATCTAGAGTGCTTTCGAGAGGTGGAGCTAATTATATGCTAACCTTTATTGATGATTTTTGCAGAAAAGTTTGGGCGTTCTTCCTAAAGCAGAAAAGCGATGTGTTATCCACATTTAAGTATTGGAAAATTATGATTGAAAAACAGACGGGAAAATAAATAAAATACCTCTACACAGACAATGGCTTAGAGTTCTGTTCTGATAAGTCTAATAGATTGTGCAAGTCAGAAGGGATCGTGTGACACTTGACAGTTCGTCATACTCCACAGCAAAACGGCTTTGTAGAACAAATGAACAGAACGATCATGGAGAAGGTTCAATGTATGTTGTCAAATGCCAACTTACCGAAGTCGTTTTGGGCAGAAGCAGCCTCTACTGCATGTTTTTTGATCAATCGATCTCTATCCGTTGCCATTGAGAAAAATACCCCACAAAAGGTATGGTCTGGTAATCCTGTTAATTATTCTAATTTAAAAGTCTTTGGGTGTCCTGTATATACTCATATTGATAATGGAAAATTGGAACCGAGATCCATTAAATGCGTCTTTTTTTGTTATAAAGCTGGTGTAAAAACGTATAAGTTATGGTGTCCTGAAAATAGAAAAGTTGTGATTAGCAGAGATGTTGTTTTTGATGAAATTGTTATGCTACCTAACTTATCTCTTAAAGACTTTTCCAATAAAGAAAATCAAAAGTATATGGAGTATCATATTAATACAGAGTCAACTTCTCAAGCCGGTATAAAAATTGAGAATAGAGTTGCTTCTTTACCACAATATTCTATCGCCAAAAGTAGAACTAGAAGAGAAATTAAACCTCTAAAGAAGTATGCCAAGGCTGATCTAGTTGCTTATGCTTTAAATGTGGCTAAAGATATAGATGCGAATCAAGAGCCATCTAATTATTCTGAGGCGGTTAGCTGTGAAGACTCAGAAAAATGGATGTTTACTATGCAAGATGAGATGGAATCACTCCACAAAAACAAAACATGGGATCTTGTGAAACTTCCTAAAGGTAAGAAGATTGTTCGTTGTAAATGGGTGTTTAAAAAGAAAAAATGGACTCCAGGAGTTGAAGAACCCAGATATAAAGCAAGGCTTGTTACAAAGGGTTACAGTCAAATTCCAGGAGTGGACTTCAAAAATGTGTTCTCCCAGTTGTGAAGCATAGTTCGATTCGAGCTTTGCTTGGTATTGTGGCCATGCATGATTTGGAGCTTGAGCAATTAGATGTAAAAACTGTATTTTTGAATGGAGAACTTAAGGAGGATATTTACATGCAACAACCAGAGGGTTTTACAGTCTCAGAAAATGAAGACTATGTTTGCTTGCTGAAAAAGCCCCTTTACGGTTTGAAACAGTCACCAAGACAGTGGCACAAGAGATTTGATTCCTTTATGACTTCTCATGATTTTAAAAGAAGTAGTTTTGACAGTTGTGTTTACTTTAAGAAAAACAGTGATGGTTCTTTTGTGTATCTACTTCTTTATGTTGATGACATATTGATAGCAGCAAAAGATAAAGGAGAGATAAGAAAGGTCAAAGCCCAACTAAGTAAAGAATTTGAGATGAAAGATTTAGGACTAACAAAGAAAATACTTGGAATGGAGATTCTCAGAGATAGAAAAGCAAGTAAATTGTACCTAAGTCAGAAGGGGTACATTGAGAAAGTTCTTTGCAGGTTTAATATGCAGAGTGTTAAGCCTGTTAGTACTCCTTTAGCAGCTCATTTCAGACTTTCATCGGTTTTGTCTCCACAATTAGATGATGAGATTGAGTACATGTCACATGTTCCATACTCTAGTGCAGTGGGATCTCTCATGTATGCTATGGTTTGTTCACGTCCAGATTTATCATATGCAGTCAGTGCAGTTAGCAGATACATGGCGAATCCCGGTAAAGAACACTGGAAAGCAGTTCAGTGGATTTTAAGATACTTACGAAGTACTAATAATGTTTGCTTACAGTTTGGAAGAACTAGAGATGGAGTCATTGGGTAGAACTAGAGATGGAGTCATTGGGTATGTTGATGCTGATTTTGCTGGAGACCTTGATAGAAAAAGATCTCTCAAATGTTATGTCTTTATAATCGGAGGTTGTGCAATCAGTTGGAAAGCCACTTTGCAATCTACAGTTACTTTATCTACCACTGAAGCTGAGTACATGACGATTATTGAGGCTTGTAAAGAAGCTATTTGGTTGAAGGGACTCTTTAGTGAACTTAATGAATACCTTCAAGTCAACACAATATTTTGTGACAGTCAGAGTGCCATCTTTCTTAGAAAAGATCAAATGTTTCATGAGAGAACAAAACACATTAATGTTCGTATCATTTTGTTCGTGATATTATTGCTCGTGGTGATATTGTTGTGAACAAAATTAGTACTCATGAAAATCCTGCAGATATGATGACTAAGTCACTTCCTATAACCAAGTTTGAGCATTGCTTAGACTTGGTTGGTGTTCATTGTTGAAGTTAAACCCTTAAGGGGTTTTATGGAAGAGGTGAAGAACTTGTTCGTTGAGAGTTGGCGATGAAGAACTTGTTCATTGAGAATTCGTGTCAAGGTGGAGTGCTTATTTAAATAAAATACAGTGGTAAAATAAAATAAAAGAAGAATCCATATAGAATTACACTTCTTTTATTTTATTTTAGAATAAGGTTTTTTAAACCTTATTAAATTCCATCTATTTGATATTGAGTAGAATAAGGTATTTCAGTCTTACTAGAATATAACTTTACAAGCCTATAAATAGACATAGTCTATTTCTCTTGTAATTAATTCGAATTCGACATAGTGAATTTTCTTCTCCTCTGCCCGTGATTTTTTCCTGAAAGGGTTTCCACGTAAAAATCTGTGTGTTCTTTATTTTATTTTATTTTATTTTTTATTTTTTTCACAAAAGAAATTTGAGCTTCGTAGACAATTATTAAAGATGAGTTATTTGATTTGGTTTTAAATTGAAAATATAAAATTTAAATTTAAATTTTAAAAAGAGATTAAATTAATTAAATTGATTAATTTTAATATTATAATAACAAATCGATTAACACTATCAAAGGATAAAATAATTAAAAATTTAATTAAGCCATTCACATTGTTAATATTTTTCAAAGAGAACTATTTGTCTCCACACAAAGTTGCTAGTGGGTTAAGACAAATGTCCTCCCGGGATACAATGAAGTTTTTGAATTTCCTTTGATTAACAAAATCGATAAATTCCCTAGCTCTTACTTTAATTTCTGAAAAATAGAATTGATTGTAATTGTGATTTGTGAGCATCATAGACCCTCTATTTATATACACTCAATAGACACTATTTTGAGGAGTGACAATCCTTTATGTTTAATTTCTATTAGATAGACTTCTTAGAAAAACATGTCAATTAACCGTTAAAAAGTCAGCCCATAATATATATTTTGTTGAATTCGATTTTGATTTATGAGTTAAAAAATTACAATTATTTTAATTCAACCAAATTCAATTTTTAATTAGTTTTCATACTAAAATAAATATTTTATATTCAAATTAGTGAATATTTTTTAATTTATAGAATAAAGATATATTTTAAAAAATTTAAGAAAACTGATAAATAAATGATTTTAATCAATTTAGTTATATACAATATTCAATTGGACTTGGGCTCTATTCTTAATAATAAGACTACATATACGTACATATGTATGTATGTTTTTTAAAGATCAATATAGGCTATTAATAGTTGTTAGATTATGGCACAATTATAACGGCAGTGAAAAAAAAATTGTATAATAAGTTTATAAAAAAAATTAAATATATTTTTGGTTGAAATAGTAAATTTAAGATATTAAAATTTATGATATTTTGGATTTAACTCCCATAAATCTTTTTATATGTATGCATTTTTTTAGATTTATCAAAATATAAAGAGACAAGTAACCTCAATTATAAATATGTATATGTATGTATATATATTACTTTGTAGAAGAAATAAGTTTTTGCTAATTTTACAATTGAGTTGAGACCTAGCTAATCGGAGATACTAACTCTATCAAATACATTACGATAGTACATATAATTTGTTGATGCCGTGCTAGATTTTGATCATAAAAGAGAAAGGTGGTTATCACAGCGATACCAAGAGCTTTTTAAGGAGAAGATGAGAATTGAGAGGTTAGATGTTCAAAGAAAATTTTGATAAATTTTCAATATGGAAATATTTTAAGGTAGGAGATATTTGTGTCAAATTATTTATAACCTTTCTAGAAGTCCCTCGTAGTATGAATAGGAAACTAAACTACCAAAAATGTCAAAAATGGCGTTTAATGCGTGTTTTTTGAAGTGGTTAAAAAATGTGTTGTTTTACTCTCATGTAAATTTCAATGTGATTGATAAGGATCTACGTGTTGTACATGCAATGTTTTGTTGTTTAAAGAGGATTAGTCCTCGAGATTCTATGATTAGACATTTGTTTAATAAATGAATAGTAGAATGAAATTTGTAGATAATTGTTTAGTCAATCCATCCATTTAAGTTTGATGCTAATATCATTCTTACACATAATCCTTTGTGTGAAATGGTTACACCAATTTTTTAATTAATCAAAATGGTAGTGAATGAAACCTTGATATTGATTTGGGCGAAGCTAGATGCTAACCCATCATCCAAAAAGTAACAGTTTTTAAGCTTTGGTGAAAATTTTCTCTGTTTTCTTTTTTATTTTTCTAACGCTAGAAGAAAATGAAAATTTGTTCATTTGTAATTATGACGAAAGAATGTAAGTTGATTTCGTTTGGCTCTTAAAGTTTATTTTACCTTTATTTTCTTGGGTTTGGTAACAAATTACAAATCACTTAAAGTTGGATTTGGTTTCAGTTGGTTAGTTAAAAAATTGTAATTATTTTAATTGGATTAAATTTTACTTTTAATTATTTTTATACTAATATAAATATTTTATTTTTCAAATTAGTGAAAATTTTTAAAATATTTAAAAAACTTGATAAAACAGAAAAAAGATTTAGTTACATATACTATTCAATTCAACTTGAATTTTATTTTAAATAATAAAAAATTATAAATGTATTTTTTAAACTCAAATTGAACATTTATTAATTGTTTTTTGTACCGGTGAATAAAGTTATGTAATAAGTTTATAAATAAAATTGATATAAAAATAAAACACAGTTTTGGTTAAAATAGTAAAAATTATGGTGTTTTGGATTCAAATCTCATAATTTTCATTATGTGTGTGTGTTTTTCTAGATTTATTAAAATATAAAATATCATAAATGCCCTCAAATTATATATATTTTTTATTTTGTAAAAGGAATAATCTTTTGGTAATTTTATAACCATGTTAAAACTTGGTTATGGATATTACCAACTCAATCTAACACATTATAATAATATAGATAATTTGTTGATGACGTGCTAAATTTGGGTTATAAAAGAGGAAGGTAGTTCTTGTGATTCCAAGAACATTTTTAGGAGATGAGTTTTGAGAGGTTAGAGGTTTGGAGAAAATTTTGACAGAGTTTCAACATGAAAGTATTTTGAAGGAGGAGATTTTTATGTCAAACCATTTACACTTTTTTGCGACTCTGTCATAGTATGAATGGAAAACTAGATTACCAAATATGTTATGGAAGGCGTTTAATCTGTGTTTTTGAAATGACTGAAGGATATGTTGTCTTACTCCCCACGTGGATTTCAATGTGATTGATGAGAATCCACGTGTTGTGCATGCACATTTTTGTTGTTTGATGGGGATTAGTCTTTAAGGTTCTATAATTAAACTTCTGCTTGGTAAATTAAAGGCCGAACTGTATTTGTTGATGGTCAATTGAAAAAAACTATCATTTTATAACATTGTTAAGGGGAAATTGAAGTGCTAACATTGTTTTTTCTCTAATGTGGTTAAATAAAGTATCGTTATTTACAAATAATTTTGATGTTAAGCCCTACACCTTTCCTTCAATCAAAGAGAAAATCACATAGTGATACTTGTTAATGCTAACCCCTCATGGAAAATAATAGTTTTTAAGCTTTGATGAAAATTTTCTGTTTTAAACCTTAGAAAATGGAAGCAAACAGCACCAATATCCATTTGTAATTCTTATGGAACAATGTAAGTTGATTTTATTTGGATGTTAAAATAGAAGTTAATTGATTTAAATGTGGTATGTCTTCTCTTATATATTTCTAACACTTATGATTAATCATAAACTATAAGTATGATTATAATTTTGTTATTATTTTATAAAAATTAAAAAAAATTATCCAATATATGAATTTAAATATTTGATTATAACGTATTTAGTGCATAAAAAATATTAAATCATTAATTTTTACTAATTATGTGCATATAAATAATTGAACTCATCAATTTTCACAATGTATAAAGACCAAATAAAGATATTATAACTTTCCAACTTCCGTAAAATAAATGAATATTCATCACGATCAAGGTATATATTTTTTTAATTGTTTAAGTTCAAACAACTTATTAATTGAGTTTATTGGTTTCGTTACTAATTTTTTTTAACAAGAAGAGAGATGTTAATTGATCGTACTGAAATCATATAAATGAAATATGAAATAGCTTGAGTCGGAAGATGGGAAATAATTACTTTAGTTCATTTGAATATTAGCTCATAGCATGAGTTTGAGTATGCTGAAGTACGTTATTCTCTTATTTATGAGTTGGAGGTTATGGGTGGTTCTAAGCATTGCGTTAAAAAAGACAGATATGATTAGAGCCTATAATGAGATTGTTAAAAAAAATGAAATACAGAATACTATATGCTACTAAATATCCAAAAATAAATATCAACCAATCAATTTATTGATGTCGTGCTAGATTTTTATAAAAGAGAAAGGTGGTTCTTAGAGCAATACCAAAGGCTTTTTAAGGAGAAGATGAGTATTGAGAGGTTAGATGTTTCGAGAAAATTTTGACAATATTTTTAATATGGAAATATTTTAAGGTAGAAGATGATTGTGTCAAACTATTTATAACGTTTCTGGGAGTCCCTCATAGTATGAATGGGAAACAAAACTACCAATAATGTCAAAGAGGGCGTTTAATGTGTGTTTTTTAAAGTGATAGAAAAATGTGCTATGTTACTCTCACGTGAATTTCAATGTGATTGATAAGGATCCACGCGTTGTGCATACACTGTTTTATTGTTTGAAGATGATTAGTGCTCGAGATTTTATGATTAGAAATTTGTTTAATAATTTGAAAGTGAAATCATATTTGTAGATAATTGTTTAGTGAATCCATCCTTTTAAGTTGAATGCTAAGACCATCCTTTGTGTAAAAATGGTTAAACCAATTTTTTAATTAATCAAAATGGTGGTGAATGAAACCTTGATATTCTTTTGGGCGAAGCTAAATGCTAACCCATCATCCAAAAAGTAACAGTTGTTAAGCTTTGATGAAAATTTTCTCTGTTTTCTTTTTTATTTTTCTAGCTCCAGAAGAAAATGAAATCTTTTGCTTAGCAAACAACGCCATTTCATCCGTAATTATGACAAAACAATGTAAGTTGATTTTGTTTGGCTCTTAAAACTATTTTACCTTTCTTTTCTTCGATTTGGCAACAAATTACAAAACATTCAAAGTTAGATTCGCTTTCAGTTGATTAGTTAAAAAATTGTAATTATTTTAATTGAATTAAATTTTATTTTTAATTAGTTTCATACTGATATAAACATTTTATTTTTCAAATTAGTGAAATTTTCTAAAATATATTTAAAAAAACTGATAAAACTGAAAAAGATTTAGTTATATATACTATTCAATTCGACTTAATTTTATTTTAAATAATAAAAAATTATATATATATGTATTTTTTAAACTCAAACTGAACAATTATTAATTGTTTATGTACGTGTGAATAAAATTATGTAACAAGTTTACGAATAAAATTAATATAAAAAGAAAATATAGTTTTAGTTAAAATAGTAAAAATTACTGTATTTTGAATTCAAATCCCGTAATTCTTATTATGTGTATGTGTTTTGCTAGATTTATTAAAATATAAAATAACATAAATACGCTCAAAACATATTTTTTATTTTATAAAAGGAATAATCTTTTGGTAATTTTACAAATAAGTTAAAACCTAGTTATGGGTGTTACCAACTTAATTCAACACATTATAATAATATAGATAATTTGTTGATATCATACTAAATTTGGGTTATAAAAGAGTCTGAGAGCGTTTTTAGGAGATGAGTACTTCGAGGTTAGAGGTTTGGAGAAAATTTTGGCAGAGTTTCAATATGAAAGTATTTTGAAGTAGGAGATTTTTATGTCAAACTATTTACACCTTTTTGCGACTCTGTCATAGTATGAATAGGAAACTAGATTATCAAATGTGTCACGGAAGGCGTTTAATTTGTGTTTTTGAATTGACTAAAAGATGTGTTGTCTTACTCCCACGTAGGTTTCAATGTGATTGAAGAGAATCCACGTATTGTGCATGCACATTTTTTATTGTTTGACGGGGATTAGTCCTTAAGGTTCTGTAATTAAACTTTTGTATAGCACATTGAAGGCTAAATCATATTTATTGATAGTCATTTGGAAAAACTATCCTTATATAACATTCTTAAGAGGAATTTGAGGTGCTAAGATTAATTTTTCTCCATTAAACAAAGTATCGTAATTTACAAATAATTTTGGTGTTAAGCCCTTCACTTTTCCTCCAATCAAAGAGAAAATCATATAGTGATGCTCGTTAATGCCAACCCCTCATGGAAAATAAGAGTTTTTAAGCTTTGGTGAAAATTTTCTGTTTTAAACCTTAGAAAATGAAATTTTGTGCTTAGCGAACAACACCAATCCATTTGTAATTCTTATGGAACAATGTAAGTCGATTTTATTTGGATGTTAAAATAGAAGTTAATTGATAAATATGGTATGTCTTTTCTTATACATTTTTAACACATTAATCATAAACTCTAAGTATGATTATAATTTTAATATTCATTTTATAAAAATTAAAAAAATTATTCAATTTGTTATTAAATATATGAACTTAAATATTTGATTATAACGCATTTATTGTATAAAAAATATTAAATCGTTAATTTTTATTAATTATGTTCATACAGATCATTGAACCCATCAATTTTCACAAGGTATAAAGATTAAATAAAGAGATTATAACTTCCCAACTTCTGTAAAATAAATGAATATTCATCACGATTAAGGTATATATATTTTAATTGTTTAAGTTGAAACAACTTATTAATTGAGTTTTAATTTTGTTGGTATCATTACTTTTTTTTTTAACAACAATAAAGATGTGAAATGATGGTAGTTAAATCATATAAAGAAATATGAAATAGCTTGAGTCGGAAGATGGAAAATAATTACTTTAGTTCATTTGAATCTTAGCTCATAGCATGGGTTCGAGTGCGCTGAAGCGCATTATTTTCCTATTTATGAATAGTTTTAAATATTGTGTAAAAGAAAACAAATATACTTAGAAACTATAATGAGATTGTTAAAAAAAATGAAATACAAAATAGTATATGCTACTAAATATCCAAAAATAAATATCTAACAAATCAATTTCTGATTTTTCAAAAAGCAATTTTCATTTTTCCTTTTTCCTGTATGAAAAGTCTGTTATAACCCTATCTCCTTAGAAAAGCCATTTGAGCTCGGCCGTCTTCAACACGGGGGCTGGTTTGTCTTTTGACATCAGAAAAAACTCGAAGCACCCCAAATAGCATCTAATTTCCCCTGTTCAATTACTTTACTAGTATTATTATTTTCTTTATCTTATTAATACAGCTTCAAGCTTTGTCCTAAAATTTTCTTTTTCTCGAACAATGTTTTTTGGTTTAATTTACATTTTTAATATCCCTCCATTTCCTTTCATTTAATCCTATGAGGGGGTTCCTTTTAACTTTCCCAGGAGACAAACAGCAGCAGCAGTAATTAAAACCCAAATTTTCATAATGCAACTCTTTGGCTACTTCTCGATTCTCGTTGTCTTGCCTCTCAACTCTTCACTTCTCCTTCGTGTTTCAATCTCAAAATCAGTGCTGCCAAAGTAAAGAAAGTTCTCCTTCGATGTTTGCTACCTGAACGGACTTTAATTAAGGTAATCAGATGTTTCTATTTTCAATTAGATAATGAATTCGATATTAGGTTTAGATTCTCCCTTGCTGCTTTTTGTTGCACGTGGCTTTTAGATTGGATCTTGAACCCTTAAATTTTAATTTTGATGTCCTTTCTTGTGTTAATACCTTCCATTTTGCTGCTTATTTCCTTTCTGAGGCTAGCTTTGTTTTTGCTGTTTCTTTTTTTTTTTATTCTTCCGACTCTTCCGTTTGTCGAATTATTTGCTCATGCAAATGGCTAAGGAAGTCTGGGCCTTTAATTTTACCAGAAGAAAGCTTTTTTATTTTTATTTTTATTTTTATAATTATAACCTTTTAGACCTCCTAGGATTTTACTTGTCTTAGGTTTTTCTTTTTGGTTGCATATCCTTGAAAAGTTATGTATTAGTTTTATACGTTATTAGATTCCAGCTGTGACAACATTTACAAGGATAAATTTGGTGAGAATTAGGCTGTAATTGTCCATGAATTGAAGTACTAGCTGCCCTGTCTCTTACGTGGAACATCCTCGATATGTGAGTCTTTTAGGGTTTTCCTTTTCTGGCAATGACTTCTGATGCTATTCAACTAATATCCTATCATATGATTTCATTTTTGCATGATTTTTTTTGGATGCCTCAGGTTGGGTTGCACTGAAACATGGACTGGAAGTGTTCATCTTCTGCTGCTGCGTCTTCTCTTTGCAAGGCGCCTTTAAATGCCTCGACTGCAATGCCGGAGAAGGCTCTGGTTGAGACTAACGTTGATATTGATCTTCGAGAAATTTACTTCTTGATAATGCAATTCCTGTCTGCTGGTCCTTGCCAGAGAACTTTTGAACAGTTCTCGAAGGAACTTTTGGAACACCAGCTTCTACCAAGAAGATATCATGCTTGGTTTTCTAGAAATGGTGAACATACTGGAAACGGTGATGATGATGGCATCTCATTCCCATTAAGTTATAACAACTTAGTTGAGAGGTATACCTGCCTCTTATATTATTCGGTGTTAATCATCAACATTAAACAAGAGTTTTGGACTTCATGGTTCTGTTATACTAGCTTTATACTGTATTACCTAATGCACCTATCTATATGTTTTCTCCTTCAAATCTGTACTTCCCTGCTGGTTAGTTGTTTCTTCTTTTTTTGATGAACAGTACAGGTCTTGAATAGCCTTCCCCTAAGGAAACCTGAAAGATATTAGACATGGTTGATTTCCTTTAATTGATTATTTAATAAGTTATCTAAAGTGAAACTAAGATTAACAAGTTGATAGAGGGAATTTCTATATTTAACTCCACATCTTATTTAAATCTGCCATGATAGATTAGATTTCCTTGAAGCAAAATTTTCTTTATATATTCTCATTAATTGTTTGATCTTGGTTTAATATCCATGATACTGATTCTGCCTCGTATAACTTGCAGGTATCCTCATATTGAGCAGGATCACTTGGTAAAGCTTCTGAAGCAACTAATCTGTACTCTGTGCAGCAAATCTGTAGGAGATGCCCATCCTCCAAATGCTGCTGATGTCCCTACGCTATTGGGATCTGGTTCCTTTTCACTTTTGAATTGTATGTGGTACTTCCATAGTAATTTGCTTTATGCTTTGTCTGTTTCCCCCCTCCCCCTGCAACTTCTCCATTGAGATTATATTCTGCAGACAGGAATTGCTAATTAAGGTAGTTGATATTTTTTGGTCAAATATGTTAAGAACATTAATGGGATGGTTATTTTTTGATGAAACATGATCAAAGTAGTGCTCTATCCATTTGTTTCACTTCCTTGATTTATGCCCTTGGATGTTTGAATAATCTGTCTTCTAATTTCGTAATGTTACCTTTCTATTACGTAGCTGACAAGAGTATGAGGAATAGGCAAGGTAAGCCTATGCCTGCCTATCTTCGTTGGCCTCATATGCAAGCTGATCAAGTTCGAGGGTTAAGTATAAGAGAAATTGGGGGAGGTTTCCGGAAGCACCACCGAGCTCCCTCTATTCGGTCTGCATGCTATGCTATTGCTAAACCATCAACGATGGTGCAAAAGATGCAGAACATAAAGAAGTTGAGAGGGCACCGGAATGCTGTCTATTGTGGTACGATCAACTGAACTTATAGTTAGGGTCTGCTTTTAGAGAATTTTATTCTGTAGATTTTCCTCCTATGGTAGTATTGTTAGAATCTAAAGAAACCCTTGAAATTTGACAGCATTAGTAAAAATTGGTGTAGTCAATTTCCTGGCATGTCTGATAGTGCATGAGGGTTCTTCTTTAAAAGAAGATGATATATGTCTGTCTCTTTTACTCTTTTTTTTTTTTTTTTTGCTTCAAATTGTCTGTCCATGTCACAGTTTGAAACTATCCTTTATGTTTGTAGCAGCCATTCATTCCTTTCAAATATTAATGAGTTTACTTGTGACCCTTTTTACTAAGTTACGCTATTTCATATATTAATTAATTTTGCTTTTTTTTTAAGAATAGGATTTTGGAGATTATATTTGTTATTTTATTTTTGGAGTATAGCATGTAATATTATATGTGGTATTTTTTTGTTTTTAGCATTTGGCACTTCAAATACCTGGGGGAAAGACTTTGACTTCATATGTTGTTGAATAGTTTTCATTTTTGTGTGAACTAGTCATTCCCTGAAATTTGTGAAGAATTATTTTTCTTATTTGATGTTCTGTTCGTTGCCACTTCCCCTAATTTATAATGCTATTTTGGCACCTATAAAATTCCTTTAAGATCTTAGTTAATGAAAACTCTTTCTAAGCCATGTTTTTTCCTCCATGTTCTTTTACACCCCGAGTTCACCACTTGGAAGATCTATAGTGGTAAATTAAATGCGATTTTATTATTAAGATAATAAAAAAAAAATTTACTAGCTTTTCTTCTCACTGGAGGAGAACTAATGTTACTCTATTTCTTATCCTTTTCTCCTTATGAAACTCTATGTTAAGCCAAGATTATGTGTAATTTGTACAATTGCTCAAGCTTCAATAGATAATGGATTAAATTGTTTTTGTTCTACAGCCATATTTGATCGCTCCGGGAGATATGTCATTACTGGTTCCGATGATCGCCTTGTCAAAATTTGGTCTATGGAAACTGCATTTTGCTTGGCCAGCTGCCGTGGACATGAGGTGGGTTCATATTGTTTATTTGACATATGATTTCTTAATCTATCAGTTTAGCCTGTAATATTATATTTCTTTCTCTACATAGCTGAATTAATTTTCTTGTTACATGCAATTTAGGGTGACATAACGGACCTGGCTGTTAGTTCAAATAATGTTTTGGTTGCATCCGCTTCAAATGATTTTGTGATTCGAGTTGTAAGAATGCTTAACCGTGCTTTACAAGATGCTCCTTTCTACTCTTGGATAACTAAATTGTTCTTTATGATCTACAGTGGCGTTTGCCAGATGGGTTACCTGTTTCAGTTCTACGAGGGCATACGGCAGCTGTTACTGCTATTGCATTTAATCCCAGGCCTGCCTTTGCTTTCCAGCTTTTATCGTGAGTCTTGTTTCCACATTTGCAGTTTCCTGTTGTAGCTTCTCTCAGTTGATCTGCCATAGTCTTCTATTTAGGTTTAATTTATGTTTGTTTCATGTGGAAGCATTTATGTTTAGGTGTTTCTTCTAATTTTAAGAAGCTTTTTCTGAAAGTTCTTGATAGTGTCTTTATTGTTGACACTTTATTCGATCATACTTGGCTAGGAACACCGAATCACAAATGTATGGCTCTTCAGTTGATCTTCAATTTTATTATATTCTGTGCTAACATTTGTAGGTCATCTGATGATGGGACTTGCCGAATCTGGGAGGCCAGATATTCACATTGTAGCCCACGCATATACCTGCCGAAGCCTTCTGAAGCTGCCACTGGTTGGAGAATTGCTTCTTGATTGTTTTGTTACTGTATATGCTATGAACTTACTCTGCAACTGATAAGTTCTCTGCAGGGAGTGGCAATTTTCCATCTAATAATGGACCTTCCTCAAGTAATGTTCCACAAACCCATCAAATATTATGTTGTGCATTTAACGTCAATGGGACAGTTTTTGTCACTGGTAGCTCTGACACTTTTGCCAGGGTGCGTCTAAAACAATGTGAATTTGTCAAGTGCATGTTTTGGTTCACTTAAATTTCTTTAACTTCAATAAATCTATATGATTTTGATTTCTTTAGTAAGAGCTAGATACTTGCAGGTGTGGAGTGCCTGTAAGCCTAATACAGATGATACACAACAACCAGTTCATGAGCTGGATGTTTTGGCTGGCCATGAAAATGATGTTAATTACGTTCAATTTAGGTTGGTCAGTTAGAATGTTGGCTATGTTGTTTCTACTTTATTTTATCCTTGTTTTCTACAAAATATCATTTCAGCTTTCTGTTTTTGTTTGCAGTGGATGTGCTGTACCTTCTAGATCCTCAATGTCTGATATCATAAAGGAGGACAATCTTCCAAAATTTAAAAATTCCTGGTCCGTGATATCTTCTTCTTAAGTCATGTTATATATCGTATCTTAAAGTTTTCTTCAGTTGTTTTTTTTCTTCAGCCATTTATCATTTAGTGTTCAATATTGTGGTTTAGCTTCTTAGATTCAGTTCCTTCAATTTTAATGTTTTTAGGTTCTGTCAGGACAACATTGTTACCTGTTCTCGTGATGGTAGTGCAATAATATGGATTCCCAGATCACGTAGATTTCATGTAAGTTGTTTTGATAAACCACAATCAAGTTCCAGGGAATGCCTTCAACTGAGATATATCCTTTTGGAGTTATGCTGAACTTAAATTCCATGAAGTTCATTTGCCGTAATGAAGTTCAACAATACGAAATTAAATGAAGTTTGATACCTTTTACAATCCTTCCACTTCCACAGGGAAAAGCAGGACGTTGGACAAAGGCTTATCATCTTAAGGTTCCACCTCCTCCGCTACCTCCTCAACCTCCTCGAGGTTGGCCACTTCAGGGAGTTCTCCCTACTCCTCGTGGTGTCAATATGATTGTGTGGAGCCTGGATAATCGTTTTGTTCTAGCAGCTATAATGGGTAAAGGAGTGATTTGTAAACATTAAAGTTTATCTAAAAATTAGCAGACTTAGCATTAAGTTAAAATGTTTATTCCATCAAAATGAATAATGTCTATAATGACTTTTCTTGTGTTGGTTTCTGTATGTCCTGTATATTACTGTAAATTATGTTTCTATCGGTGTCCTTTAGTGTTTGTCCTTTGATCTTTATTGGTAATCAATGGCATCACAAAATTCTTTATTGGTAATGTCTGTAAGGAATACGCTCTATATTATTTGTCTGTGTTGTTTTAATTATTTTGAAATTACTGTGAATTGCATCTTAAGAGGGTCTCCAGAAGTGCACTTCTCTTTTTGCTAATACTTCTTTGAAAGGCATCTGTTAATCTTGTTCTGCTCTCATAAAGTCATGATTTATCATCTTAAAATTAACTATGAAAATTTGTGAAGGAAAAAAGTACAAGGAAGATGGAAAACATAGTCTTGTGCAAAGCAATTTGCAGACTCTATGATTGAAATGGTCTTGTGCTATTGTCATTATAATTATTTCTTAAAGTTCTTATAGTTAAACTCTATTAACCTTTTTGCTGGGGTTCGTAATGTGTGTGTAGACTCCTATTTTTGATATATGTACTTGGAAGTTGTAAGAGGCAATGTACATATCTTGAGATGCGTCCAAGTCCCTTTAACCATAAATAAAACTGTATCATGGAACCTATCTTCATATTAATCTTTCTGCAGTAAATTGTAGCATGCTGAATCTTCCTGCTACTCTACTTAAACCAAATGCTAATAGATACTATTGTTAAAAAATATAAAACCTTCATCAGGTTTTTTCTGTTGAGATTATGTGCTTTTTTAGTTTACTGGGTACTAGCTGTGTTTTCTTTTTAATCGTTAGACTTTCTGTAATTTTAGGCAATTGTATAGTTGCTAAAGCTTTTATGCTTTCTCTCTTTCTCTTTTTCATTTAAAATATCAAATGTTACCGTTTATATTGTCGAGGTTGTGATGTAATGCTCTTTGCTTCTTTTTGAGCTTCTGGTTTAAAATTGCTAATTTGGAACTATTTGTTGTTATTTCAGATTGCAGAATATGCGTGTGGAATGCTGTTGATGGTAGTTTGGTACATTCTTTGACTGGTCACGTTGCATCAGTAAGTTGTGTCTAGCATTTTCCTGCCCTTCTCAATAGATTCATATGATCATCGTATTGATTTGTTTGTTCCTTTTTCTTTCTTTCTTCTTGACAATGACAAAACAATTAGAGAGAGATGATTTCCTTCTTAGGTTACAACTGACCAGAACTCTTCCTCATTATTGTTCACCTCTTTCTAAATTCAGTTGATAGTATTTTTCTTTTTAATTCAGAGGATAACTTGAGTGAACTTCATTGGTTTAATCTGAACTGTTGAAGTATTCTCAATTAACATGATGCACTTCCTTACCTAAAATTAGATTTTCTTCACTGATTTGAGATGAATGTCTTGCAATTAATATTGTTTGGCTCACACTTCAAATATATGTATATATATATATTTTTTTTGTTCCGATATTGCTTCACATGCTTCTTGGTGGTATTCTCAGACATCCATTTCCTTGTCAACTGGTTGACATCTTGTTGGAAAAAATTTACTATTTTAATTAGTTCCTAACTTTGGTGTTGAATTTTTTGCAGTCTTATGTTTTGGATGTCCATCCTTTCAATCCTCGAATTGCAATGAGTGCTGGATATGATGGAAAAACAATAGTTTGGGATGTGAGTTTCTTGTTCTTGTTGATCTCTTGACTTATTGCCAAATTATTTGTTTACTTATTACTTTCTTTGGGAACTATATTTCCAGATATGGGAGGGCATACCCATCCGGATATATGAAATTGGGCGTTTTAAGTTGGTTGATGGGAAGTTTTCTCCGTAAGTGAAAATGTTCGCCCTTTAATTTCTTTTGTTGCTTTCTTTAGTTGGAGAGACGACATTAATATAGAATTCATATATCAAGACAAGGATTATTGCATTGATCCTTCGTAGCCATACATTTACTTCTTTATCCCTGTATCATTTCATACTTTGGTTTGGCTCCATTCATTTTATGATCCTTGACTGCACTTATGCTCTTAGCAGATTGGTTATATTAGCGAATAAACTATTTATTGTTTTTGTTTCAATGTTTTGGCTATGTGGGCCTGTTGATATGGTACCCAAGTTCATTGTACGCTTGTATATGAATGCTTAGCTGAAGTATTTGAAAGTTTCCAAGAGAGCTTTTAATAAAACTGTTTTGTTATTATTAACTAAAGAATTGAACTTAAACAGAGAAAACAGTCCTAATCCTAATTGGGAAAATAGTTCCCTTATTCTAATAAACTACTAAAACATAAGGGAAAATAGTTTCCTTATTCTAATAAACTACTAAATGATAAAATAAAAATATTCCTATAATATGAATAAAATTTATCTTCCGAAATAAGATTTGTCTACCTAAATAAATTTAAAATATATACATATTTCAACACCCTCCCTCAAGTTGGTGCATATATATCAATCATGCCCAACTTGCTTATAAGAAAATCAAAGCTTGTCTTAGAGAGTCCTTTGGTGAGTATGTCAGCAATCTGTTGTTTTGAAGGAACAAATGGCATGAACACTTGGCCTTCTTCAATCTTCTCCTTGATAAAGTGTCTATCAATCTCAACATGTTTAGTTGTCATGTTGGACTAGGTTGTGAGCAATACTAATGGCAGCTTTGCTATCACATTACAACTTCATTGGTGAAGTTATTAGTTTCCTCAGCTCTTCCATAATTCTTTTTAACCACATCATTTCACAAATTCCTTGAGCCATTGATATAAACTTAGCCTCTGCACTACTTCTTGCTACAACACTTTGTTTTTTGCTTCGCCAAGTCACAAGGTTTCCCCTAACAAATATACAGTATCCTGATGTAGATCTTCTATCTGTTATTGAGCCTGCCCAATCTGCATCTGTATAAGCTTCAATTCCTCTGTGTTCGGATTTCTTGAAGAATAAGCTCTTTCCAGGTGAACTCTTCAAGTATCTTAGAATTCGAAACACTACTTCTTCATATTCCTCTATTGGAGAGTGCATAAATTGACTCACTAAGCTCACTGCAAAAGCTGTCTGGCCTTGTATGTGATAAGTAAATTAACTTACCAACTAATCTTTGGTACTGCCCTTTATCAACTAATCGACCTTCTTTATTTCCGAATTTTACATTTGGATCGATTGCTGTGTCAGCTGGGCGGCAACCACTCATCCCAGCCTCTTTTAAAAGATCAATTACATATTTTCTCTGAGAGACCACAAGACCCTTCTTTGATTGAGCAACTTCCATTCCAAGAAAGTATTTCAAAGGACCCAGGTCTTTGATCTCAAACTCCAATACTAGATGCTCCTTGAGACGCCTTATTTCATCCACATCATCTCCTGTAAGAATGATATAATCGACATAAACTATAATAACTGCTATTCTACCTTTTTGTGTATGTCGATAGAACATTGTGTGATCAGCTTGCCCTTGTGAGTAACCTTATTTTTTAACAGCTTGAGTGAACCGTTCAAGCCAAGCTCGAGGAGACTGATTGAGACCATACAAAGATTTCTTGAGTTTACATACTCGAGTTCCAAATTTTTCTTCAAAACCTGGAGGAGGATCCATGTAAACTTCTTTTTCAAGTTTCCCATTTAGGAAAGCATTCTTCACATCTAGCTGCTGTAAAGACTAATCAAGATTAACATCAATTGATAAAAGAACTAAAGGAATTTAGTTTGGCTATTGGAGCAAATGTTTCAAGATAATCTATCTCGTATGTTTAAGTGTACCCTTTAGCCACCAACCGGGCTTTGTATCTATCTAAAGATCCATTTGATTTGAATTTGGTTGTGAACATCTATTTACAGCCCACTGTTTTTTTTCTACAGGTAATTCCATTGTTTCCCATGTACTTTTTTTTTCAAGAGCGCGTATCTCCTCTAAAATAGCCTCCTTCCACTCAAGAACCTGTAAAGCATCTTTTACATTTTTGGGTATTTTTATAGTATCGAGACACGAAACAAAGGTTGAAAATGTCAAAGACAAGGCTTTATAGGATACAAAGTTAGACATGGGATATTTGACGATATTTCTAACACCTTTTGTTTTGGCAATTGGAATATTTAAATTAGAAAATTCATTGGCTGGATTATGAGCTTTACCTGGATTTTTGACAGGATCTTGCGGGTCGGATTCTTGGTGATGAATCTGGTGGATTCCACTTTCTTGATTTCGATTTCTTCTTGAGTAAACAATTAACTCCTTTATTTGTTCTTTATTCTCATGATCAGACTCTACACCTTCATACTCCTTTTCATTAACATTAACATCATTAATTTCTGTGTTAATCATAAATTCGCCTTCCCCATTATTAGAATCTCTATGTTGTATATTCCTAGTCTTTTCTTGATCAATTATAGAATCTTCCTTAGTATAATTCCCTCCCTGAAGATTAGAATCAAAATAAGATTGTGTTTCAACAAATGTGATATCCATGGTAACAATAATCTTCCTATCAATTGGATCATAACATTTTTAACCCTTTTTATTAGAAGCATAGCCAACAAAGACACATTTTTTTGCTCTAGGATCTAGTTTACCTTGGTTGTGAAGATGAACAAAAACACTAAACCCAAAAACTCGGAGGGATAAATCTGTGATTAATTTAGAGTTTGGAAAGTTATCTTTAAAGAGACGAAAAGGAGTTCTATAGTTTAGAGTTTTACTGGTCATTCTATTAATAAGATATGTAGCTGTTAACAAGGCTTCGCCCCAAAGATAACGCGGTACCTGACTAGTGAACATCAAGGCTCTAGTTACTTCCAAAAGATGTCGGTTTTTTCTTTCTACAATCCCATTTTGTTGTGGTGTATTTGTACAAAAACTTTGGTGGACTATTCCATGTTTGGTTAAGAAAACACCTAATTGGTCGCTAAAAAATTCTCCACTATTGTCAGTCCGAAATACTTCTATTTTCACACCAAATTGTGTTTCCACCATAGCATAAAAAGACTGAAACACATTTTTAACTTCAGACTTATCTTTTAATAAAAACACCCAACAAATTCGAGTATGATCATCAATAAATGTGACAAACCAACGTTTTCCTGAAAAAGTTGAGACTCTTGAAGGTCCTCAAACATCATTATGAATTAACGAAAAAGGTTTGGAGGCTTAATATTTTTGAGGTGGAAAAAATGATCGATGGTGTTTAGCTAATTCACAAAAATCACAATGATATGAAGAAGGACTTTTATTTTTAAATAGATTAGGTAACAAATATCTTAAATAGTAAAAATTAGGATGTTCAAGCTTATAATGCCAAATCATAACCTTATCAAAATCAGAAACAGAATTTAAACATAAAGTAGTTGTTGGTTGACTTAGATGGTCGTCTTCAAGAAAGTAAATTCCACCAACTTTTTTAGCATTGCCAATCATCCTCCCCGAGACCATGTCCTGAAACTTACACATAGAAGAGTCAAATATAACATGACAATTTGAGGACTGGGATAATTTACTGACCGATATGAGATTACAAGCTAGATTCGGCACATGTAAAACATCATGTAAAACCAAGGAAGACGAAATTTTAACAGTTCCTTTCCCGGCTATTGCCGAGAAGGACCTATCTGCTACTTTGATCTTTTTGTTTCCTACGCAAGGTGTGTAAGTTGAAAAAAGAAAATGACTACTAGTCATGTGATCACTAGCTCCAGAATCAATGATCCACGTGTTTGTTTTACAAGGCTTGACATTGAGAAAAATAGAAAAATCAATACCTGATTGGGCAAAAGAGGAAGACGGATTATTGGATAAGTTAGGAATAGAAGAATTCATCCAAAATTGTGGTGATTGAAAAAACTTGTGTAGATGCTCTAATTGTTCCTTAGTGAATGGAGACCCTTCCAGAGAACTTTGGCTCTCATAATTTCCATTAGTTGTTTGGAAAGCTCTGCTATCCCCTGATTGTGAACCACGATCATTGCCACTCTTTTTCCTTCCATTTGTCGGTTTTCCATGGAGCTTCCAACACGTTTCTTGAGTGTGCCAATATTTTTTGCAGTGATCGCACCAAGGTTTAACCATGATGTTACTAGAGATTTGACCTAACTCAGATGCCATGAAAGTTTTCAAGAGAGCTTTTAATAAAACTGTTCTGTTATTATTAACTAAAGAACTGAACTTAAATAGAGAAAACAGTCCTAATCCTAATTGGGAAAATAGTTCCCTTATTCTAATAAACTACTAAAACATAAGGGAAAATAGTTCCCTTATTCTAATAAACTACTAAAACATAAAATAAAAATATTCCTAGAATATGAATAAAATTTATCTTCCTAATAAGATCTATTTACCTAAATAAATTTAAAATATATACATATTTCAATAGTATTATTGTCTTCACATCAGATGCTTAGTTCTCTGGTAGTTTATGCCTCATGAGGAACACAAAACGCTGGCTTAGGTTTTTTAGAAAGTTTCTCAGCGCATAAATTTTTGCAGTAAGCAAAACTTGGATTAGATATGCTCTGCCTCTTTAATTGTACGATATTCCAATTTTGTTAGCTTGATATTCCAGCTGTTCTAGTCTGTTTGTGATTGATCACCCATGATATTCTATTGAAAAAGTTGTGGACAGTCAAAATGTTAAATCATGTATTTTATGATGTCTCCATAACTTTTTGACTTTGACACATTGTCCTTGTGAGGGAGGTGCACATGTGCTTAGAATTTTGAATGCAAGAAGCTGACCAAGAATACTTTATTATGTTGGGTGGTTTATATTTGTAGCTTTCACCAGTGATGGTTTTATTGAAAAATCTTTTTGGTTCTTGTTGTATGGACTTCAAATCTGAACTATTTTATTGAATCTCAAGAGCTTTTCTTGTGAAGATGCTGTAACATTTTTCCCTTCTTTGATAGGGATGGAACGTCAATTGTACTTTCAGATGAAGTTGGCCAGATACATTTGCTTAACACTGGCCAGGGTGAATCTCAAAAGGATGCCAAGTATGATCAGGTAGCTGAAAACTTTACTTGTAGAGCCTGAATCTCCCCTTTGCCTCTTTATTTATTTAGCTATTTATCCTTTTTTTTCTTTCCCCTTCTCTCCTTGTAATACTAGTTGTGTCATGTAATTGCTTTATGAGGTTGTGTATGCTTTTCTGGCAGTTCTTTCTTGGAGACTATCGCCCCCTTATTTGGGATTCTGCTGGAAATGCTCTTGATCAGGTATATCGCAACTCCATGTCAAATTAACTGGTGGTAGGTTTCATGGTAGTCCAGAAAGTTCAGTATGTATTGCTCCAAAATACATAGACAACCAGGAGAGATTTGAAGCATTATTGTTTCTATGCAATGCTTGTTCATCATTTTGCAACTGATGTGCTATTCATATAACTTTGTTTCAGGAGACACAGTCTACTCCGCATCGTAGGAACATGCAAGATCTTATTTGTGATTCCAGTATGACTATAACTCCTGCTTCTGTTGATTGTTTAATATGTTATCCTAATATGATTTAGCAAATGATTTTGATGGAAATTCCAGGCATGATTCCGTACCCAGAACCTTATCAGAGTATGTACCAGAAACGGCGACTTGGTGCGCTGGGTATTGAGTGGCATCCATCCTCCACAAAGTTGGCTATTGGTCCAGATATCAGTTTAGGCCAGGATTTTGAAATGCCACTCTTAGAAGATCTGGAAAGAGTGATGGAACCACTACCTGATTTCATGGATGCCATGTATTGGGAACCTGAAAACGAAGTTATCAGTGATGACACTGATTCGGAGTACAATGTTGCTGAGGAATGTTCTACAGAAGGTGAACAGGGGGCATTGTGTTCCAGCTCTTCTAGAGGCACAGAGAGCGGTGAAGAAGACAGTGAGGTTGAATGCAGTCACAAAGACGGCCTTCGCAGATCACGAAGAAGAAAATGCAGCCCTGAAGTAAGTGGGATTAGCCTTCTACCAGTTTTCATTATTGTTTGGACTATGTTCTAAACTAAGTATTGTCATTTTCAGTCTGAGTTGAAGACTTCATCAGGGAGGCGAGTCAAAAAGAGATATTTGGATGAGCGTGATGGAACTATACTCAAAACCAGTAAAACTAAAAAATCAAAAAGTGGCAGAAAAGCTTCAAAGAGAAAGTCTTCCAAGGGAAAGACATTGAGACCTCAGAGAACTGCTGCACGTAATGCTCGAAGCATTATGTCTAGAATCACTGGGACATCTACGGATGGAGATGATGAAGTGGACTCAGAAGGTGATTCATCAAATAGTGAGTCGTCTCAGGATTCAAGTTCTTCAAACAGTGAAACTGAGAGACACTTGGAGAATGTAAAACTGAAGTCTATAAAGAAGGAACAAAAGTCTGAGGGCGTAGTATGGTCTCATGAGCTCCCCAAATCTCAATCAGATACTGTGAACAGGAAGAGATTGGTCTTAAAGTTCTCGTTACGTGATTCTAGGAAGCCAGGTGCTTCAGAGGCCACCAGATTGAACACTGGCAATCATATCAATATACCAGACCCTTCATCTGGATCTTCAGGAGCTTTTGATGAGAATAAAAATGACCGCACCAAAGACCCTGGCTTAACCACTGCAGATGTGGAGCTCTCTGAGCATGACAGGATTGATCTGGAAGATACAAGGCAATCTTTAAATACTGAGGACCATTTAGAGAAATTTGTGGGGGAAAAGGATAACAAAATCAGATGGGGAGAGGTTAAAGTTCGGACATCCAAGCGTTCAAGGTCAGGAGATTTGTTGCCAAGTGATGTCCCCAATGGAAACAGGATTATTGCTGTGAATAGGTATGTTAAATCTAGGATGAATTGGAACTTTTACTCTTAACATGAAATCCATGTTTATGGATATGTTTTGTCTTGCAGGGAAGAGGGAGAGTTAACTGCTCCTACATTGCAAGATCTGGATGGAGGGATGATGGAAGAGTTTGCTCCTGATGAGGTGCACAAATCTTTACTGTCCTTAGGTGACCATCAACTGAATGGTAGTGCTTCAGCATCTTACTCTAATATCAGCCTCAACCAGGGAGATATGGATCAGTCTAGCTGTGATAAATATGGTAATCATGACTCTTTGCAAACAAATCAGGTTAAACAATCTCATGAATCAAACGAGATTACCCCACTCAAATTAGTGAAATTAAGAATAAGGACAAAGGCAATTTCAGGGGACCTGGGAAGTCCTTCCAAACAGAAGTCCCTCACTGTAGTTAATGGTCCAACCTGCAATGAACATGATGTGAGGCCCAGAAACACTTTGCCTGCAGAACAAAATCAAAGTTACAGCAGGCAAGAAATGGGTGAAGGTTCGGACAGATCAAGTTCTCTGCAGTTGTTGCACTCAGGTTTGAAGTTGAACATGTATGATGGGGAACACCCATATAAAGATACAACTAATTCCGAAGGCTTAAATGTCATCAACGATCATGATTCAGAAATTATGTTTACCGAAGCAGCAGCTGATGCAGTTAACAGAAGACAGTCCATGAAGATGAAGGCAACTTCACTAGAGCAGAATGCTTGGAACCATAACTTGAGGGTAAGAGTAGATCATTCATTAGCAGGGACATCAGAAAATGAAGAAAAAACCTCTTTGAAAACATATAATGGTATTGCATCTGAACAATGGATGTCAAGTTCCAAACATAGAGACAGATCAAGATCCAGCAGAACCAAGCGGGGCGGTGGCCATGACAATGACTTAAAATTTTCAAGTGGAAGGAAGTCAAATCCTTCTGTTAGAAAATTATCATGGTTGATGGTGTCGGAACAGGAAGAGGGTTATCGTTATATACCTCAGCTGGGCGATGAAGTTGTATATTTCAGACAGGTATGCCATGCTTGCTCTGTTGTTGTTTTTCCCTCATGTTTTTTAGTAGAAACTTGAAAATTAGTATTTCACAAGACTTGAATATTGGTTCTGTTATTTTGCAGGGGCATCAAGAGTGCATTGAAGAAGGTTTCATGAAGGGGACTGGTCCATGGAGCTCAAGGGGACACCTGAGTGCGGTGGAAATTTGCAGGGTTGTAGACCTTGCTTATTCCCACGTTCCAGGTTCTGGAGAGAGTTGCTGTAAAATCACACTTAGATTTACTGATCATTCATCATGTGCATTTGGCGAGGTATTTATATTGACCTTGCCTGAGTTGATAGGTCTTCCTGATTTTCTTGTTGAGAAGACAAGATATGATGCTGCAATGAGCAGAGAATGGACTACTAGGGATAAATGCCTAGTATGGTGGAAGAACCACGATGAGGAGGGTGGAAGTTGGTGGGATGGTAGAATCATTACTTCACAGCCCAAATCTATGGATTTCCCTGATAGTCCTTGGGAAAAATATGAAGTTATTTACAAAGATGGCTGTAAGTATCGGCACAGTGCTTGGGAACTGCATGACCCTAACTTTACATGGGAGCACCCACATATTGGTTCTGAAATCAGGGATAGGCTCTTGTCTGCTTTTGGTAAATTAGAGCGTTCAGTAGTCAGAGATCAGGTTCTTTTAACTACTTCCGTTCCTCAAATTCTAAAGGACTTTGCTTGTGAAAATTTTGTTTAAATTGTAGAAGAAAATGGTATTTTTTACTTTATTTCTGCATTTCAAATGTTGCAGGATTTTTATGGATTCCAGAAACTGAACGAAGCTGCTCAGAAGTCAGAATTCCTTAACAGGTCCAAATTCCCATTTCAAAACTATCCATCTTATTTCTTTTCGTTTATACGGTCTCTTCCTACCACTTGTTTTAGAAATATTACCAAATGGGGTTTGTGTGTTTATGCATGCTCATATACATATCTTCACTTAAAACGAAATGTCTTTTATTGGTTTATGGGCTATATTAAAAATCTCTTTAATTAGGAAAGCTGAAAAGAACTGTGATTTCAGGTATTCAAACTATCTAAAACTTCACTAGACACTGGTTAATTCCATTTGTTTGCTTGAGTTTATCTTCATATTTGGCATTTATTATTGCCTGAAACTAATCAATAGGAAAAGTGTAGTAGTGCCACGCTGCGACTGAGAGTGAAGATTGTACCCTTCTTTTGATAACTGGCATGCATTATTACACACTTTATGTATAGGAATGGAGCAATTGCCATAATAGATATTAATTGATCTTCTGTACATTTTGTTTGGTCAGATTTTGCCATCAATCTTTGTATTAGCATGAGTTATGGATTTAGTCCTGTACTCTAATTTGATCAATTTTAGTCTTTGTACTTTTTGAAATTTGAAATTTCCATCCATCAGGTCAGAGTTTGCTATTAGTCCCATACCATGCGTAAGCGGTGTATTTAGTCCTTATTTTCTAATTCTATCATTTTAGTCTCTATACTTTTTCGAATTTTAAAAGTATTGACTCAAACAGTAGCTTTTAAATCCATAAACTAAAATGAGGTGGTGCTTTTATGAGTGTTATGAGAAAATAGCAAGCTAACATAGCATTATACATATGATAATATATTTACAGCATAAGGTTTTGGAAATAAAAAAATTTTAACATAATGAATTTAGATCAAGATTGGAATTTCAAAATTCGAAACGTATAGAGACTAAATGATCAAATTAGAGTACATGCACTAAATCTGCACCTTACTGTTAGTATAGATGCTAATAGCCGAATTTGACCATTTTGTTTCCATATAGAATCTCTTCGAGCCTATAAAAACTGAAACTTAAAGGTAACATTTTGAAATGGAATTCTCACAGGTTTCCAGTTCCATTGTATCCCGATTTCATCCGGCTTAGGTTAGAGAACAACTATTATCGAACATTGGAAGGAGTGAAGCATGACATAAAAATAATGCTTTCAAATGCGGAGAGTTATTTCGCTAGAAGTGCTCACCTATCTTCAAAGATGAGGCGTCTATCAGACTGGTTTACCAAGACATTGTCAAGGTTGTAGGAAGCTGTAAAGGTATTCTTTTTTTCTTCTATTTTTTAAATTTTAGTTCACATCTCTTACAACTCATGGGTCCAATTTTGTAAAACAAACCAATTTTAGGCATATTACTGAACATTGATAAAAAGGAATGAATGGAGTTACAAAGGGGAAAAGGGGTGCTTGCAATTCTGTTCTAAATATTGGTTCATTTATAGGTCCTGCATATCCTTGATGAGTTATAAGAGAGAGAGAAAATGTCACATCTAATTTGAGAAAACATTGCCTTTAGGTTTTTTTCTTTTTAATATAAAAATAATGCTGCTTTCTAATTGCTAATTGATGTTGCTGCTGTGTTTTTATAATTTCTGTCCTGATTTGGACTTTGGAGTGATCTGCGAATGCTGGAATTTTAAAATATTAAGTTATTTAAATGTCCATGTGTGAAACTTTTATTATAACTAGAATTCATATGTGAAAATAATTATATTTTTAAAAAATTATAATTATAAATGTATGAAATTAGTTTTTTAGGTTTATTTTATTTTATCATTGTGATCTTAGTTTAGGTTTTAAGTTCTTTTTTACCGAGTATGATACCAAATTCAGTCAAGTATTTTGTATTTTGTCAAATAGGTTTTTTTGTCATAATGATAAATTAAGCTCTTAATGTTTATAATTTTTGTCAATTTGATACTTATTCTTAAGTTAAAAAATTGGCTCTTAATGTTTATAATTTTTGTCAATTTTATACTTATTGAGTTAAAAAGTTGACCCTAAAAAGGAGTTAAATTTGATCATTATCTTTTCAAAAAAGAATCAACTTCTTGTTTTTTTAACAGAAATATAATTAAATGTTAATTTTTTAAACATGAAAGCTCGTATGATAATATATATATGTGTGTTTATTTTTTTAATTTTTATCAACTTTTTTTTATATTTTTTTGAATTTTAAAATATTTTATAATTTTTAAATTATTTGTTGAGGTGATATATAAGATAAATATTGTTATGTTGTATTTTGTATGGTATTTACGTGAATTATCATGTAGTTTAATATTTTAATCAATATTTTTATTGGAAAAAAGTATTTTAAAATTTTTTAAAGGTTGAAGGACTTAAGGGAACTTTCGAATAGTTGATTCATGACTGTTCCATCTAAAATTAATACCGACCTGGCACGGTAAAAGAAAATACATAAATAATATGACAAAGAAAATAAGATGAACTAATAAGAATATTTGCACGAACGTTATGATTTATATAAATATGTTATTGTGAACAAAAATATGATATAAAAATGTACATAAAATACTAATATATCAATTGTCACATTTTAATTTCAACTGGTCAGAAGAAATGCATTTTTTAAAGAAAATGTGTGATTTTATTTTTTGAATTATCAATGCACTTAACATAGGCAATGCTAAACATATATTATTATTTTCTATAAGATTTACTTTTGCTCTTAACTTTTTTGTATTTTTTCTGTTTTATACAGTAACTTTTTAAATTCTTAAATTAGAAAAAAAAATACGTTTTATTGTGATTGAACTAATAAAATATACTTTTTGTTGCAATAGTAATGTTAACTCAACAGATAAGAGTGATATATTTTTAACTTTATTTTTAATTTTTTAATAGCTCACTATTCTCTTATTTATGAGTTAAAAAAGATTACGAGTAATTTTAAGCATTGTGTCAAAAAGACTAGATATCATCGGAATCAATAATGAAATTATTTTTATGTTTGAAGGTTGGCAATTTTTTAATATTATTTATAATAATATTAATAAAAATATTTGGGTTATTGAGCTTTTTTTTTTTACTTTCAAAAAATTTCATGAAAAAAAAAATATGAATTATGAGGCTTTTTCCTTGGATAAAAATGATATTTCATAAAGTAATGTCTTAAATTTATTTATTCAATATACATTGAACTAGGTTAATACTGATGATATTGTAACTTATTTTAATACTGAGGTACTAAATATATTATTTTCCATGTTATTACAATAACCATTTTAAATTGACTTAAAATTTTAAGTTATTCTAAATTATCGAGATTATATCAATTAGGCATTTTAGTATAAAAATCTTCCATTTAATTATTAAGTGATACGCCCAAAAATCTAGTTTTGAGGTTTTTGAAATTTTTACTTAAGTTTTATTGTTTGTTTTTTTTTCTTTCTTTCTTATTTTTTTATTTTTAAAAGTTATGCGATAATGTTCTATTTATTTAAAATTTTCATGTTAAATTTAGCTATATAAGATTTCATGTGTCATTTAATAAGTATACATTTCTATTGACATGCTAATCATATTCAATTGTTATTTACCAAATTTATAGAGAAAATACACATCATCCTTTAATTTAATCATTATACATATAACACTTTCATGTTTCCATAATAATCCCAATCTCATCACATTATTAAATTTCACAGCTCATAACTCATGTTTCCAAATCAATTTCAAAATACAAATATAATCATAATTCCAATTCTCTTCGTATATAAATCATCAGTGGTGGAGCCAAGGGGCATGTAGTGGTCCCGATCCCTCCTTAAAATATAAAATTTTTCATTTAAACCTTTTATAATTTATAAATTTTGAATTAGTAATAGTGTACTTTGACCCCCAAAAAATAATAAAAATTTGATTTAATATTTTAAAAATTATAAAGATATAGTCTATTAAAATGGTGAAATTACATTTTTACTATCGTAATAATATACAATTTAATTTCGGCCCCCCAAAAAATTTTTCTAACTCCACTACTATAAATCATTCATATTTCACTTATACTATTTTCATATCCATATATGAAACTTTATAGTTCCCTCATGTAATGTGCATTCACATATACACTTTACTTAACAATTCATCACATAACGATTTTATATAGACACATATATGTTAAGGAAAAATGTAAAATAGACATATGTTATTTCAAATGTTTTCATAGCTATCAATTTATTTCACATAACTATTTTATTTAATATAGTATAACTATATATACATATTTGTAATTTAGCTGAGCTAATCAGCTAGTCCCATCGGCCTGTCATGCTAAAGTTGATTAATCCTTTGTAAAGTACCTTATTAAAAAATATGGATATTCAGGACAGGTCAAACCAACCAAGGACGATGCAAAGTAGAAAACAAATATCAATTCCATTGTAATATGTAAATGCGCGGTTTTGTGAATTGATAACAAATATCACCTTTCATTTTGTGAAATGGTAACAAATTACAACTTCAATTTTGTGAAATGATAAGAATATCAACTTTAATTTTGTTAAATGATAAAAATATTCCTTTAAAAACATAATCAAATAAATATAAACGTTCAATACAATGATAAAATTAATCAGTCCAAATGTCGGTCAAAATCTGTGCCACATCTGGGTGGTCGACGATTGTGTCTTTGAGTGAGGTTGTGGTCTTGATAGCTCATTTTTTCGCCTTCGGTTGATTGCGGTCCTTGCATTCTTGGTTGCCATCATGCATCCTTCAGTCTAGGAATAGGTGGTTGGGAAGATGACCCAACTTGGTAGAACAAAGATCTTAGAGGTATTTACATCACAAACAATGAAAAAGCATAACCACGTTAAGTCCCATACATCGATGGAATAATGAGCAGACTTTTCGTCAGTGCCTGAAACATAGACAGCCTATACATTGTCATCGACATCGTTGTCGTTAAAGGTGCCGATGGCATAGGTGTGTAATACATCGGGGACAGATGTACTACACTCCAACCTGACATAGGACTAGAAGCAGAAAAATGTGGTGCATTATATGATGCTTGTGTAAAGATGATAGTGTTAGAATACACATTAGAATAAGACGATACATATTGACTAGTGGGTGGTGTGGGCATTGGTTCTGCAGCCGTCAATGTCAGTTCTTGCTTGGGCGCTAATGATGGACCCACTTCGTCAGTCCTTGGATTTAAATGAGGTATCGTGGCGTACTCGTATGGGGATGATGACACCTTGCCTCTTCTCCGTACAAAAATTGCTTGCCATGGATCGTAAACCATGGTATGTACTCTAGATCGCATGCTAACTCCAAAACGATAATAGGTTCGCGAGTAGGTAAGAAATCATACAGATTATTCCACATGTTGATATGTTGGGAGTGGAATACCAGCCAATTTTCATTCTGCTGTTGCAAGTCGATAGGATGCAGATTGTCAAGGTCTTGAGGTGCCACGAGAATCGATAGCTGAAATCTTAACTGCTGGAACACTTTATCAATATCGTGCATCTCAATGGTCACATACACTACCAATGGGACCTTCACATGCTAGATGTTGGGGTTCACAAAGAATTCATTGGGGATGACTTCTCGAATTGTCGAATCCTTGTATGGTGTTCATTCAAACTATATTAATGTGATAAAAACATTAATAGAAATCGACTATGTTAATATTATATAGTTCAAATTTAAATAAATAGATACCTAATTGGTTTAATAGAAGTTGTATATATTAAAGTTCAGTAGGTAACCCAACATGACTTGGCCCATGGTTCCACCTATTTAAATAACTTGTTAGCATAATAATATTTATTTAAATAAATTTTATTATTAAAATATCTACTGAATTTTACCTTATTACGAGTGGGAATACATACGGGTAGTTCGCTCGAGGACGTAAAAATGGAAATCGATACTGCACCCAAGATTGCAATAGTAAAATGCAACCACCAATTTTGATTTTTCCTAGTTGCGTTGCCCGACACATATCCCGGTACAATGTTGCCAACACGGTAGACCCCCAACTAAGTTTGCCCGCTCCTTTAAAATCTATGAGTTTCAACAGACACTTTAGATGGATGAGTGTTGGTGACTTGTTCCGCATCAGGATAACCCCGATGATCTGAAGGATGCACGCTCGAGCATGCCGTTCTCTTTCAACTTTAGTCAAATCCTCATCTAGCGCCGTGAATGTTTTTCTTTACCAAGCTATTTCGATCTGACCTCCGTAAATCGTCTCTAGAATTGAGCCTAAAAGTTCACCACATACGCCTCGCCGATCATCAGACTAAATAGACCTGGTGCCTATTGACCCATCCACAGGTAACCTCAACTGTAAATGCACGTCCTCCAAAGTGATAACACACTTGCCGCATGGAAGATGGAATCTGCGCATATCGAGTCTCCACCTCTCCACCAACGCGCTTACGAGTTTTGGGTCCAACTTACACACCCGTCCTGCAAGGGCCACGTGCCAAAAATCGACTTTCCTCAAGTATGGTTCAATCAACGTTGATGGAAGACTGGGTAAATTACGAATATAACATTGTAAAATTCGATCTTCCGCCTATTTACGTAAAAAAATACAAAGTATTAAGTTAATATATAATAATGAAATTAAAAAAAAATAAAACTGAAATTTATTAAAAATTATTCTTACCATTTGTAATTGAATGACAAAAATGTGATTGTCATAATGACAGATTAGAAAACCGACCATTGCTAATTATATAGAATACAAATTAACTTAAAAAATATTTTTAGAAAACATTAATAAAAATTTAATAGAAAATATAATTTAGATTTTTTAGAGTGGTTTGAGAATTTGAGAGAATTTTATGAGAAATGAATATTTATAGTTTTTTTTAATTGGGGGTAATGACTATTTAAAATAGTTGTTGGAAAAGTATCCGTTGGGGGGGGGGAAAACGCTTCCAGTCGACCCATACCCATAAATATTCCAAAAATTAGCCTATTCCTGTAATTTTAAAAAAATGGTATTTTTTGGTAATTTAATCAAAAAATAATTTACCATATATGCTTAAGATAAAGGGCAAATTGCAAAAATAGTCACTTTTGTTTGTCTCAATTTACATTTTAGTCACTTATGTTTGAAATATTACGTTTTAGTCACTTACGTTATCGTTTTGTTACAAAATGATCACTCTACCATTAAACTCTGTTACCTTTCTAACAATAGTGCTACGTGGCAATCCAGATAGATTTTAAATGCCAATTTGGATGCCCAGTTTCTGAGATGAAATTATATTTTTAATTAAAAAAATTTAATTTGATTGCCACGTAGGATCGCTGTTAGGGAGGTAATAAAACTTAACGATAGAGTGACTACTTCGTAATAAAACGATAACGTAAATGACAAACATAACATTTCAAATATAAATGATTAAAATGTAATCTGAGTTAAACAAAAAAGACTATTTTTATAGTTTATCAAATATAAATTAGATGGGATAATTTTGATATTTAATAATAAAAAATTTAAAATATTAATTATATATATATTTTAAAATTTGACATATTCGGCGAATTTAGCCAGTAAATATAGCTAATATTTCACATTCATTAGTCTATCGGGGCCAATTGCAAGCCTAATAGGCTAATAGAGCGGGCCTGTGCCAATCAAAACCCTAGCTCTAGATTTGTAGTTTATATTTTTAATAAAAGATATATTTGCAGTCATAAACTCAAAAACCCTAAAAATCGAGTTTCGTACTGATTTGAGTGATTCCCCACTCTTGCCTCTGCGAATCAATTTACATTCATAGGTGATATTTGTGATGGCGGGAGGGAAGATGAAGAAAGATAAGCAAAAAGGGCCGAGAGCCCCTCCAATCACTACCAAGGTGGTGTCACTTTCCACAAATCCAAAGGCCAGCACATCCTTAAGAACCCTATGTTGGTCGACGCTATTGTACAAAAGGCCGGCATCAAACCCACCGATACCATCCTCGAAATCGGTCCCGGTACTGGTAACCTTACCAAGAAGCTTCTTGAAACCGGTAAAATGGTCATCGCCGTCGAACTCGATCCTCGTATGGTCCTCGAACTTCAACGCCGCTTTCAAGGCACTCCTTTCTCTAATCGCTTAAAGGTATCCCTTCTTCTTTTTTTATAAAAAAAAATTGACCAAATTCTCAACTTTTAGGAGCTTTAATAGTCAATTACCTGATGAATTTAAATGTTCTAGAATTGGGGATTTGACAATGTTGTATAAAATGCTTAATTTTTTTTCAGGTTATTCAAGGTGATGTACTGAAGACGGATTTGCCCTATTTTGATATATGTGTGGCGAATATTCCGTATCAAATATCTTCTCCTCTTACATTCAAGTTACTGTTTCATCAGCCTGCTTTTAGGTGTGCTATTATTATGTTCCAGAGAGAATTCGCAATGCGACTCGTTGCTCAGCCTGGTGATAATCTTTACTGTCGGCTTTCCGTCAATACCCAATTTTATGCTCGGGTTTTCCATCTCCTCAAAGTCGGGAAGAACAATTTCCGGCCTCCACCTAAGGTTGATTCTTCTGTAGTAAGGATCGAGCCGAGGAAACCACGCCCTGAAGTGAATCATAAGGAGTGGGATGGGTTTATAAGGATTTGTTTCATAAGGAAGAATAAGACACTGGGTTCCATTTTCAAGCAGAAAAACGTACTGTCACTCTTGGAGAAGAACTATAAGACCTTGCAGGCGCTGCAAGGCTCACAAAATGTTTCTTTGAGTGGGAATGATGATATGGAGATTGCAAGATTAGGGGATGAGAGTATGGAAATGGAAGATGGAATGGATGATGACATGGATATGGAATGTGATGAAGCAGAAGGAGAAGGAGAAGTGTCTGAGTTTAAAAATAAGGTTATAAGTGTGTTGAAGGAAGGAAAATTTGAGGAGCAGAGAGCATCCAAGCTTAGTCAGGAAAGCTTTTTAACCTTACTCTCTATGTTCAACAAGGCTGGCATACACTTCTCCTGATGCAACCATGCTTTTTCTTTTGAAAGGTTTTGTTCATCTTCCTTAGGCAGTAGGGGTATCCAATTTTGTTTTGGCTTATTTGTTTTTACCAGGTTAACTTAATTGAGAATGTATTTATTTTGTTTGTTGGAAAGTATTATTATCTAGCCAAGCTGTACGCATTACATGCATTCATGCTCTTCTATGTGCCACTATTTGACTGGTTATCTCCTATGATGAATATGAGAGCGCAGAAGTAGTATTCAGCTATGTCACCTGTACTTTAGGTGTGAGTGTGTATCCAACATGAATTATCTTGATTGCATGAATATGGGGTCGGAATTTGTGTTTGACATGGGTAAGTTCTAGCTTTATAATTGCCTACAAAATTTGTAGAGATTGTGGTGATGGAGGCAGTTAACCCCAGGTTAAAGCTTCAGTTGAATTTTATACCGTGAACGCAAAAGAGAGTCTATCTTTCAATGGAAGAAGGAAGTGCATATTGAAGGAATTCATTACCAAACACAATGATCCCAACCATGTCCCTGATGAATTAGTTGAATGCTCATCCCAGGATGATGAAGTACCCAAGAAGCCTAATGTCAAGTCTAAAGAAACAAAGATGAATTAGTTAGTACTAATATTTGATTGCTCCATAGAACCCCAAAAGAGGTATGGAATTCTTCTACTTTATTAACTTCTCCAATCTCTGGTGTTATATATGAATCAACCACTTTTAGCGTTGTGTTGGAAAACAGTTACATTTGAAATGATTCGCATAATTTTCTAGTTGTTCTGCATCCGATAAATTTGTTATTTAATTAAAATGTGTTTTGTAATTCTGGGATTCTATAATTTTATTATTACCCTTCAAATCAACCGTGCTTGTGCATGATACATATTGTACGAAGCTCACATAGAATCAGTCAAAACATTGTTCCATTTCTGGGTATGGAACATAGAATCGGTTCTTTTGCATTCAACGGATATTTTACCAAGATGAGGCTCCATACCTGTTGTTAAAGCATTTCCGTAGCCTCCATGCCCCATGCCTGATGTTACAGTAGCAGAAGGGCGTAGCGACTTTTAGAAATAGTCCCATAATTAGCCCCTTTTTCTTACTTTTAATAACTGGTCATTTCTAATTATAAAAAGAGAGGCAATTTCATTAAAAACAAAATGTTTTTTTTTTCTTTTAATTCTTTTATATTATTATCATCGTTCTCAAAATTCCATTATTGTTGGAACCACCTAAAACACCGGTTCGTCCGGACAGAAGAAAGACATTGTTTTTGTTTTGGTAGAATAAGAGAGTAATAGATTAGCAATTAAGAATTATTACAGCATCTTCAACCTTATTCAGTCACTAACTTCATAAGTTCTACCGGTGGTGATCGATATATCTGTAAATCCATTCCATACCTCGTGCTAATGCTGCCATATGATCTGCTACAGCATTATCCTCTCGGTAAACATGCTGGACTTTAATCTCCCATGTCCGACGAAGCATATTTTTTACTCGCACCACTGGCTCATGATGCAATTCCCGATCCTCCCCATTGATCATCTATACAAAAGCAACGTTATTTACTAATATCACCCTTGCCAAACCAGTCCCCCAAGCAGGACGCAAGCCTTCAAGCGCTCCCCACAGCTCAGCTTCTAAAACAGACCATACTCCGATAACTTTAGAAAATCCAACAATACGTCTTCCCTGACATCTCTAATGACGCCACCTGTTGTCACAGCACTTGAACCTATACGTACTGCACCATCAGTGTTGATCTTGTACCGTCCATCAGGCGAATCCCACAATCTATCTTCCCTGACTCCTAAATGGTTTTTGAGTGAATTTTTCAAGATTGGCCGAACTAATTTTATGATTTTTTAATAATTTATCGCTAGGCCCATATGTTTGGGTTTTGAGGGCCTAATTCTGAATAATTTTGGCCTGTTTGTTTTTTTTTTCAAAAATTATAAATAAAATTAAGGAATGGAGAGAGAGTGCGGATGTGAATTACAGTTCAGAGAGCGCACACACTGCCCAGCAAATTTGGTGGAATTCCCGCCAAAGAAAACCCCGTTGAGGACATTTTACCGGCATATCCCGCCATCTTTCACTCTTTATTTTCTTCCCTTATTTCTACTCTTCCGTTTCGAACAGAAAAGTGATCACACTTCACCTTCCAAACTTCCCTCCCACCCGCCTCTCAATTTTTAATCATTAATCGGTAAAAATGGCACCGTCGCGTCGTCAAAGCAATGGCAGATCACCCCTTGTTAATCAACAGAGCCAGATTACTTCCTTCTTCTCCAAGAAAAACTCTTCTTCCCCATCTCCATCGCCTTCTCCTCCTCCTCCTCTTGCCAAACATACCTCTAAACTTAACCCAATCCCTGGCCCTAAACCTAATCCAAGTAGAAGTCCCATCCCTACTACTCCCTCCCCTGGGGAACCCAAGCTCAAAAAGCCTCTCCTTGTCATTGGCCAATCGCTTGCCCCCACTCCCTCTTCTCCCCTCAACATAACGTTTGGCGATGAAGTGGTTGACAAGAGGCTAAGGGTTCACTGGCCCTTGGATAAGGCGTGGTACGAGGGCGTTGTCAAGTCTTTCGATAAGGTCTCGGGTAAGCATTTGATTCAGTATGATGATTCTGAGGAAGAGGAGTTGGATTTGGGGAAGGAGAAGATTGAGTGGGTTGAAGAAACCACGGGAAGGTTTAAGCGGTTGCGGCGAGGGGGTTCTTTGGCTTTTAAGAAAGTGGTGATTGACGATGAGGATGATGACGTGGCGGATAGTGCGAACGAAAAGAGCGACGATGATGATTCTAGTGATGAAGATTGGGGGAAGAACGCCGAGAAGGAAGTGAGCGAGGATGCTGATGAGGAAGATATGGATTTGGAGGATGAGAAAGAGGAGGAAGAAGAACTGGAGGAGGAGGAGGTGGGAATGAAAATATCGAAAAGAAAGGGCGGTGGAAAGACTGAATCAAAGAAACGGAAGGCGAATGGCGTTGCAAAACCGGAGTTCGGTAAAAAGAGTAAGACCAGTGCGAATGGTAGTACTAAGGAAGAGTTTAAGGTGCCTTCGGTGGAACCGGTGAAGAAGATTGAAAGTAAGTAACGGGGTTTTTTGTGTGCCACTCCTTTTTAGTTGGTTGTTTTTGAAACGGGAAATTAGATAACGAAATTCCTTTCTCCTTGAAAAATAAGTATTCCTCTTATATTGAATGTTTTGTTATTTATTTTCCTTAAATTATCACCTCTAAGAGGATTCTTTTTCTTCCTCTTTTTATCAATGTCCCTCTATTTATGTTCTAACTATGTGGTTTATTTGTTATTGGTGCAATTTACATGGAAATTTACTCTGCTCTGGCATATTTTAACTAGTATGTCGTTCAAAATATTGGATATATAGCAGATTATGTTCCTGTCTGTCTTGTTCTTATGTAATTTACCTGAATGGATGGTTTGAGGTCTGAATATGAGCATGTTTTGCTGCAGCTGATAAGGCATCTACTGCTGCTGACAAGGCTTTGGTGGCTGATGAGTTAGAGAGGTTTGGGAAGCGTGAAGCGGAGAAGTTGCACTTCCTTGGACCGTAAATTCTTGCTTCATTCTTTTAATTTTCCTTCTGTAACATTGATTCCATAAAAATATAAGTTTATGGCATCTAGCTTTCTTTAAATTACTATATCTTGAGGATTTGAAAACATGCATCCAGGCTTTCTTTAAATTGCAATATTTTACTAATTCTGCCATCTGGCATCTTGAACTAACTGGTACACCTGCCATCTGAACTATTAGATTACCAATTATTTAGTAAATGTGGGCTTATGGCATTGCCATACAGATAATTTCTTTGGATATTGAGGCATGTTGTTAGTTCTGATGTAAATATCCAATGCCATGTATTTTTATTCTGAATTTTTTTCTTTTTCTTTGTCTTAAAGTGAGGTGCGTAGAGATGCAAATAGGAAGCGTCCTGGAGATGCAAACTACAATCCAAAGACTTTATACTTGCCTCCTGGTTTCTTAAAGAGCCTATCAGGTTGCCAGGTAAGGGGCATTTGATTCTCAAGTACTTTGAGATATCATTTGACATATCATTGTTGTTTAAGCAGATGGGTAAATTTTATGAACTTTTTGAAATGGATGCACATGTTGGGGCAAAAGAACTGAATTTGCAATACATGAGGGTATGGTCCTATCCAAGTTCCTTCAACTCAAAGTCTCAAACTGATTTTATTTATTTTTTTGTGGACTGCCTTTTTTTATCTTATCTTAGGCCATCTTCACAGCCAGGAGAAAGATAGAAAATAAGGCAGAAGCCCCATGTTTATAAACTGTCTCCTTTTTCATGGTCTTATTTTTTTTCACTATTCCTCTTACATTTACTATCGATTTTAGGGGGAACAACCTCACTGTGGATTTCCTGAGAAGAATTTCTCTATGAATGTGGAGAAATTAGCTCGAAAGGTTTGTCTGATGTGCTTTTATTCCAAGTTGTAGTTTCCATGCGTGTTTTGCCATGGTTAGATCTTTTTGATAAGCACAATCTGTTCTATGGAGGAAAGTTTACTTTATTTTATTGACTCAAACAGGGTTATCGAGTTCTTGTAGTAGAGCAAACGGAAACTCCTGAACAACTGGAGCTTCGTCGGAAAGAGAAAGGTGCCAAGGATAAGGTATGTTGTACTATGCATGATACTACAGAAGATTGGCTCTATTTTTATTGGTTTTCCATATTTTACATTTCCCCTAGATTGGCAATTTAATAAGTATGCTTTTCTCCATGCATTTTTTTTGTGTAATATCTAATTGTCATGGTCCTAATAGCATTTGTAAATGTACAAGTATTCTTAGATGTGATGCTGAGGACCATTAGCCATTTCCATCTGGATTCTGGCCAGGTCATATGATGGCTTGTTTCTGTCATTTTATTAACCCTATATCCATTGTTTTCTAGTATGCTTTTTAGAATTCTTTTCCATAATTTGTTAATTGTATGGGATGATATGGAGCTGTATAACTTATTGATGTTTTTCAATATGTTTAGGTTGTCAAGCGTGAAATATGTGCTGTGGTTACCAGAGGAACCCTAACTGATGGAGAAATGCTGTCATCAAGTCCTGACCCTTCTTACCTCATGGCAGTTACTGAAAGCTGTCAACGTTCACCAAACCAGAATGAGAAGTGGGTTTTTGGCATGTGTGCTGTTGATGTTGCAACTAGCAGGATTATTATTGGACAGGTGGGGATTGTTCCTTGCATGATAATTGCTTAATTTTTATCCTTTCTTTGTTCAGATCTAATCATTAGTCTTATTCCTCTGAATAGTATGTGTCCTTATCCAATGAGATTTACTTTTTCTTATCGTCTCTTGTTTTTTTTTTTTAAGTTGAAAAGAACTGATCTACTCTCTTGCTTCCACTTTCCAGTTTGAGGATGATTCTGAGTGCAGTGCGTTGTGTTGTCTATTGGCTGAGCTAAGGCCAGTAGAAATTATAAAACCCACTAACCTGCTCAGTCTTGAAACTGAGAGGGCAATGCTGAGACATACAAGAACTCCCTTGGTAAATGAATTGGTCCCTACCACAGAATTTTGGGATGCAAACAAAACTGTTCACGAAGTCAAAACTATCTACAAGTGTATTAATGATCAATCAGCTGCTGGATCTGTTGATGTGGGTACAGATGCTGCTAATACTTATGAGGATGATGAGCTGGGCTGCCTTCCACCTATCCTTTCCAGTCTACTCAGAGCTGGTGGTAATGGAAGCCTAGCACTCTCAGCTCTTGGAGGCACTCTTTATTACCTAAAACAGGCTTTTCTAGATGTGACATTACTTAGATTTGCAAAGTATGAGTTGCTTCCATCCTCTGGCTTCAGTCGCATTGCGCAAACACCTTATATGCTTCTTGATGCTGCTGCCCTTGAGAATCTTGAGATCTTTGAAAACAGCGGAAATGGAGACTCTTCTGGGTATGTGTGCACACACTTGTAGGTTTTTCTTAATTGTTTTACTTGCAAGTGCCAGTCTTATGCTTAGTCTGTTCTTTTATATGCATAGGACGCTCTATGCACAATTAAATCACTGTATAACAGCATTCGGGAAAAGGTTGCTAAGAACATGGCTTGCTAGACCATTATATCATACTGATTTGATTAAGGAACGGCAAGATGCTGTAGCAGGCCTAAAGGTGAGTTTTCCATTATAGTTGTGACTTACATCAACATTGATTCAAGCATTCAGTTGAATTTGCCTGAATAACTAATTACACAACTTTCAAGCATTCCATTAATCTTTGATTAGTGTTAGGTCTTCATCAGAGTGTCTCTTTTGCTGATATTTACTGCTTTGTGTATAATGTTGTCTTTTCTTCTATCTAGGGTGAAAGTTTATCACATGCACTTGAATTTCGAAAGGCATTGTCCAGGCTTCCTGACATGGAGAGGCTACTTGCACGGATCTTTGCTAGCAGGTAAACCTTGGATGAAAATGCAGCTCATTCATGTGTATCCCATTCATCTTGTGTGGAGAATATATTGAGCATTCCTTAATAATATTTAAACTGTTGTTGTGCTTGAATGCAGTGAGGCTAATGGAAGAAATGCACATACAGTTGTTTTATATGAAGATGCGGCAAAGAAGCAACTTCAGCAATTCATATCAGCACTACGAGGTTGTGAATTAATGGTTCAAGCATGTTCTTCCCTTAGTGTTATTCTGAAAAATGTGGAATCTACACAGCTTCATCATTTGTTAACAACTGGTAATGTGAAGTATATCTTTTTATATAGTTACTCAAAGATATCTGGCCTCTTATGTTTTTAACGCTGCACAGGTAAAGGTCTTCCAAATATCAATTCCATTCTTAAGCATTTCAAAGATGCCTTTGATTGGGTTGATGCCAACAATTCTGGACGTATAATACCTCACAAAGGAGTTGATCTGGAATATGACTCAGCATGTGAAAGAGTTAAGGAGATTGAATCTAGTTTGACAAAACACCTCAAGGAGCAGCAGAAGTTACTTGGAGATTCATCAGTAAGAATTTTGTTAACAAGTTCTTGGAGGTTCCAATGATATAAGTAGTTGTTTAGTTCTTGTAATGTTTTACTAAACTTTGGATTGATATCTGCCATAGATAACCTATGTCACGATTGGAAAAGATTCGTATCTATTGGAAGTGCCAGAAAGCTTGCGCGGGAGTGTCGCTCGAGATTATGAGTTATGTTCATCCAAGAAGGTAATTTGCTTTCATTGGGGTTACCTTTTTGGATTAAACTTAAGATATATTTATCCAATTGGTGGTAGATATCTTTTGTTACAAAGCTGTCATGTTATCAAGTATTGATTATAACAGCTGCAAGCAAGCTTTTTGCTTGGTCATATGTGTTACGCAGATGGATTATGCTTTCCTCAGTTGCAATTTTCAAGTAGGCTGTTTGTATCTAGCCAGAGGCTGCAGATGTGTTATGCTTGTTATTTACTTGTTTTAAGTGTTTTGCTTTGTACGTTGCCTGAGTTGCGCAATGAAGTACTCATAATTTTGCTGTGTACCTCCTGCTTGACATGCATAGGGCTTCTTCCGGTATTGGACTCCATCTATCAAGAAGTTCCTGGGAGAACTCTCGCTAGCTGAATCTGAAAAGGAGACGGCTTTTAAGAACATTCTTCTGAGGTTAATTGGACGATTCTGCGAGGATCACAATAAATGGAGGCAACTAGTTTCAACAACAGCAGGTATGCTTGCTCACTTTTATGCAATCTGCACTGAAGCTTGGTTTATTTATTTATCATTTTTTGCCAATTTAATCCAGTAGTTTCTTGTTTTAGAGCTGGTTTGGTTTAAACGTTTTTTGTTCCCTGGATATAGTGCATACATCTAAGCTTATATTTTAGCCAAATACTTTAATTTAGAACCGAGACTGCATGTAGTTACAGAAATTATAAAAGATAATGCAATACAGATTAATTTACTTAGCATATCTGAACTGGTCTAACTTTGCAGAGCTGGATGTACTGATCAGTCTAGCAATAGCAAGTGATTTTTATGAAGGTCCTACATGTCGTCCTCGTGTCTTGGGCTCTTCATGCTCAAATGAAGTGCCGTGCTTTTCTGCAAAAGGTTTAGGACATCCTATTCTCAGAAGTGATTCTTTAGGCAAGGGTGCATTTGTCCCCAATGACATCAGTATTGCTGGTTCTGGCCATGCAAGTTTTATTCTTCTTACTGGGCCTAATATGGGTGGAAAATCAATTCTTCTTCGCCAAGTTTGCTTGGCTGTGATTTTGGCTCAGGTAAATTTTTGCTTCCTGCTCATTGTAGAGTGTCTCATTGCGTTCATTGGCCTTAATGTTGCCTTTTTCCCAGGTAGGAGCTGATGTCCCTGCAGAACAATTTGAACTATCTCCTGTTGACCGAATCTTTGTTCGGATGGGTTCCAAAGATCATATTATGGCTGGACAGAGTACATTTTTAACAGAGCTTTCAGAAACTGCATTAATGCTGGTAACTTATTTCATTCTGATCTAAAGCAACCCCTATATGTCTATGTCCTGATTGCAGCAAATGTCTTATATGTGAAAGTTTTCACATCCATCTATGTTACTTTGAATTTTCAAAAATTAAAAAAATTCAAAAGAGGCGTAATTGATATTTCTTCACAACTGTTCTTGTCATCTCTCACATCTTTGTTTGTTTTCACTGGCACAAGCCAGTGCAATTTCACAATCTACATGAGCAGAAACAGTGTTTTATTTATTTCAGTTATCCAGAGTATTTAAGTCTTGTCCAAACTAATCTTTTCCTTTGTAGATGCGCTAAATGCTATTTCTAAAATTTTAATATCTGTGAAAACATATTCATGATGGTTAATGCAGTCCTCTGCAACTCAACATTCACTTGTGGCGTTAGATGAACTTGGACGTGGAACATCAACTTCTGATGGACAAGCCATTGCGTATGTTGCTTTCCTATTTAAACACCTTTGCATATCTATCTGGTACTTTTGACTTAGTTATGGTTTCTCATTACTCAGTATCTTTGACAGGGAATCGGTTCTTGAACATTTTGTACACAAGGTGCAGTGCCGAGGGATGTTTTCAACACACTACCACCGTTTAGCTGTGGACTATAGGAACAATTCCAAGGTGTGTCTGCTTTCTGTTGGATAATATATTTTTTAAACTGAAGTTTATAGCATTTATAATTGGCAAATTATATTAGGTGCAAAGAGAGAATGAGATATTTTGAGTTGTACAGCATCAGTTTGAAGTCTTATCTGCCAATTTGTTGAGTGAAAATTTGTAAAATGCAGGGCTCGTGGCTATTTTAGTGTCTGTTCAATTTCCTCAAGTTATTTATTATTTGTCTTTAATAAAATTTTACAGGTCTCTCTCTGTCACATGGCGTGCCAAGTAGGAAATGGAGTTGAAGGAGCTGAAGAAGTTACATTTCTTTACAGGTTGACTCCTGGTGCCTGTCCAAAAAGTTACGGAGTGAATGTTGCACGAATAGCTGGTAAAGTTATTTGTAACTTTATTTTCTCTTTGCTGAGGATCTACATGTGGACTTGTGGGAAATGGGCCCTCATTAGCTTCTATGCTTTGATATGTATAAATATAATATGGAGATTAACTTGAGTAATGTGTACTGTGGGTTGAAACTATAAGGACCTTCGAAGTCCATTGAAGGATGTGGTGTTTAGAGTGTTTAGAGTATGATAGCTTTAAGGATTCCATGGAGCATATCTCACCTACTAGGAAAAGATTTAGCTTTTTGTTGAATTTTCCTTGAATTTAGTTCATATTCTCATATAATTGAAATGTGCATTAATCAATATCTTCTGTTATTAAGAACCTTTAGGACAAAAAGACGTAGATGTGTTTTGTTGTATTTATCTAGATCTTTGTTTATAGAGAATCTACTGAATTGCAATATTTTAGCATCTGCTATGATGAATGTCACCTGACTGGTAATCATTTCAGGTCTTCCTGACTCTGTACTACGAACAGCTGCCAGTAAGTCTAGAGAATTTGAGGCTGTATACGGGAAACACCGAAGTGAGGGATCTGAAGACAAGTTGCCAATGCAAAGTAGCCTTGACGAAATGGTAGTTTTTATTCGGGAATTGATCAGCCTTACACGCTTAAAGACATGCGAGGAGGGCACTTGTATTAGGTCATTGACTCAACTTCAACAGAGGGCAAGGATGCTTCTGCATCAACATTGATTGAATGAATCCATGTAATAATTGTAATTTTCCCAGGGTCATTCATTTTCGGAGAGAGTTAGTGATGTGAATATGATTGTGACTAATATGCTATCTAGCATTTTGTAAAGTTTGGGTGGGCTAGAAAATTGGAAAACATATTAGTTGGTAGCTAGAAGGTTGAAATGAGCTGACCAGCATTTTTGTACAGTGCATTTCTAATGAGAAAATTTTGTTGACATGATTGCTCTATCTCTTTTACTGAAACACCTAAAGCTGAAGCAGTTTGAATTAAGTAATTAGCAGTATTTGTGAAATTTTGAGTGATCAAGTTCGACATTGCTTAAAGGTCATAATGCTTGGCACTCGTTAAATATAGTATTGGAGGGCATGTTAGACAGGATTGAGTCCCAACGCCCAACGAAGGAAAATTAAAAAGCACGCTAATTAATGGTTTCAAAGGAATATAGGTGGCGTGACATACAAAGCCAAATTCAAGGCAAAGAGGATGTGAATTGTGCCTGTCTGAAACTCCAATTGTAGCCAAAACTATGTCTTGTGGAACGGTTTTATTTATGGCGTTACTACTCTAAGGTAACCAAAAGCTTAAACTAATCCATCCCCTTTTTGCACTAACCAAAAGCTTAAACTAACCCATCCCCTTTTTGCACTAACAAATTCCCTGGTTTTGTTGTGTTTCAATATTTTGAGTGCAGGAATCCTCTGTTTTCATGGGCTCTTCTTTTTCCATTTTCAATTCATGTTTTTAGTGGGTGGAGTTTGATGTATTCAATCCTTGTTTAACAATGGAGGTATGACTTTGTGATTGTTGACTATTGGATGGATAAGCAGAATCAAACCATCATCATTATTAATTTGTGATTTCAATCCAAATTTATTTTTTTCAATTTATTTATTTTTTTCAATTTATTTTCGTGTGATTTAAATTTCTTTTGATTTTAACGTGTTGACGTGCTCTTATTGAGAGTCCCATAAGTTTACAAGTCAAGAGATATATCATACAAGTCATGAAGTCGAATTCAACTGTGTACAACCTCTTTAATTTTTATGGTTCATTTATTCAAACATTATAAGGTACTTCTACACTATGAATCTACCAAGATTATTGGAAATAAAATCTAAATTAGAAACAATAATATCAGACTTGTTGATGTAGTCATGAATATGTAAGATTGGAGCTTACTTCAGGGCACCCTAAGTTTAACTCCAATAAAATTGATTTAACAAGTAAATAAGTTGGTTGAATTTTCCTTAATGTTTATAATAGTAATATTTTTTTCTAGTTTCCCTAAAAAAATATAGGTGGTAATTATAGTGCGAATTTTAGTGATGCGATTTCAATACGATCCAAAATGATTTTAGCCATTTAACTGATAAAAATAAATTTAAACTATTAAATATGTCAACTCGATACTTACATTGAAAAATGAGTTTTTGACCTAAATCATTAAATATATATTAAGTACAACTATGACAGAATTTGAATTATCAAATTATTTATCTTTTTTTTTTATTTTTTAATTTACTGGCATCTTTTTCGTTTCTTTCCTTTTCTTTCTTTAGTTTTTTTTTTCAAACTTCTAAAAATCAAGTTCATCTATTTAATTATTTTAAAAATCAACATAAATAACTTGTAATATGTTATATTTTTAACAAAAAATTATTTAACACGATTGATTTTATATAATAATATTTTATAATTTTTATACTAACAACTAACAATAACAAATATTACTTTTAATGAAAATATAATTAAAATATTTCATTACAATAAAATTTCACTTAATATATAATAAATTAATAATTTATATTGACATTAATGGTTTTGGAATTGAACCAATAGTCAAATTGGTAATATTAGCAATGCTCGAAATTTGTCCTTCAGAAGTTGAGAGACCAATGATTAATTTTATTTTTGAACATCACCACCTACTTGCTCTAATTAATGAGAATAAAAAAATTATTTCATCGATCTAAATCAGTGTTTGCAGAACTAAACCTGAAATCGGTTATGGTATTAGTACAAAGATATGGGTTGAACCGATTAACCTGTGAACCAATACAGACCAATATTTGAGTAAAGATAAAAAAATCCAATTAAACTAATTTTTCTCTATTTTGAATTTTTTATTTTTATGAATTTTTAATAATTTATTTGATTGAACCAGATGAATTTTAAGAACTGGTGGCTTGACTAATTCAACCACCGACCTAATTCAAAAGAATGAAAAAAAGAATATATATATATATATAAGAAAAAATAATACTTTTTTATCTTTTTTTTGCACATGTCAATTTTTAATTAGTTTTTTTTAAATAGATATAATTGTTCAACTAATGACTCAACTAAAAAAAAAGGACTTTGTGACCAACAAAAAAAATGTTTGTACCAAAATGGGACAATTGTATAGTTTAAATACCAAATTGCAGGTTAATCCTCTTTTGAAATATACTTAACAGTTTGACTCCAATTTAAAAAAAAAATGTAATTTAAGTATCACTTGTGACAAAAAAATTTTAACTACCAATATTAAAATATAGTATAATTTAAATATCAATTTATAGTTTAATCCTATAACAAAAGTACAAGCTTAAAAAGTTAAGCTTGTTTAGTTTGTAAGGGATTCAGCCTCTAAAGCCACTAACATACGGCGACCGTTAGAGATTTTCAAAAAATAAATTTAAAATAAAAAATATAAAAAAATATTTATATATCTCATTAAAAGACCATTAACACGTGGCACAGCTTTAGAGATTTTCAAAAATAATTTTATATGGTAAATAAAATAACATAAAATAAAATAAAAAATATTTATATGCCTCCTTAAAAAACCACTGAAATGTGAGAGGTTTTTTAAAAATAATTTTAAATGCTAAAAAAATTAAAAATTAAAAATTTTAAAAAATATTTATATACCTCCTTAAAACACCACTAACATGTGAAAGAGTTTTAGAAGTTTACAAAAAAAAATTTAATATTAAAAATTTAAAAATAAAAAATAAGTATAATTTTTATTTAATTTTCAAGTAAGAGAAAATGAATAGAAAATTTCATTAAAACTTCTTTTGAACTTAAAGGAATTTATAACAAGTTATTTTATGATTCTACCTTATTTTTATTTATTTTTAATAATAGAATGATAAATAACATTTTTGTTTCTTATTTTTAATAATTTTAGTTAAATTTAAATCTTTTAAAGAAGAAAAAAGGAAAAAAAATATTTATTATTCTCTCCTATTATTCGTTGTTAAGAGTAATAGTATCAAAGTTCGGTGATTCAAACAACGTAAGATACCAAGTCATAGTTGAATTACTCCCAAAGACAGCAAGGCTGAACCACAAAACAAAGGCTAGTTTCAAAGTCAAAGGCTCCCACGTTCCAATAGGTAAACGCTGCACGTATTAAACACGCTGCAATTGGCTGCGCTCTCTACAACTAGCTAGCAGCGTCTTCTCCACTTTGTTCATTTCCCCTTACGTGTCGTCTTTCTCCTATAGTTTTACCACTGATTCTTTTTGTGGGCACTTTGACTCTGCTTCCGTCTCTTCCTATATATACCAAATCACTCTCCACTCACTACTCACAACTCTCATATTCCATACCCTTTACCAAATACCACTTTGATTCTTTTACATATTCTTCTTCAGTTAAACAAAGCCAAACAATTTCAACTTGAACATGGGGAACTGCACATCTAGCTGTTTTATCCAGGTTTCGGACATGGCCAAAGTAATCGATGCTCAAGGGAAGCTAAGGAAAGTGAAGCTCCCTGTGAAGGCAGCAGAGCTCATGCTCGACGAACCTGGTCACGTCATCTCTTCCGTGGAAGAGCTGAAACTAACTCGCCGCGTCGTCCCTATGCGAGCTGAGGATGAACTGCTGGCGGCTAAAGCTTACGTTTTGGTTCCTATACAAAGGGTGAACCGCAAAGTTACGGATGTGGATGTGGCGATCATAGAAGCTGCTTGTAGCGGAAAGAAAAGGGCAAAAAGTGGTGCTAAGGTTTTGCCTGAGTTGAGAGAGGAAGAGAGGCAAGTAGATCCTGTTTTGGCTGTCCCTGGGTGCCGGCAAGGGAATTACAGGCCCTGGGCTCCTGTTTTGGAACCAATTTCTGAAGTGCTTTGAGAAGCCATGCTCGTGCTCTTTGTTGGGTTAGGCTTCCTTCATCAGATTTCCCAAATTCATTGTTCAAAAGTTGGGAGATTTTTAATATACTTGAACCTGTAATTTTGTGGTAGAAGAAATCTAGGACCAGTTCTTTCATGTAATTACTGTTTTTCTTTAAATCCTTGTAGCCTCTCAATTTTGGTTATGAAAGTAATACAATACTGATATCCACAAATAAATCTCATTAGGACATACGGAGACGTCGTCTCCTTTACAGCTACCCTACCCTAGATGATGGGAGCACCAGTCTAAGGGCAACCAGATAAATTTCATCAGCTCCTTCTCCCCCAACAACATGGGACATAGATTCTTCTTTCTTATTCTCTCTTTACTCTTCCTCTATATTTGGTCACTCCGACCGACTAACCAGTGGCTAATCAGTCGGGTGGACCACCTATAACCACCGTCTCTCATTTTGTGTATCAACAGAATTAATCTCCAAAATCAGATGAAAACATGAAATCCTTTCCTAAAGTTAAGATCACTCTCGTTTATTTTCTTTTCCTCCTCGTTTATGGCATACCTACTTGCCATTCTCTAATCCATATATAAATATTGGCTCCATGGTGTGGCAAGCCATATATGTGAGCTATGAAAGCTACGCATATATACTGGGTTTGTGCGAGCTATATATGCATAATTGACCCCTTTCTTTGGCTCATTGTGCGAGCTAGGCATTGGTTCATGTGATTAGTGTTAGCTTTTTTGACGAGCTATATATTGCACACATATGTTGTATGTATGTGAGTTGCACCGTATACTATATATATACACTTAGCTGTTATAAGACATGTGTATATGTATACATACATGCATGTATCGGTTCATGTGCTCTCACTTAATATATACGGGAATTGCACAACTCGCAAATATGAATCTTGTCCTTTCACAACGTGTTAGATAGTGATATTAAATTTAGACGCCCCATCATGTTTTATATCATGAAAACATTATACCTTAGCATGTGGCAAGTAAATATCATTGGCAAAGTTTGTGTAGTATATATTGGTGAGCGACAACTGTACTAGGTATGTACATTGGCGACGTTTATTCTTACTATTCTTGGTGACTTAGTAAAGGAGCATACCTCAATAATTCTTATAATTGGCAGTATCTCACCAAGTTGCTTAGCAAACTCCTCATCCGATTACCTTTTACAATTCCTCGCCATTTAGTACCCATGCACACTTGCTATATCACATGGTAATGTGCAAGTGCCCCATATATATAACTTGTACGGACATTAATTACTTATAGCTCGCGTGAGCATTCCAACTCTTGTATAACAACTCACCAGATTTCTACATTTGTTACAACTCGTCGTCAAATTGTTTCAAAGCACCTTGCCAGTTGGCTCTTTAGTCGCGTAACACATCGCCAGTTTCCATGAAACTGCATATAGCTCATAATATATATTACATATATTAGCTTATGTTTTTTTAACTTATGCAAGCCCCTGTATATTTTTATACGAGCCCATGTAAGCTCGCCAAATGCTTGTGACTAGTCTTGTATATATATACCAAATGCACATTGCAAGCTCATATATTACATCTTGCTAATATATACATGCCTATATCGCCCATATCGCATACATATATCACCTCGCTAAAATTGTATATTTATTTATTTATTTATTTGTGATGCTTACAATTCTCGGTGGTTTATATTATGTTGTAGCTCGGCAATCTTAGATCTTCATACACACCTCGCTAAGTTCAGCACAATGTGTCTTGAAGCAAGTTAGAGAGCGCCCTTTTGCTTTTTCAGGCAAGTAAGGATAAAATGTATAATTATATATCATAAACAATTACTGATATACTTTTCTCAAGTTCCTAAGTATAATTTTGTGTGACCTAAAGTATCGTGCATTAGTTTCTCAGTGATCAGTTTTGCACGACTTAAAGTATTGTAAAATGTACCTCATCGACGAACACTCATAGTAATCGTCAAACTTTTTAAGCATAGCCCGACGAAAGGTATGTTTGTATTATAAAAATGAGTGATGTACCTCTTTTGAGTTTATACCTTTTCAAGTATATCTCATTAAGTTTTAAGCTTATATCAACTTAAATTTTAAGCTTACACCATCCTAGGTACAATTCAGTAAATTTTGAGTTTACATTTTTCAGTGTACAACTCATTAGATTTTGAGCTTACATCTCTCTAGGTACAACTCCAATTTTGAGCTTACATCTTCTAAGGCACAACTTACTAAGTTTTGAGCTTACATCTTCCTTGGTATAATTCATTAAATTTTTAGCTCACACCTTCCCAAATACAAGTCCCTAAATTTTGAGTTCACACCTTCTCAGAACATCTCACTAAGTTTTTTAGTTTACACCTCAAGTACAACTCCTTAAAAATTGAGTTCATACCTTCTCCAGTATAACTCACTGAATTTTGAGTTTATACCTTTTCAGATTCTACTCAATAAGTTTTGAGCTTACACCTCCTCAGGTATAGCTCCCTAATTTTTAAGCTCATGCCTTTGCATGAACTCTGGAGCTTACACATTCCTAAGTACAACTCACTAAGTTTTGAGTTGACATCTTTCCAGATACGACTCATCAAGTTTTGAGTACAACTCTTTAATTTCTATACTCGCATCTTTACAGCTCCAACTTTATGTATTAACAAATACAAAAAATGCAAGCTACTTTAGTTGGAAAATTAATTTGGGTAGCTCAAATTAATTTGTGTAAAGCGTTTGCACCTTTTACTCTCTTTAACAAGCGCAAAAGATATAGAGTAGCTCAAATCATTTTATTAACACCTGCGAATAGTAAAATCAGATTATCTTCAGCTTCACCTTTTACTTCTATTGTAAATCCTAATCTAAAATCCGATTATAATTGAATTAATCAACCTAATTTGAGTAAGAAAAGAAATTTAATTAAAACATATTGCTAATTTTTTTTATATGAATAACCAAATTAATTGAATTCACCGACTTTATATAATTATATTAAATTTATCCAAATTCATAATAAAAACTTCTAAACCCAAACCATAATTCAAAACCGAGCCAAATATTCTGAACCCAAATCTATTAACATGTAAAAAATAATAATGAAATCCATTAGTATTCATAATTTTCTGGGAAAAAAGTTTCTCTTTTATTCTTCTAGTTAAATTAAGTTCAATTATACATTCCTAGATGAGCCCCTCACTAAAGCCTCTAATTAATTAGACCTAAATACGAATGATCAAAACCAATTTAGACCCACAATTAAGGGTCATATAAAGATAAGAAAAAGCTCATAAAATTATCTTTGATTTACTTAACTCAATATCTTGTTTTATAAGATTTAATTTTCAAAATAAATAAAATTTAAAATCCAACACCTTCCATCTTGCTCCATATTGACAAGTTAGACACTTCTTTGTCTTTATGTATATATACACACATATATTCAAGAAAAGCCATGTTTTGATTCAAACCAACTCAAAACACATTTTTTACAGTGATGGAGAGATCATCTATATTTTATTTGCATAACAATTTCTTAGCATTTAATCTTTGGTCATTTTAGTAACATTTTCCAACGCCGATTTGGTACATATACCATAACGTTCACGAAGTTAAGCTGTTGCTTTCACCCCTTACTTTCTTTATTTGCTGTTGAGTGTTGACATCTTTGTATTTTGCACTCTATTTTATGATTATCCATTATTGTTTTTTATCCGACAAATTAAGGAATCACCACACCAAACCAATTGTCAACTTCACGTTAAACCCCCCTTGTCTTTATTTTAATCAAAGTAAATGCCATTGCCTTTATATTTAAGATTTAAAAATAGAGTTTACTAAGTGTTAGTTTGATTAGTATTGGTATTGTTATTAGTATAAAAGGACGTGAGTTTGAATGTGTTAAAGTACCTTTATCCTCCTCTTAAAGGTTGTGAAGGGGTTATACCTAGTTCTAGATATTGTATCAAAAAAGAAGAAGAAGAAGATATACGATGCCTCCCCATCGTTTCCCCAAGTTCTTAGAATTATGCGGTGGAATCAGTTCGACCAATTCAACGTAGTTTACTATCACATTAACAATTTAATTATAAATTTTAAAATTTTCATTTATAGTTAATATTTTTCAAAATAAAAATAAAAATATAATATTAATTAAACTATTAAAAAAGAAATAGAGATTATGCTACTGTTTTTTGCAGCCCTATCGGGGAAAAACATAGAGAGAGGGTGGTGTAATTTTAATTGAAATCCTCCCCTCACGTAATTCATAATTTATTAAAGCATGAAAATTGGGGTTAATAATAATAATATAGTTACGGTTGAACCGTTTCTTTGACTTTGTATTTACGTCAGATACGGTAGAGCTACACCAGGGGGGACCCCACATGTCTGTTGCAATCATCAACGTTGATCAATCTTTGTTTATAATAAAAATAAATCAACGATGCAGATGAAAAGAAAATGGCAGTCCCTCCAAAAAGCCAACGACCCCAAATTTATATGAATCTTCCACTAAGTCCACCATAAAATGGTTCACAAGATGGAGCCGTTTAACAAACACCTCCATCTCCATCTCCATCACATTCCTGCATAAAAGTCCTTTCCTCTTCTTAATCACACTCACATGAATCACAAACCCAAACATTTCTTTTAGATTTGTTTTCTTTTTTTATACCGTCATTGAAAGTCGCTTTTCAATTTCTTGTTTATCGGTATATCAAGTTATATATGGGTAACTACGTTACTGCTCTTGCATGTCCTCCGTCGGATACGGCCGGGAAGGTCATTCTTTGGGACGGGTCTGTGCAGGATTTTATTTGGCCGTTGACGGCGGCGGAGCTGATGCTGGAGCATCCTCAACAGGTGGTGGTGGAGTTCCACGAGGCGGTGAACCAGAAGAGGCCGGTTCCGTTGCCAGCTGATCACAAGCTCGACGTGAAAAAGGTTTACGTAATGCTGCCCGTCAAACGAGGGAAGCCGACAACGCTGTCGTCCGAGGAAGCTCGTCGTGTGCTGTCTAGTGCGAACTCGGTGTTGAGGTCGAAATCGGTCTCACCGTCCTCCAAGTTTCTCCCTTTGTTCGCTAGGATATGCCCTGCGAATGATATTCTAGAGATGGCACAAAAATTGCCGTTGCAGAAGAAGGAAAACGGTGGGGAGAAGCAGGAGGAGGTTCAATGTTTGACGGAGTTTTTGATGGAAACGGTGGAAGGTAGGCCGGAGTTTTTGAACAGGCAATATTCAGGGAAGGGATGGAAACCAAGCTTGGATACTATAAAGGAGAAGAAGGTGGAGAGAAAAATTAAGGTACCTCATTGGTTGTTTTAAATAATGAAGCTTACTATAAACAAACAGCTAGCTAGTTCTAGGTTCTGTAATTTGTCCTTCTGCCATTGTTGAATCCATGGTTGGACAACATTGTACAAGTATGTCGAAATCATTACAGGGAACAACTTTGTTTGATCATTGCAAATGTTTTGAGGCTTCCCTAGTCCTACATCTCTTCATCCCTGCGTACAATTAAGAGAATTAATTGCTTCACTGCCCAATAAACATAATCAACATGCAAAGATGGCTGCATTTAAATACGCTTTACTTACTTTTATTTTTTAATCACTATATCTATTAAATCCAATTTGCTGTCAAGTGTGGTTTTAGTCAGCCAAGACTATCCATATTATTTTGTAATTTTACAGTTTTTTTTTTCTAATTTAATTACTAAATTTGGAATTCGGTATATCAAAATTTAAAAATTTTATATAGAATTAAAAGAAATTATTAAAAAATTACATTTAATTTTTTAAAAGAATTTCGAGTGATAGTGTGACACAATCTTCAAATGACACATCATTACACGTTAACAAATCCGAATTTAGGGATCAAATTGAGGAAAACTATCAAGTTATGAGATTAATGTGGACAAAAAAATTAAAGATCAAAATAAAAAAAATTAAATTTAAGAACTAAATATTGCTTTATCCCTAATTTTTATCACTTTTTTCCCCAAAAAGAAAGAACAGAGACAATGATACATATAAGGTAGAATTATAGTTTTGATCCTTCTATTATATTCAAACTTAAAATTAATCTCTATTTTAGTCTCTTTACTTTTATAATGTCATTAATTAGTTCAAATAATTAATATTGTCAGCTATTTCAATTAAAATGAAGTAGATTTTGTTCTTAAAAAAATTACTATTTTCAACTTCTATTATGTTTAAATTTAAAATATATTCTTTGTTTTAGTCTCTTTATTTTCATAACGTTATCAATTAGTCCAAATAGTTAATATTATCATCTACTTTTGACTTTTTTTTCTTCTTAAAAAATACTATTTTCAACTCATCGTGTTAGGTAGGGGCGTAGCCAAAAGGGAGCAGACAAGCGGCCTTGCCCCGCTTTGGTTCAATAAAAAAATTGTTTTATAGCTTCCTCTCTAAAATTAAAATATTCAATTTAGTCCTTTTAAACCATGAAAAAATTATACTTTAATTTAAACATTTCTAATAGAAAATTTTTGCTGTCAGCCCTCAAATTTTATAATTTTATTTTGCCCCTAAACAAAATTTTTTACTTCACCCCTGATGCTAGGCTTGAATTTTTTTATTAGAAATAGTGTTTTCAAGAGAAAAAAAAATGTTAATGTGTTAAGTATTTGGATTAAATAATTATATTAATGTATTAGCTATTTGGATTAACAAATAATATTATAAAATAGAAAGATTAAATTATGTAAAATTAGAATATAAAAATTAAATTAGTAGGGGATGAAATCCAAAATCTGAGCTATATATAATTAATATTTTCCCCTCCAATAAAAAAAAGTTATTCCTTATTAAGTGGAGTTGACTAAGTAATTAACACCAACCCTAATAGTATAAAACTAAATATATTATTAAAATTCCGATATAAATTATGCTGTTATTTATTTAAAGTTAAGAATGAATATATATATATATTATGTTAAATTATAGTGTAATAAAAATTTAAAAATTAAATAAACTTTCAAGTCCCTAATATTTTCTTACATTTAAAAATTAGTCTTTATATTTTTATTTTTAAAAATTTAATTAATTTATTTTTTGATTTAAAAATTTTAACACAAAAATCTTTTATTAAATTTGTTTATATGATATTTTGAAATTTAAAAACTAATTACTTGTAGTCATGTAAAAAAGAATGACTCCCCAATAAACAAAATCAACATGCAAAGATGACTGCATTTAAATTACAATTTAATACACTTTAGTTAGTTTTATTTTTTAATCACTACATATATTAAATCCAATTTGCTGATTTAGTGATGCATTTGTTGAAGTGTGGTTTTAGCCAGCGAAGACTAATTTTTAGGGATAAATCAAAATTTAGCTCTTAAATTTAGATTCTTTTTTAATTTCGTCTCTAGTTTTTCATTTATATTAGTTTCAGAATTTGTCATTTTTTTTTAAAATTGATCTCTAAACTTGAATTTCAGCAAACAGTGTTGAAAATTTTAAAACACAAAAACATCATTAAAATGTATAAAGAAATTTAAAATATTATTTTTAAAAAAAATCAAGTGATGACATGGCATAATCATAGAGTTTTGCAACATTACGTTTTAACGGATTACAAATTTAGAGACTAAATTGAGAAAAAGTTATCAAAATTTGAGACTAAGGTGAAAAAAGTTATTCTTAGAGACTAAAATTCTCTCTTTCAATAAAGAGAGGTTTTAAATCTAAATACTTGAACCCAACGAGACAATGAGGTAAAAATATTTTTATAACATTATTAATTAGTCCAAATAATTAATATTGTTAGTTATTTTAATTAAAATAATATAATTTTTTTAAAAAAATATTATTTTTTAACTCATCATGTTGATATATATATATTATACTGCAAGCAATATTTTTAAGAAAAAAATCTAAATATATATTAATGTGTTAACTATTTAAATTAAGAAATGATAATATAAAAATGGAGAAACTGGATTATGCAAAATTAAATCCGTATAGTGAAGAGATAAAATTCAGAAATTAACACATATATAATTAATATTTTCCCTATCAATAAAAATAAAGTTTTTCTTATTAGGTGGAGTTGACTAAATAATTAACACCAACACTAATATATTATTATAACTCAGATATAAAATTCTGGGCTATATTCTGAAATTGACGAAAAGACCCCCCGCTGTACTGTATAAATAAAATAGGTTACATCTTTCACATATAAATTTAAATATGCGCGAGAATCACATTAGCATTATTTAAGAATTAGAAATATTATTATATATATAAATTAAAATAGTTTCATATTTTACATGATTAATAATTCAGCTACTAAATTAATTCATATTTTCACATCGATTTGATATATAATATTAATTTTATTAAACGATGGATATAAATAAATACTTAAAATATTTTTTAATTTATGACATGAATTATATGAGTGTAACAAAATAAAAATAAAAAAAAAAGTTTTACTAATGGTGCTATTAAAAATCCAAATTATAGGCCCATTAGAAATCTAATATGTGAAGGTAAGAAAGGCGAAAGGCAGCCCAATTTCCTACTGTCCTTGTTTTGTAGAAAATAAGGAATAAGAGGAATAGAAGGATCAGTAGAGTTGATTTACAAGTTATAAACATAATTTTTGATTAGATAGATAAAAATACTTAATTCATACAGTATGGATTTGCACATAAACGATTAGTAAATTGAGGTAAACACGTAGACCTCTACTTAATCCACTGTCAAATCATTGTATTCTTTCAGGATTTCTACTGAAACGTATGTCATATAATTTGATTATTGAATGGTTTGGAGGATGAAATTAAAAACAAGTAAAAGCAAACATCTATCAGAAGTATAAAAGGAACAGATAACGTGAATAGGAAGACAGCAGTGGCTGGGCATGATGCGGTGGAAGTAGAGACTAATGATTAATTTCAGTATTGCACAGCATATATATCCCCTCAAGATAAATGCATGTTGGTGTTGTTGTTAAGATATCTTCATCCAATAATATCTTAAACTCAAAGTCACCACTCATCACTGCATTTCTGAATCCCACGCATGGGTCCATGTACAACTTTTCTATCTCATAAGTAACCCTCAGGTTTTAATTTAAGACGCCATCTTGCTTCAATTTTTTTATTTTTTTATTTTGAGTGTATCGAATGATAGTGTTTTATTTATAATTTTTGAAAAATTTAATTAAATATTTTTAAGTTCTTGAAAATTCTTATTAATTTCATAGAATTATTTGAAATTTTAATTAGCCTCCTCAGTTAGCTCCCTAATTAGTCCCAACATCTACCACTAGTGTGTTTTACTATTGCATTCGACACTTGTTGTAACCACAAGTTTTATCTATTATAAGATTGGTTCAAATTGGTCCATCTATTATTAAATTGATCAATTTAATCTAGGGTTGAGCAAATGAAAAATTAAGAAATAAAAAAACGATGCAAACTTAAGTGTTTGGACGGTTTATGAAAATACATGTTAAAGAAATTTATTTTTTAAGAAATTTTTATGAAAGAGAATTTAAAACTTTACTGTTCAAATTCTATAAAATAAAGTTCATTGTGTTAACTGTTGTGCGGAAGCGTGTAAAAGAGTAAAATTATTGTACTAAAAAATCACACTAAGTTCAATTCCCAGGAAAGAGAGGTGGATCACAAGGATCGCTTAAGTACCAGGTCTTTCCTAGCCAGAATATCCCTCAATCGTAATTTAATAGCACAATAAATCACTACAATCACACACACAATTCATGCAGAATAATACAATAAAGAACACAAGAATTTAACGAGGTTCAGCAAATTTTGCCTACGTCCTCGGGCACTACCAAATATATTTCACTCCAAAATACAAGTGAGAATTTACAAAGAGAGAGAGAGAAAATAATGCCTTAAGTAGAGAATGGCAAGTTTGAGATACAGAATGAGAGATGGTTATGCCTATTTATAGTTGAGGTTCAGGGATCAACTTGCAAAGTCACTTTACAATTTAGGGACCATATATTGCAAATATCTCAGATTTTATTATGCCAATATCTCGATACCCATATCTTTGACTTTCCAATATTTGATACCCATATCTTTGACTTTCCAATATTTGATACCCATATCTTTGACTTTCCATAATTGGATACTCATATCTTTGATTTTCCATAAATATAGATAATTCCCAATAATCTCCACATTGAAAATTTGATTCGAGTAATCTTATCTTCACACAATTCTCTCTGCCTTTGTCAACAACACTTGATAGTGCCTTCTTCAACTGTTAAACATGCAGAATATTGATCAAGTTCAAACAATGTTCGAACTTGATTGTTGTTACCACATTGGTCATCATATCTGCGGGATTATCTGCAGTCTTAATCTTCTGAAGGTGAATTTTCCCCTCATTAATAATTTCCCGCACAAAGTGGAAACGTATATCGATATGCTTTGTACGTGCATGATAGACTTGATTCTTTGCTAAATGAATAGCACTTTGACTATCACAATACACATTAATATGCTCCTGGACCAATCCCAAGGTTTTAACCATACCTTGTAACCAAATAGCTTTCTTTACAGCCTCTGTTACAGCCATGTATTCAGCTTCTGTGGTTGACAATGCAACTGTAGACTATAGTGTAGACTTCCAACTTATTGGTCCTCCAGCAAGAGTAAACACATAACCAGTGGTTGATCTTCGTTTGTCCAAATCACCGGCATAATCAGAATCAACGTACCCAACAACACCTTTACCAAGTGTAGTATCCTGCTTGAACAGTAATCCAATATCCATGGTCTTATGAATATACCGTAGAATCCATTTCACAGCTTGCCAATGTCCTTTTCCAGGATTATGCATATACCTGCTCACTATACTAACTGCCTGTGAAATGTCGGGTCTTGTACACACCATTGCATACATCAAGCTACCTACTGCATTAGAATACGGAACTTGCAACATGTATTCTCGTTCCGTATTCGTCGAAGGAGATAGTTGTGCAGAAAGCTTGAAATGAGAAGCCAACGGGGTACTTACAGGTTTTGTCTGCTCGTTCATGCCAAACTGCTGTAGTACATTTTTCAAATACTGCTTCTGAGACAAGCTAACTCTATCATGAGCTCTATCTCTCCCTATTTCCATGCCGAGAATCTTTTTAGCTTCTCCTAGATCTTTCATCTCAAACTCGAGATTGAGTTGAGTCTTCAATCTTTCAATCTCAACTTTGCTCTTAGATGCCATTAGCATATCATCAACATATAAGACCAAGTATATGAAAGTTCCTTCTTGTAGCTTCTGAAAATACACGCAATGATCAAATTTACTTCTTGTGTACCTTTGCCCTTTCATGAACTGATCAAATCGCTTGTACCACTGCCTCGGAGATTGCTTCAATCCATAAAGCGACTTTGTCAGTTTGCAAACCCAATTTTCTTTTCCAGCAACCTTGAATCCATCTGGCTGAGTCATATAGATTTCCTCTTCCAAATCACCGTGTAAAAACGCGGTCTTCACATCAAGCTGAACTAGTTCAAGATCATATTGCGCAACCAAGGCTAGCAAAATCCGAATAGACGAATGCTTCACAACTGGAGAAAACACTTCATTGTAGTCTATTCCTTCTTTCTGAGCGTAACCCTTTGCTACTAATCTAGCCTTGTATCGAATTTCATTTTTATCAGGAAATCCTTCATTCTTTGCATATACCCATTTGCATCCAATTGCCTTCTTTCCCTTGGGTAGTGTCACCAACTCCCAGGTCTTATTTTTATGAAGAGACTGCATTTCTTCATTCATTGCTTGCTTCCACTTTACACCATCAGGGTTACTTATTACTTCCGTGTAAGTAGAAGGAACATCATCATCTGTAATTGGAAGTGCATAGGCCACTATATCATCAAAGCGAGCAGGCTTACGAATCTCTCTTCTTGGCCTTCTATATGCAATTGAATCTTGTTGCTGTAGAGATTCTTGGGTAGGAACCTCTTCATCATTTGTCCCTTCAATATTAGCTGGATCATCGTTAACCTTTTCAAGCTCCACCTGCTGCAAAATACTACTGGTTTTGTCATCCTTTTGTGAATCCTTGTACTTCAACATGGTTGATTCATCAAAAGTCACATCTCTACTGAAAATAATCTTCCTTTTATCAGGACACCAGAGACGATATCCTTTTACTCCATCAGTTATACCCAAGAATAATGCTTTCTTTGCTCTTGGGTCTAACTTAGATTCTTTTACATGATAATATGCAGTGGAACCAAATACATGCAAAGAATCATAATCAGTAGCAGATTTACCAGTCCACATCTCCATAGGAGTTTTTCCATTTATTGCAGGTGATGGCAAACGGTTAATTAGATGGCACGCATATGTAACTGCCTCAGCCCAAAATTCTTTACCCAATCTAGCATTGGACAACATACATCGAACTTTCTCCAGTATAGTTCGATTCATTCGTTCTGCCACCCCATTTTGCTGTGGTGTATCCCGAACAGTGAAGTGTCGCACAATGCCCTCATCTTGGCATACTTGTAGAAATGGATCGTTTTTGTACTCAGTACCATTATCTGATCGAAGTCGTTTGACCTTTCGACCAGTCTGAGTCTCCACCATCTTCTTCCATTTCAGAAATGCATCCAAAACTTCACTTTTTCTTTTCATTAGATACACCCATACTTTTCTTGAATAATCATCAACAAAAGTAACAAAATACTGCATACCTCCCAAAGAAGCTACTTTGGCAGGTCCCCACACATCACTGTGAACGTAGTCCAGAATTCCTTTCGTATTGTGAATTGCTGGACCAAATTTTACCCTCTTCTGCTTGCCCAGAACACAATGTTCACAGAATTCCATTTTGCAAGAATTTGTACCTTTCAATAAGCCTTGCTTCACCAATGTCTGCAAAGCTTTTTCACCAGCATGTCCCAATCGCATATGCCATAATCTGGTAGCCTCTGAATCTACATCTTTTGTAGAAACTGTTGATGTTGATCCAATAACTGTACTTCCATTTAAAAAATACAAGTTATTTCTTCTTGTGCCTTTCATCACCGTCAGTTGCCCAGCTACTACTTTTAGTAATCCATCTCTCAAAGTGATTGTGAGCCCTTTAGATTCTAGGGCACCTAATGAGATGAGATTTTTCTTCAGGCTAGGTACGTAGCGAACATTTGTCAAGACTTGGATTGAGCCGTCGTGATTCTTCAATTGGACTGTACCCACTTCCATTGTCTTACAAGCACTATCATTTCCCATAAGAACAATTCCACCTTCTAGCTCTTTAAGACTAGAAAACCAGTCCTTATTAGGACACATATGGTAAGTACATCCTGAATCCAAAATCCACTCATCCGTTTGACATGCCATTGCCATGCCAACCAAGCTAAAGTCTGACTCCTCATCATGCTCCGCTACACATGCATCAGAAATAGCTTTACCCTTTTGTAACTTAGGACAATTCTTTTTCCAATACCCTTTCTCACGACAAAAAGCACATTCATCTTTGGCAGGTCTCCCTTTGGACTTACTCCTTCTACCAGATTTGTTGCTGCGCGAACGACTTCTTACTGTTAAGACTTCTGTAGTTGTATCTCTGTGATCTTTTTTATCTTTCTTTCGAGTCTCAGATCTATACAACGCACTACAGACTGCATCAAATGTGATTATATCCTTCCCATGAAGCAATATGGTGGTAAGATGATCATATTCATCAGGAAGAGAATTCAACAACAGTAATGCCTTGTCTTCATCTTCAAATTTCTCATCCAAATTTAGCAAGTCTGCTAAAATTTTATTGAATGAGTTCACATGGTCATTCATCGACATACCGGGTGCATACGTGAATCGATAAAGTTTCTTTTTCATATAAAGCCTATTTTCAAGACTTTTTGTTAGAAACTTTTCTTCCAGTGTATCCCACAACTTCTTCGCTGATGTCTCCCTCATGACAGAGTACTTCTGCTCTTTGGCCAAACATAGGCGAATTGTTCCACATGCCTGTCTATTGATCTTGGCCCACTCCTTGTCATCCATCTTGTCAGGTTTTTCTTCAAGGGCTATATCCAGCTCTTGCTGACATAAGACATCCAGGATCTCACATTGCCACATACCAAAATTATTGGTACTATCAAATTTCTCTACTTCAAATTTCGCATTGGTCACAGTAGTCTTTGACGATGACTTTTCCATTTTTTTCTCCTCAATCCCAACTACAGTACATGAACAGTGCCGTGAACGATCGTATTCCCCAAGTACGAATCTAGCTCTGATACCAATTGTTGTGCGGAAGTGTGTAAAAGAGTAAAATTATTGTACTAAAAAATCACACTAAGTTCAATTCCCAGGAAAGAGAGGTGGATTACAAGGATCGCTTAAGTACCAGGTCCTTCCTAGCCAGAATATCCCTCAATCGTAATTTAATAGCACAATAAATCACTACAATCACACACACAATTCATGCAGAATAATACAATAAAGAACACAAGAATTTAACGAGGTTCAGCAAATTTTGCCTACGTCCTCGGGCACTACCAAATATATTTCACTCCAAAATACAAGTGAGAATTTACAAAGAGAGAGAGAAAACAATGCCTTAAGTAGAGAATGGCAAGTTTGAGATACAGAATGAGAGATGGTTATGCCTATTTATAGTTGAGGTTCAGGGATCAACTTGCAAAGTCACTTTACAATTTAGGGACCATATATTGCAAATATCTCAGATTTTATTATGCCAATACCTCGATACCCATATCTTTGACTTTCTAATATTTGATACCCATATCTTTGACTTTCCAATATTTGATACCCATATCTTTGATTTTCCATAAATATGGATAATTCCCAATAATCTCCACCTTGAAGATTTGATTCGAGTAATCTTATCTTCACACAATTCTCTCTACCTTTGTCAACAACACTTGATAGTGCCTTCTTCAACTGTTAAACATGCAGAATATTGATCAAGTTCAAACAATGTTCGAACTTGATTGTTGTTACCACCTTGGTCATCATATCTGCGGGATTATCTGCAGTCTTAATCTTCTGAAGGTGAATTTTCCCCTCATCAATAATTTCCCGCACAAAGTGGAAACGTACATCGATATGCTTTGTACGTGCATGATAGACTTGATTCTTTGCTAAATGAATAGCACTTTGACTATCACAATACACATTAATATGCTCCTGGACCAATCCCAAGGTTTTAACCATACCTTGTAACCAAATAGCTTCCTTTACAGCCTCTGTTACAGCCATGTATTCAGCTTCTGTGGTTGACAACGCAACTGTAGACTGCAGTGTAGACTTCCAACTTATTGGTCCTCCAGCAAGAGTAAACACATAACCAGTGGTTGATCTTTGTTTGTCCAAATCACCGGCATAATCAGAATCAACGTACCCAACAACACCTTTACCAAGTGTAGTATCCTGCTTGAACAGTAATCCAATATCCATGGTCTTATGAATATACCGTAGAATCCATTTCACAACTTGCCAATGTCCTTTTCCAGGATTATGCATATACCTGCTCACTATACTAACTGCCTGTGAAATGTCGGGTCTTGTACACACCATTGCATACATCAAGCTACCTACTACATTAGAATACGGAACTTGCAACATGTATTCTCGTTCCGTATTCGTCGAAGGAGATAGTTGTGCAGAAAGCTTGAAATGAGAAGCCAACGGGATACTTACAGGTTTTGTCTGCTCGTTCATGCCAAACTGCTGTAGTACCTTTTTCAAATACTGCTTCTGAGACAAGATAACTCTCTCATGAGCTCTATCTCTCCATATTTCCATGCCGAGAATCTTTTTAGCTTCTCCTAGATCTTTCATCTCAAACTCGAGATTGAGTTGAGTCTTCAATCTTTCAATCTCAACTTTGCTCTTAGATGCTATTAGCATATCATCAACATATAAGAGCAAGTATATGAAAGTTCCTTCTTGTAGCTTCTGAAAATACACGCAATGATTAAATTTACTTCTTGTGTACTTTTGCCCTTTCATGAACTGATCAAATCGCTTGTACCACTGCCTCGGAGATTACTTCAATCCATAAAGCGACTTTGTCAGTTTGCAAACCCAATTTTCTTTTCCAGCAACCTTGAATCCATCTGGCTGAGTCATATAGATTTCCTCTTCCAAATCACCGTGTAAAAACGCGGTCTTCACATCAAGCTGAACTAGTTCAAGATCATATTGCGCAACCAAGGCTAGTAAAATCCGAATAGACGAATGCTTCACAACTGGAGAAAACACTTCATTGTAGTCTATTCCTTCTTTCTGAGCGTAACCCTTTGCTACTAATCTAGCCTTGTATCGAATTTCATTTTTATCAGGAAATCCTTTCTTCTTTGCATATACCCATTTGCATCCAATTGCCTTCTTTCCCTTGGGTAGTGTCACCAACTCCCAGGTCTTATTTTTATGAAGAGACTGCATTTCTTCATTCATTGCTTGCTTCCACTTTACACCATCAGGGTTACTTATTACTTCCGTGTAAGTAGAAGGAACATCATCATCTGTAATTGGAAGTGCATAGGCCACTATATCATCAAAGCGAGCAGGCTTACAAATCTCTCTTCTTGGCCTTCTATATGCAATTGAATCTTGTTGCTGTAGAGATTCTTGGGTAGGAACCTCTTCATCATTTGTCCCTTCAATATTAGCTGGATCATCGTTAACCTTTTCAAGCTCCACCTGCTGCAAAGTATTACTGGTTTTGTCATCCTTTTGTGAATCCTTGTACTTCAACATGGTTGATTCATCAAAAGTCACATCTCTACTGAAAACAATCTTCCTTGTATCAGGACACCAGAGACGATATCCTTTTACTCCATCAGTTATACCCAAGAATAATGCTTTCTTTGCTCTTGGGTCTAACTTAGATTCTTTTACATGATAATATGCAATGGAACCAAATACATGCAAAGAATCATAATCAGTAGCAGATTTACCAGTCCACATCTCCATAGGAGTTTTTCCATTTATTGCAGCTGATGGCAAACGGTTAATTAGATGGCAAGCATATGTAACTGCCTCAGCCCGAAATTCTTTGCCCAATCCAGCATTGGACAACATACATCGAACTTTCTCCAGTATAGTTCGATTCATTCGTTCTGCCACCCTATTTTGCTGTGGTGTATCCCGAACAGTGAAGTGTCGCACAATGCCCTCATCTTGGCATACTTGTAGAAATGGATCGTTTTTGTACTCAGTACCATTATCTGATCGAAGTCGTTTGACCTTTCGACCAGTCTGAGTCTCCACCATCTTCTTCCATTTCAGAAATGCATCCAAAACTTCACTTTTTCTTTTCGTTAGATACACCCATACTTTTCTTGAATAATCATCAACAAAAGTAACAAAATAGTGCATACCTCCCAAAGAAGCTACTTTGGCAGGTCCCCACACATCACTGTGAACGTAGTCCAGAATTCCTTTCGTATTGTGAATTGCTGGACCAAATTTTACCCCCTTCTGCTTGCCCAGAACACAATGTTCACAGAATTCCATTTTGCAAGAATTTGCACCTTTCAATAAGCCTTGCTTCACCAATGTCTGCAAAGCTTTTTCACCAGCATGTCCCAATCGCATATGCCATAATCTGGTAGCCTCTGAATCTACATCTTTTGTAGAAACTGTTGATGTTGATCCAATAACTGTACTTCCATTTAAAAAATACAAGTTATTTCTTCTTGTGCCTTTCATCACCGTCAGTTGCCCAGCTACTACTTTTAGTAATCCATCTCTCAAAGTGATTGTGAGCCCTTTAGATTCTAGGGCACCTAATGAGATGAGATTTTTCTTCAGGCTAGGTACGTAGCGAACATCTGTCAAGACTTGGATTGAGCCGTCGTGATTCTTCAATTGGACTGTACCCACTCCCATTGTCTTACAAGCACTATCATTTCCCATAAGAACAATTCCACCTTCTAGCTCTTTAAGACTAGAAAACCAGTCCTTATTAGGACACATATGGTAAGTACATCCTGAATCCAAAATCCACTCATCCGTTTGACATGCCATTGCCATGCCAACCAAGCTAAAGTCTGACTCCTCATCATGCTCCGCTACACATGCATCAGAAATAGCTTTACCCTTTTGTAACTTAGGACAATTCTTTTTCCAATACCCTTTCTCACGACAAAAAGCACATTCATCTTTGGCAGGTCTCCCTTTGGACTTACTCCTTCTACCAGATTTGTTGCTGCGCGAACGACTTCTTACTGTTAAGACTTCTGTAGTTGTATCTCTGTGATCTTTTTTATCTTTCTTTTGAGTCTCAGATCTATACAACGCACTACAGACTGCATCAAATGTGATTATATCCTTCCCATGAAGCAATGTGGTGGTAAGATGATCATATTCATCAGGAAGAGAATTCAACAACAGTAATGCCTTGTCTTCATCTTCAAATTTCTCATCCAAATTTAGCAAGTCTGCTAAAATTTTATTGAATGAGTTCACATGGTCATTCATCGACATACCGGGTGCATACGTGAATCGATAAAGTTTCTTTTTCATATAAAGCCTATTTTCAAGACTTTTTGTTAGAAACTTTTCTTCCAGTGTATCCCACAACTTCTTCGCTGATGTCTCCCTCATGACAGAGTACTTCTGCTCTTTGGCCAAACATAGGCGAATTGTTCCACATGCCTGTCTATTGATCTTGGCCCACTCCTTGTCATCCATCTTGTCAGGTTTTTCTTCAAGGGCTATATCCAGCTCTTGCTGACATAAGACATCCAGGATCTCACATTGCCACATACCAAAATTATTGGTACCATCAAATTTCTCTACTTCAAATTTCGCATTGGTCACAGTAGTCTTTGACGATGACTTTTCCATTTTTTTCTCCTCAATCCCAACTACAGTACGTGAACAGTGCCGTGAACGATCGTATTCCCCAAGTACGAATCTAGCTCTGATACCAATTGTTGTGCGGAAGCGTGTAAAAGAGTAAAATTATTGTACTAAAAAATCACACTAAGTTCAATTCCCAGGAAAGAGAGGTGGATCACAAGGATCGCTTAAGTACCAGGTCTTTCCTAGCCAGAATATCCCTCAATCGTAATTTAATAGCACAATAAATCACTACAATCACACACACAATTCATGCAGAATAATACAATAAAGAACACAAGAATTTAACGAGGTTCAGCAAATTTTGCCTACGTCCTTGGGCACTACCAAATATATTTCACTCCAAAATACAAGTGAGAATTTACAAATAGAGAGAGAGAAAACAATGCCTTAAGTAGAGAATGGCAAGTTTGAGATATAGAATGAGAGATGGTTATGCCTATTTATAGTTGAGGTTCAGGGATCAACTTGCAAAGTCACTTTACAATTTAGGGACCATATATTGCAAATATCTCAGATTTTATTATGCCAATATCTCGATACCCATATCTTTGACTTTCCAATATTTGATACCCATATCTTTGACTTTCCAATATTTGATACCCATATCTTTGACTTTCCATTATTTGATACCCATATCTTTGATTTTCCATAAATATGGATAATTCCCAATAATCTCCACCTTGAAGATTTGATTCGATCCAAAAATTCAACCCCAAAATTAGTATCAGAAGATAAGAACAAAAATAAATTGAAATATCATAAATAATTCGGAAAATTTAAAAGATATAATCGAGCCAAATCAAACACACCCCTAATTTAACCTCTATACAAGCAAAAAGAATAAATTAATACTAAACTTTAATAGAATTAATATTTATTAATTTAAAAAATGACATAAACAATATTTTTTCTCTGTTAAGCTCCAAAAATGAAAATTTTCATTTCATTTTTCTAAATAGTAAGACTTTGCTTGGTATGAAAATGAAAAAGTGTTACTTTCTTTTTAAGTGTAGGTTAACTAAATTAACCCATTGTGTAGTTTCAACCAGTTACTTCCACCACTTATCCAACACAAGAGGAGCATATCTTTAACTAATTCATTAAATTACACATTGTCTCATGGGATAATAAAGTGTATAGCCAATGAGGATGGAGGGATGGGAACTTGAATCACTCATCCATTTTAAAAGCTTTCTCACTCTCCCAGCCTCGCCTAAATAACATGCAAATTGGCCTGATGGTGACCCCTGAAATCTAGTATATGGATAAGCATTTTCCCCCTCCCCCCTTCCCCACCCCCCAAAAAAAAAGAAAAAAAAAAGAGTAGAAGCTAATGTGATTTGTTGGCGAAAGAAAAAAAAAGAGCATACTCTCATGTCATATGGTTATCCACTTTATCTTTCCCCCCAACCCCAGCCTTGCTGTAAACCCTAAAACATCCTTTCTTTCAACTTGTTAAATGGGTCCATGGGTTTTAGTGATCCATAGTTTTAGGTTCAAAATTGTTTTGTTTTGGTAACAGCTTAGCAGTCATTATTAATGCATCCCTTACTAGCTGTCTCTCTCTCTCATTGCTTTTTTTGACTCTAGGGGATCACATTGAGCCAAGTTTCTTCCTGTTGCCTTGTATGTAAAGACTTGGGAAGAAATGGGGTTCGTTGTAGCCAAACTTGACATATTACATTTAGGAAGCAAATGCAAGCAAGGTTGTTTTTTTGCATTAAAGGTTGGAAAAAAAAGAGGTGGTTAAAGGGAAAATTGTCAATGCTAGTTTGCAAAAAAGAAAAGGGGGGGGGGGTGTGTGATCTGGATTTGCTAGAAAAGGATGATGCAATTTTGGACCAAACTGTCTCAGCAGACTTTCTAACTACTTCTCTGCTTTATGTGTTATGGTTGTGATGATCTTAAAAGGATAAAAACAACCTTGTATTTACACGCAAACGTAGCTGATTCCTCCCCCCCCCCCCCACACACATCCCTTTCTTTTTCCTCACGACGGGTTCTTTTTCAAATTCAAATTTCCTTTTGTTTTTCTGATATTCTTTTATGTATTTCTTTTTGAGAATTTAATTTTTTTACTTTAATTTGATAATTTTATTTTCCGAAATGTGATTTTTTTGCCCTAAGATTCAATTTTTTTTTGTTAATTCTATTAAATAATTTAATATGTTTTAAAAAAAATATAATGATGTGACATATATAATTTAATATTCTTTGTACTTATACATTTTTTTTCACATTAAAAAAAAAGGTAAAATTGAAAAAAATATGTTATTTATTTGTAAAACTTTGCTCTATGTAGAAAAAATATTTAATGTTTAAAAAAATAAAATCAAATAATTTGATGAAATTAATTGAAAAAAATTTAGCCAACAACAAAAATACGCATTTAAAAAATAAGACAAAGAAATAAAAAAAAAATTATAATAAAGAGACAAAATTCAACAAAACTTGAAAAAAACACATAGTACAAAAATGTAACAGAATCCATGATTACATTACAAGAGAAATGAAAAAATATGAGTAGAAAAACAAGAAAATGATATGCAAGAGATCACAAAATTGTAAATCTCATTTGAATGTTTTTAACTGAAGGATTTATGACTCTATACTTTACGTTGAAGTAAATGTGGAATAATTTAAGGAAGTTTAAATGTAGAAATGAAATATATAGAGAAGCTTAATTAAGTGGGTAAAAGTCAGATTCCATAAAGTGTTAAACAAAGTGATAAAGACTAATTACCTTGAGGGGGGGCACAATACTAAATGGGGAATTCTTACACAATATCTACTTACCGTTAGATAGTCATCAAAATATAAAATTAATGTTTGTAATTCTATATAATTAATAAAATGATGATGCAGCATGAGGGTTTAATTTAATGTTTTACTGTATATTACGTGAAGAGACAAAGTTGCTGGTGTTTTGTTAAGGGACCTAAACTCAATATAACCTAACCCACCATTTTATTCCACTTTGAACAGAATATATAAACAATATAAAATGAAAATGATTGGGTCTTTTTTAAAAAATAATTAAATATAGAAATGGTATGGGAAATTAAGGGTAAAGCCATCAAATTTTTGTAAGTGGGTTGAAATTAAATTGTAATTTTTACGATAGTAAAAATATAATTTCGCTATTTTAATAGCCTATATCTTTATGATTTTTAAATGATTAAATCAAAATTTTATCATTTTAGGGGGCAAAGTACAATTTTACCTTTATCAATTTAAAATTTTAAAAATTTCATAAGGTCTAAATAAAAAATTTTCTATTTTTTTGGGGTGGGGCGGGGCCCCTGCCAACTCCCTTGGTTTCACTCCTGGGGGAAACAGATTAATTACGAAAATGAGATATTTTTTACAGTTAATATCGATGTTGCCTAATTGGTTAGCGACACCAGCATAGTTTTAAAAAAAAGATTTTTTATTGGCATCACTTGACACAGTGGTAACATTGAACTAAAGTGTGATAAATCAAAATGTTTAAGGATCTGATATAAAACTTTCCCTTTTAGATGGACCATTGAAAAAAAAAACTTAAGAGTACGGGTATTGTGGGACCATATATATTTTAAGAGATAATTACTTTATAAACACTTCCTTACTTATTATTTTCTTTTTAATATCTCTAAAAAATCTCATTCAATAAATCCCAATATAAAAGTTACTTAAAACATAATAAGGAAGAGATATAATACAAAGAATTTCGAGCCTCCCTGTTTCCAAACAAATTAAAGAACATTTTTGTAAACAGTATACCCCTATCATTAAATATAGAAAAATAAGTATATGTAAAACAGCACTGCTTCTTTTTCCTCCCTCTACAAAAGAAGAGGGCTTGCTTGCAAGAAGAGTTGAGATCCTGAGTGGGGTGAAATTGAAAACTTGAGAAATAGAGAGGGGGAATAATTACAAAGACTGTAATTTTTTTATGTGTGTGTTTAGCGCTTTTCTAATTGATTTCCTAGGAATTGAATCGAAATGGAGACAAAATAAGGAGCGAAGCAACAAACAAAAAAATGGGGTATTATACTGTACGGTGATGGAAATGGTGCAACAAAGAGATGATTGGTGCAAGGAAGTATATTAAAAAGAAAATAAAAAAATAAGAGTTTATGAAGCAATTATTCCTTATAGTATCGACACTCTTAAGTTCTTTTTTTTTTCAATATTCAATCAAAAAGGAAAGTTTCATATTAGGTTTCTGAATATTTTGGTTTATCATATTTCAGTTCGGTGCTGCCATTGTCTTAGGAAGCACCAATAAAAAATATTTTTTAAAAAACTATGGTGGTTTCGCCAATTAGTTAGACAATACCGATATTCACTATAGAAAACTGTTATGGTATACGCTATTATCGACCCACAACCCGGTTACCCGATTGGGACCTCACCTGTACTTTACGTGGTTCGCATGTCATGGTGTTTGCATACTTTATGAGATCGCATCATGTGGGTTTGCACCATCATATAGGGAAACCCACTTTTAGAAAGCATGTGTTAACCCTAGAGTAAGGTACGTGTTGGCATGCATGGGGACCTACTTATGACGTCACGTCTATGAACAATAGTCATATAATATAAATATACAATTTAACCCTTTTGAAGGATACACTTTAAAAAGTAGTCAACAATTTGGTGCAGTAAGCGTGTAGTCAACAATTTGGTGCAGTAAGCGTGAACAAACTTCCGATCTTTAAATAACTAGAAAACTAAAATGACTCACCCCAACAAGAATTTTCCCAGCAGTTTCCTATCAGGCCAGGCAGGAGGGTCTGGCACCAATGATCCACCTAGTGAGGTGGACCTTTATGCTGGTTGGTTTGTTGATCGACTAGAAAATCTTGGCAACTTAGGCCAGGCAGATGCTTCCAATTCTTTTGATCTTAATGTTCTTTTAAGTTAGGGACCATTATTTTTCTTTGATCAGGGAGCATCGCCACAACAATGGTTTGATTTGCAAGAGCAGCTGAGGTTGATGAAGGAACAAATGACTCAACTAAGGCAAAATGAAGAATTTAGAAGAAATGTATAGTTCGATCACTCTGATCTTCAAGATCATGTCACACCTCTCTAAGAGGTGGGGGTACATGCAAAGCCATGGCAAAATGAGATGGATGCTTTGTGTAAAGATGTACGAGCATTGCACCTTAATGTGCAAGACATGGACTGATTGTTTTGATCTAACAACCCTTTATCTTTAGAAGTAGCAGCTGTGAGACTACCATCTGAATTTAAAGTGTTGAAAGAGATGTTTGAGGGTAGGAGAGATCCTAGAACTTATTTCATGCAGTATAATGATTGTATGAATGTGTTGGGAGCTTCAGATGCAGCAAAGTGTAAAGCCTTCTCTACGACTTTTAGGGGAAGTGTGAAAGATTGGTATCTGTCTTTATCACAAGGCTCCATTCAGATCTTCTCGCAGCTAGGTCAGATGTTCTTGGGAAGATTTGGAGCCCATAGGACAATACTGAGCACTCCTATAGGTTTGATGTTAGTGAAACAAAAGGATGGAGAGTCCTTACAGGATTATGTCAAACGATTCCATACAGTCACGTTAAATACGAAGAACTTGGAAGACCATTGTTACCATCAATTGGCCGCTATCAATTATGGTTGAAATTTACGAGATAGTGCTAAAACACATTTCTAACTGTTAACACTTCCTCCAAATCTATTATGCGACCTTGGTAATATTGGAAAATCAAGTTTGGAAAACGCATCGAAAAATAAATTTAGGGAAAACCCAAAGTTTTAATTTTTTTTTCCAAAATAAGAACTTGGTTGTGATATCTAAAATAATAAACACTTGATCAAAATTGTACCTTTTCAATTTGACCAGGATGAACGCTTCGACCAAATAGTCTTTTTCACTATCCTCAAGCTCACGTCTACCGAGTGTGGGCTAGCTTCAAGTTAGAAAATTTTTCACAAAAATTACCAGTGGGGTAATTTCATAATTTTTCTAAACTTTTAGGCCAAGTTGTAAATAAGAAAAATATCTCTATAAATTTTCTGAAATAATTTCTTTAGAGAAATTTATCTCTACAACTTTCTCTTGAATTCAAGTGTGTAAATAATGGCCCAATACTTTTTTTATATAGGGAGAGTTTAGAGAATTCAACTACGATTAAACTTAATCACTTTAATATTAAATTTAATCTAATATTTAAATTTAATATTAAATCTTATTAAATTAGTAGAATATTTATCCACAAGATAAACACTAAATTAAATTTAATATTAAGATAATCACTTTAATATTAAATTAATAAAATATTTAAATTTAATATTAAATCTATTAAAATAATATTATTTTTAGAATAGTTAATTTGAAATCAAATTATCTGATAGAGTCCTAGTAGGAGTGTAATTCTTTCATTGCTCAACCACCGAAGACCCATCACTGCCGATCATTTTTTGGCCACCGAAATGCCGCAGTCGCAGTCGCCGACACCCCGAGTTGGTTTGGTTTGGACCAGTGATGGCCCGACCGGTCCGGTCCAGCTTGGTTTTACATACCAAGATCGGTTCGACCAGTTTTTGGGTCTTGGTTTTGATTTTGGGCTCCCGAGCCCAATTTACGATCTCAGGTCCAATTTTCAAGTTCAATTACACACTAGGTCAATTTTCTAACTTGAAAATTAATTTCCAAAAATATCATTTTAATTTTAATTAATTTGATTAATTTAATTCTACTTGATCAAAATTAATTTTTCCAAAAATCACTTAGATTTTCCAAATTAATATCTAAAAAATTCTTTAATGAAATTCTCTAGTTGGACAATTCTTACGACCGTCCAATTTAATTTCACATCAATAAATTGATTCAATTAAATTATTTCCAAAGTTGTAAATTTTTTTTTCTAATTCAAATGCAGTTCGATCGAGCCTTTGTTTAGCTAGCGGAGGGACTAATCAGACATACACAATGAGGCTTTAGTAATTACAATTATGTCTAGAAGCATCGTTCCGATAAGTCGCAATCACTTAATTGTGGAGTTAGTCCACGATAAGTACCATGATTGAAAACTCCTTATTAGATACTCTTTACGAAAGCAATTCATCCAACTGCTTTATCCAATGACGTTGTCATGTGTGTGTTACTCTCATATGTTATCCTTGATTCCTTTGAGTTAAATCCGTTCACTCAACACAATCCTATTTTATTTCATTGTCACCATTGTGTCTTCTTAATGATTAATATGATCACTGTCAACAAATGATTATGATAAATTGTTTGTTCGAGCACAAGCAACCTGTGACCATGTTCCATATTTATCAAGCCAATGAGAGGATATCGTTAAATCTTTAATTGAGCTATGAATTCCACTGTTACTAGTAAAGTCATGCCATACACAAGTCATGTACCTAACATATCGGTTATCCTCTTGATCATCTTTAGAGCATAAGCCTCCACTTATATCAAAGCTCATGAGTTACATCTGCATGGTTAGTGACTAACTCATGATTTAGGTAAATCACACCATGAATGTCACAAGTGAATTAATTCACAAACGGATTCAAAATTAATTCATCTTGGGTCCGGTCCAATGTATCATTTTGCCAATGAATACATCTATGTCTCTACTAGTGGAATCAACTGCTTCTATAGCCAAGACTAACCATCTCCTCAATTAGAATTGTAGACGACATAATAATCGTTTTTAGTATTTGAATCAAATGCTCACTTTGATTCTTTTACAGGATTACAGACTCGTTTAGATTATCTACTGAAGTAAGTTGTCTTTCTCGTAATGTAAACGTTCTTACAGTGCCACTTATCATCAGTTTGATGAACTAATATTTGCTTGTCAAAATTTCGCTATGCATGCAAAATATGAAAGACAATAATAAAAAAGACATAACAGTGAAATGTGTAATTTATTTATTCATCTTTCGAATACATAGAAAATAGTTACATGTTTACTACAATATGGGCACACTTAACATTGAGCCCACCTCGCTTCACATATAATATCTAGTTTTCGCAAGCACATATTCTTACTAAGTATCCACCATTTGGTTGGAAAATCAAAACCAATTCCAAACTTGAATTTGACCCGTATATATTTATCACGATTTAGGTGAAGATTCGAGGGCCAATTGGAGATAATCGATTTCACTCCTTCACGATGAGAAAAGTAAAATAAGCTCACCGAACCTCCTCGATTGCAAGCTTTGAGTTGATACAGATTCTAGAAAACATTGATCAAAGGCATCTCTTCTCGACGATTACATTCGAGGAAATAGGCCACTGTGACCCACTACGAAAAACCAGATAATTGCCCCAAAGCTATCCTGTATTCATCAAGAAGATGGCAGAAGAATGTGTGGAGTGATAGATCAAAACCTACCTTTAGCACGTGCAAAAGAAGTAGAAAACTTCCATCGGCAATGTCACTTAATCTATTCGACCCTTTAGCGATTGAGAAGTTGTAGGCAAAGTTCGGTATTTGAATTCCCTGAGCAGTCAAATGATGACTCATTTCTTTCTCTTTGGTGGTATAAACAAAGGTTTTCGCTTCGGCCGAAGTAATTATCTCATGGTGTTATGAAGGTTCATTCCCCATACCACCCCAGATGCCTTGAATAACACGATGACTTCCCCTCGCCCTAACCACTGTACCCAAATAAACCCAGAAAAAACCACAAAAATAATTTGGAAATTTTAAAAAATTTACCTCTAAAACATGATTATTCTCCCCAATAGTAGCTTATATTAAAAATTTTCAAGCTCAAACGGTTTGACTTTTAAGGTGTAGGTAACCTCCTTTTAAAAGAGTTTTCCACTTTAACGATTTAAGTATCTGATAATGAAGGCACAATCAGTTGTATACAACTGTACCATTCCCTAACACATGGTGAAGTGTATGTGACACTCTAAAGTAAAAAGCGTACGTGATACAGTTCTCCTTTAGTAATCTCTCACCTCGCGAAGTCAAGTTATCCGAAGAGCCACATTGTTACTTTTCTTTGAGCTAGGTGGAGGATAAATTGTTATGGTACGTGCTATTACCGACCCACTACCCAATTACTCGATTGGGTCCTGACTTGTACTTTACGTGGTTCACACGTCAGGTGTTCGCATACTTTATGAGATTGCACGATGTGGGTTCGCACCATCATGTAGGCAAACCCGCTTCTAGAAAACACGTGTTATCCTTAAAGTAGGGTACGCGTTGGCATACATGGGGACCTATCTATGACGACATGTCCATGTACAGTAACTATATCATATAAATACACAATACACAATTTAACCCTTTTAAAGGATACACTCTGAAAAACACTCAACAAAAACATACCATTTTCGTAATAAATTCAAAGATAAGTTTATATCCTTTAAATTGTTATACTTTATTTAAGTTTATGTTTTTTCAATCAAATAAATTCATATCATTTTATTTTTAATTTAATTATGAAAATTCTTATATTTTAATAAAGAGGAGTAATTAAGTAGTAAGGGAAAAAATATTTTTTTTAAAAATTAATTAGTATTAATCATCCTACATTACTAATTTATCGGAATTATTCTCTCTTTTATTTTAATTTGACATATGTTATAAAATATTTAATTTAAAATTTTAACTATATTATTAGGTAGAACTATTTTAAAAGATATTAAAATTGAATTTTCAAAATTTAATATATCAAAAACGTTATTTGTAACATATGAGTGTTTGGATTTCTCCAAAAACATTTTTATTTTTATTTAAAAAAAAGAATGTTATTGTCTTAAGAAGTAATGTCGTTTGTTCCCATTGGTAAACAACAATGCACCATCTCACCGTCTAGTATGGGTATTCTCAGCCTACTACCGGCTCCTCACTTCTCTTCAAAGCCAAGCTATTCGATCCCAACTCACAATATCACTTGTTGACTAATCTGTCAAACAAACTCTTTCACAACAAATTTATAACTACTTACAAATATTTACTAGGCTAAATTGACAAATATTACATTTTATCTAGGTGATCAATTAAATATAATGAAAAAAATGTTGACTTCATATCAAGACCCACCGCATAGACATGGTTTCCAGCTTGGTGATGACATGATATTTTTGTTTTCTACATTAGAAATCTTGTTCTACTAGTATATGTGAAGGGCATTATAAGTCAATCAGATGATCTACCTCACCTGATTACACTTATAGTTCCCTCATATGGGACCTAATTCGTTGGAAACCCACCCTCTTTCAAACATTTCACCAAATCAATATTCAACTCATAATTAAATTATTTAACCTATGATCAACCACTTTAATCTCCCACCACACCTCTTTTTATTTTTATTTTTATTGTTATTATTTTAATAATAAAAATCTGCTAGAGAAGAAAATATGCTTTACTTTAAGCAGTTAACAAACAATTAATGTGGACATGTAATGATCAAAGTTAGTTTCATTGCATCACTATTTCCATTCTTGGCACAAACTTTACCTATATAAATGCCATACATTCTTCTTCTTTTTCAGTACCATTACAAATATCCACATTGGTCCATTTCTCAAATGAAAACGGGAATTGCCACCACCACCATGTCCTCACTACCTCAAACCATCATTCTCTTCCTTCTCCTCTTGGGTGCATTCGCCCAAGCCCGCGATCCATTTGCTTGTGACTCCAAAGATGCCAAGACGTCGAGCTTGCCGTTTTGCAAGGTCTCGATGCCGATACCGAACAGGGTGATGGACCTTCTCGGAAGGTTGACAATGCAAGAGAAGCTTAGGCTGCTGGTGAACAATGCTGCAGCAGTTCCACGGCTGGGGATCAAAGGGTACGAATGGTGGTCCGAAGCTCTTCATGGCGTCTCCAATGTGGGACCTGGAACCAAGTTCGGTGGAGCCTTCCCTGGGGCTACCAGCTTCCCTCAAGTAATCTCGACCGCTGCTTCTTTCAATGCCACATTATGGGAAGCCATCGGAAGGGTAACATTTTTCTTTTTTCGTTTCCTATCACCAACTTAAAACTGAAGTAAATGTTTATTATTATAATAATATAAAGAAATTGGTATAATATTAAGAATCGCAGCTTTTTTATCATGATATATTTTCTTTTTGTTATTTTACGTAAAGATAAAACTTTCAATTTTGTTCCTGTCAAGTGTGAAGTGGATGCAATAATTTTCTGTTTCCACTCATATCTTAACTTTCTATACAAAACCATATCAGCCTTACACACATACCATTAAAAATTTAGATTTGATACATTAAAAATTTTTTAAGCTAAATTCACTTGACCTTTTATCTTTACAATTTCATTGGTTGGTCCTTGAATGTATGGTGTGCAACTTGTATATGTGTGCCAATGCCTACAAATTTTTAATAATTTTAGGGTAGCGCTATTAAAATATATGGCTTTAGTTTTGATATTAAATTACTAGATTTGTCAATTGTGATTGTAGGGAAGTGTTTCTATGTTATCAATTTGAGAATATCAAGATTAGGCATGAAAAAGAATATGTTATCAACTTGCTGTCGTAGAATCATTGTCATTCAAGCAAGTTGTATTCTTTAAGATTTTTCACTTTTAATAAAAGAAGTTTGGGAACCGATGTCGCAGGTTGTTTCAGATGAGGCAAGGGCGATGTACAATGGGGGAGCGGCTGGGCTAACATACTGGAGCCCAAATGTAAACATATTCAGGGACCCAAGGTGGGGTCGTGGTCAGGAGACTCCAGGTGAAGACCCGGTGCTGGCTGGTACATATGCAGCCAGCTATGTGAAGGGCTTACAGGGAAATAATGGTGACCGGTTAAAGGTGGCGGCTTGTTGCAAGCACTTTACGGCCTATGACCTGGATAACTGGAATGGAGTGGATAGGTTCCACTTTAATGCCAAGGTTAGTTAATTTTGTGTCGTGTAGCTCCAGTTTTGGATATAGGTGGGGGATCCAACTCGGGAATTTTATTGCTGCAAATATGAAACCGGCTTAATTCCATCAAACATCCTTAATTATAACCCAGATTCGAGGTTCATTGTTAAAAACTTTAAAATGTTTTAAGTCCTTATAATATTAATATTGTATCATTGCAGTCCTTCGGTGTTTGAATTAAGATGATATTTGGACAAAAAAATGTAAAATGTGCCGCAAAAGGCTGAAGATTCTTTACTTGTTTGTCTTTAGCTTAGAGCTTTCTTATCAGCAAACACTTCTGCTTTTTGTTCTTATTTTTTTTAACATAATAACCCGAACAATTAAACAAAGAAAAGCAATCTTTTTTATTTTTCGTTTTTTAATTCTCACGTGGGTTTCCACACATTTGAGCAGGTAAGCAAGCAGGACATCGAGGATACATTCGATGTACCCTTCAAAATGTGTGTACAGGACGGTAATGTAGCCAGCGTTATGTGCTCTTACAATCAAGTCAATGGTGTTCCAACCTGTGCTGACCCTAATCTCCTAAAGAGAACCATACGAGGTCAATGGAATCTCAATGGGTACATTGTTTCAGATTGTGATTCAGTGGGGGTGTTTTATAATACCCAACATTACACATCAACACCTGAAGAAGCTGCTGCAGATGCCATCAAAGCAGGTTAGTAACTTTTTATTTTACCCTTATTTTGGTACACTTATTATTATTCTATATTGCGGCGTAAGTCAACTTAGGCAATGATGATTTACCAATTCATGGTCTATTAATTAATTGTTCAAAACCAATGGTATATATAAAGAAGGAACTTGCAAAAGGTACTAATATGTGATCATTAGGCTCCATTTTCGACTAGCTGGCTCAAATTATGGCAAAAGTGACTATATTCTTGCAGTGTCATTAACATACAATAATTGAAGGAAAGAAGATTTATCCAATTGCAGGTCTGGATTTGGATTGTGGGCCTTTTTTGGCTCAATACACTGAAAATGCAGTAACAAGAGGATTGTTGAAGGAGGCTGATGTTAACAGTGCCTTGGCAAACACGCTCACAGTCCAAATGAGACTCGGCATGTTTGACGGTGAACCGTCTGCACAACCATTCGGGAACTTGGGGCCAAAAGATGTGTGCACACCTGCTCACCAAGAGCTCGCCCTCGAAGCTGCTAGACAAGGCATTGTTCTGCTTAACAATCGTGGTCCTTCATTGCCTTTATCTCATTTACGTCACCGCACGGTTGCTGTTATCGGACCTAACTCCAATGCTACTGTTACAATGATTGGAAACTATGCTGGTAAATTCTCACGATAATTATTTTCATTTCTATTGGTGAATGGGTCTAAAGGGGTCACCTAATTAACTTTTTGTTGTTCTTGTTGGAACATTAATTAGGTGTTGCATGTGCATACACATCTCCTTTGCAAGGGATAGGGAATTACGCAAAGACAATTCATCAAATGGGATGTGCAGACGTAGCTTGCAACGATGACAAGTTATTTAGTGGGGCAATCAATGCTGCTCGTCAAGCAGAAGCTACGGTTTTAGTAATGGGGCTTGACCAATCGATTGAAGCAGAGTTCAGAGACAGGACAGGGTTGCTTTTGCCAGGCCGGCAACAGGAACTTGTTTCTAAAGTAGCCATGGCGTCGAAGGGTCCAACCATACTAGTTTTGATGTCGGGTGGGCCTATTGATGTGTCTTTCGCTAAGAATGACCCTCGAATAGGTGCCATTTTGTGGGCTGGTTATCCAGGCCAAGCTGGTGGAGCTGCCATAGCTGATGTATTATATGGCACAACCAATCCAGAGGGTAAGCTGCCTATGACATGGTACCCACAAGAGTATGTCTCAAATTTGCCAATGACGGACATGGCCATGCGTTCAAGCCCAAACAGAAACTACCCTGGAAGAACCTACAAGTTCTACAAAGGTCCAGTAGTGTATCCGTTCGGTCACGGATTGAGTTTCACCAACTTTGTTCATACCATTGCTAGTGCACCCAAAGTTGTCACGGTCCCTCTTGATGGCCACCTCCATTCAGGGAATGCTACCATTTCAGGGAAGGCGATCAAAGTAAATCATGTGAGATGCAACAAGCTCTCGGTAGGGCTTCAAGTAGACGTGAAAAATACGGGTTCCAAGGAGGGTACTCACACCATGCTTGTATTCTCGAAGCCACCTGCTGGGCATTGGGCTCCACAAAAACAGCTGGTGGCCTTTGCCAAAGTGCATGTTCCAGCAAGGTCACAACGACGAGTAGGAATCAACATTCATGTGTGCAAGTTTTTAAGTGTTGTGGATAGGTCTGGGGTTCGAAGAATCCCAACTGGTGTTCACAATCTCCATATCGGTGGCGCTAAGCATTCTTTATCTCTTCAGCCTGTAACTTTAGGGGTAATCAAGTCCTAGACTTCTCCAAGGAAAAAAGAAGGGATGCATTTCTATAAAAGGCCAAATTCAACAATTACTATAGTTGAGGGAAGATTTAATGTCAGTCCATAATAAATAAGAAGAAAAAAAGAGAGAAAAAAGTTCCAAAAGGAATAGATTTTTTTCATAAAAATGAGCCAATTCTTTGAATGGAGGGAACTTGTTTGAATTTAGCTGTCAGAGAAAGAAGGATACAGCCAAATAAAATTGGGTTAGTCATTGTTTGTACTATTAGATTTACTTTGAATTAAAGTTCACAATTAGTTGGTAACCCTCTTAGTCCCATATGAGACTTTTCCTTTGTAACTTTGATCGCTGGAATGAATACTTGTTACTTTCTTCTCTCTACCTTTGTTCGTCCCCTGCTTCACATTACATCTAAGCATTGCTTATACTTAAAAAGCAACCCAATATGGTTTGATTTGGTAATTAATAACAAATTTTTTATCATGTGCCATCTGCTGAGCCAAAATAAATAATATAGAAACACAGTTGGGCTGTAATATTAGACGTTTTGGAAACAAATTTGGGTAAATTGGCGCATTTGAGAAAACATTCAGAACCATAGAATCCTAACCCTTGAAACCCATGCATTGTATTTTGAGGCAACTCTCCTCAACAAGTGAAGCACTTCATTTCCTCGTCTATTTTTCTCCATTGGTGACTTCGGCATCTAGCATGACATGAACGATGTTAATGGTACGTAGGGCCAATAGTGGAGACCCTTATCGTTGAAAAATAACACAAGAATTCAGATAGCACCCCCACTACGAATAGGGAATTCAAATGAATCCCTCTCATGTATTGTAAGCCACCAAGATTTCAGGGTTGTTGATGGTTTTCTTAGTAATTGAGTTGTTGGAAATGTATCACCTCACAATTCGACAGATCGGATGGGATAATAATACTAATTTAACTAGTTCAATACTAAAGGGGTCCCCAAGATGATAATAGAAGAATCACACCAATGATTAAGTCATATGACACACATATACGATGTTGCTCCTTATCTAGCTTAGGTAGTTTTTGCCTTTTGGTGCTTGTATTGATATTTTCATTCTTTTTATTAACATTTTTTTTTGACTTAGCAAAAAACGAGCAAGTAACAATGTTTTATGTTCCCCCCAAAAACAATGTTTTGTCCCTAAGTCCTATACTATATAGCTCAATTATCATTTTGGTACACTGTATTATATTTTATCAGCTTAGCTCCTATAATTTCATTCTGTATGCCCCCTTATCCATCTATATTTTCCATTTAAAAAAAACTCTCCATTCAATCAAATACTTCCACGTGTAAAAAATCCTCAAAATTTCTTTAAAATATAAAAAAAATCATAAAAATGAAAAAAATATATTCCAAAAATACTATAAAATTTTAAAAAAAATTCATAAAATTATGAAGGGTAAACTACACTAACTGTCCTTAAACTTTGTTTAAATTATATTTCGATCACTCAACTTTTAAAAGTTACATAATAGTCACTAACATTATCAAATTGTTACATTTTTGTCACTTGGCTACTTCCATTAAAACCGTAACATTGCACCTTAAGTCAAAGGATTAATAGCTAATTTGGTCCTTGAGCTATAGTTAAAAAATTATTTTGATATTTTAAAAATTTTCTTAACAATAATTGTAAAAAAATGTAACAATAAATAAAAAATTCATATAAAAATAAATTGCATCAAGGAAAAACCAAGAATTTTGTAGCTAATTTTTCCACATCCAATTTCATAAAAAATTAGTCTTTGAACTTTTACACAAAAAAACATTAAATGCCCGCTCACTTTGATCCTATTCATTTTTTTTCATTTGTTTTGTTGTTTTACACTCTCTTAATTTTATTTTCTCTTTGTTCATATAAATCGGTGTCATCTTTACTCTTCCAATTACTAAAATAATATATGTAAGGACCAAGGATGTCTAAAACTAACTTGACTCTTGCTCAAACACATGTTTGAACACTGCCTGTTTAAACATGTGTTTAAACAAGACCTGCAGGACAACCTAAGTTATGAGATGTTGGCTTTTTAACTTGGTCTTCCATTATTGTTATCTCTATAAGAAAATGAGTATCAAACATTCTTTCTCATCCTCAACAATGTTGATCGAATTTGGAAAGGAAGAAAGATCAGTAATATCTTCTCAAATATCATGTCCTTATTTTTGTGCTTGGGGATCAAGCTGGTTATTTTGACTTGAAGACTTTATTTGGAATCATAATGTTTTATCTTAGATAATATTTAGACCAGATCATGGGTCGAGCCCCCCATAAAAAAAGTGAAAAGAGTTTGACAAAAAATATAGGCATGAACAATGAGTTTGGATAAAAAATAAGGCCTGTTTCTAAACAGACTAAGCCTCAAGTAAGATTTTTAGGCACATGTTCGGCCCAAATTTGCCTAATTATTTTCACTACTTTTTACTATTTTTTTGTTGTTTCCTACCATTTTGATGTTGTTTTGTTGCCATTTTGCTATTATTTTTCTATTATATTGCTATTATTTTATTGTTATTGTTTGAATATCATATAACTATTGTTTTATTTTTAATTTTGTACTATTTTAGAGGCATTTGATTGCTAAGCTACAACTATCTTAGTGTTATTTAAGTATAAAGACTTTTTTTTAATGTATTTTGAATTTGTTGGGAAATATTTATTTTAATATTTTTAGTGTATTTGATGTATTATATTTTTTAAATTTATTTTTATATAAAATAAATATATAAAAAATTAATATGATTAGGCTGGGCTAGGCTTGAGTTTAGCATTTCTGTCTGGACTGAGTTTGGATAAAATTTTAGGTTCATTTTTCGACTCAAGCCTAAAAAACGAGCCTAAAATTTTACATTGTCCCGACCCTAGCCTAGCCAGGCTCAGGATCAAGTCTAACAATATTCCTTTTTAAATGGTGATTGATTTTGGATGGTTGAAGAATCTTAGAGATTGACTTAGCTTATATCTTTTGAGCCATTTTTGGTAATTAATCAGTTGATTTATCTTGGTTGATATGGTTTTATGTTAGGGTAAATACTGGAGGATATAATGCAGGGTTTTATGCATTATATTGATGATTTTATTTCCACAAAATATGCAAAGGGCAACTGTCATATTAAGCCTATGAACAATCAACTATTTTGCTTGTAAAGATGCAAGTTTTGGAAAGAGTGTTGCGTTGTATTGCATTATTATTTTCTGCTATTTTTTACTTGTAATTTTGCACTAAATTAGTAGGCATTCCTTGTAAGAGATTTAACCTTTGTATGTGAAGTTTTGGGTGAGTGGTTGTAAGAAGTTGGGACTAGCTATTAGGGTTGCAATTTGTTCTTTTTGTAAAGGTATGTTGGGCTTTAGCCAATAGGTAGTTTGATTGATTGTTGAATAACCATTCATTGAGTGAAACTTTGTAGAGTAGTATTGTTTCTGAATTGTGTTAACAAACGACTGTATTCAAATCTCTCTTTATTTTTTTTGTTTTCATTTCTATTAGTTGTCTATTCAAACTCATGTTTGAACACATGGTTAGACAATAGTTTGGTTTAAGTGGAAAATAGACTAGTTGTTTTACAAGTGGTATTAGAGTAGGCTTCAGGAAGTGTTTGAAAACGATCCTAGCACTATTTACTACCATGAAGGCCATGAAAGAAGGAAGTTCCATCACTCGAGCTCTACTACTTGTTGGCTCCTCAACCTCTGCTTGTTGGAAAGCTTGAACGGGGGTTTTCATAATGTCTATTGATGAAGTTGCATAGGAAGCAATTGAGATTGGATGGACTTGACCTGAAGTTATTGAAACTTGTGGTATAATAAAGGCCAAGGAGAAAAATTAGTACACAACTAATGAGAGAAGAGTTGCTCAGGCAAACTCTAAAGTTTTGTTGCTATATTCAATGGAGTTGACATGGAGCAATGTAAGTTGATTTCCACTTGTGAGTGAACAAAAGAAGTATGAACCATCTTGCAAAACCATCATGAAGGGAATGCAACTATTCGAATTTCCAAGCTGCAAATCTTAATTACCAAATTTAAAAAACATGAGGATGAATGAAGATGAAACTATTTTATATTTTTATGGTAGATTATGAGATATGTTGTCTAGGGATTATTCGATTAATGTGCAAGTCTTGAAACTCACATTTTTGAAACAATTTGGTGCATTAGAAGAAAATGAAGTCTTGAAAATTTACAAATTTTCAAAATGAAAGTATAGGTGATAAAATGATAAAAAGAATAATGTACAAGAATCAAATTGAAAAAAATAGTACATGTACCAAAGTAATAATTAAATAGAAATTTTGTATAGACATCAAAAATTGGTTGGACTTGGGCCACAAGAAAAGTCATTACTTGGTTTCCTTTTTTTTTAAGTAATTATGAATTAAAAATTTGTAGTTCTTTTTTTTCATTAACAACTGAAAAAATATTTAGAGTCATAATTACAGGAAACTTTTCCATTCAAATGGGAAGGATTAAACCCAATAAAATGGAAAACATCCTTATCTTAACTTTTTAGCAATGTGATCAGTTAAAACATTAACTTCTCTAGCAATATACAGAAACTTGATAAATGGAATAAGAGAAGCAAGATATTTAATATCATCAATCATAGTCGCTGTCCTCTAAGCATAGTTAGTCGTAGTGGAATTAATTTATTCAATAACACATTTGGCATCGAATTCTACAATCACATTTAGCCATTTTTGATTTGAATCAGTTTACAAGCCACACATATCGCAAATGCTTCAGCCAAGTCAATAAACCTAGCATTGAGAACTAATTTTTTTCCCAACAACAACCTGTCCTTCACTATTTTTTGCAGACAATTGCAATACCAGCTGTATCACCATCCATATCCAATGAGGCATCACAGTTGATTTTGATAAAATTTGGAAGTGGTTTTTGCTTAGAACACACACTATGTTCAGAGCCTTGAGCTTGTTCATTATTAACAACTATTGAGTTAGAAAAGAACTTGAAAGCTCTTTACCAAACCTTAATAGGATCCCTCATTCGTTATTAAGAACCAACTCATTTTGAGCTTTCCATACAAACCAACAAAGGACAATAATCAACGTTTTTGAACAATACGATCCAAATTTTGGAAATGAAGAAATAATACTGTTAGTGTCTCAAGGGTTGCAAACTGTTTTTTTTGTCATTAAGTTAGTTTTAGTTGAAGTCCTAGTTTCTAGGGAGTTTGTTTATGATATTTTCAGCTTCAGTTAGAGTTAAAAGAGTTGCTATTTTTCTTTGTTAGTGGGTTGTTTTAGTGGGAGTAGGAACCTAAGTTTGTTAGTATGTTTTAAGTATATATTAATGCAGTTTGGTTAATGATTTTTTCCTTCCCCAATTTTGCTTTATATGCTTTAGTTAGATCTCTAGTGAAACATTGGTATCGAAGCCCTTTTTCTTGAGAGACCTGTAATAGAAGCCTTGTGATAATCCCAAGAGAAAAATTGATAAATACACTTGTGAGGAATTGAGAAAAATGGAATTAGAATTAAGCAACCTGTCTATCCTAGCCCCACTTGTGTTTGATGGAGATAACTATTAAGCATGAGCTATGAGAATACAAACATACATGGAGGGTTGTGATTATTGGAAAGTTGTCAAGTAAGACTATAATGTGGCTTCATTTGTCAACAATCCAACTGTTAACCAGATCAAACTGTACATGGAAAGAACCACTAGGAAGGCAAAGGCAAAAGCTTACCTTTATGTTATTGTTTCACCAGCCATATTCCATAGAATTATGGTTTTTGGATTAGCAAAGGAGACAAGATATTACCTCAATGCTAACTACCAATGAGATGAGAGGATTAAGAGCATAAAGGTGTTGAACTTGATTAGGGAATTCGAGATGCTGTAGATGAATGAGTCTGAGTCAATCAAAGAATACTCGGACAAGTTGATAGAGATTGTGAGCAAGGTAAAGGTTCTCAGGATTGGTCTCTCTGATAGTAGATTGGTACATAAAATACTAGTTTTTGTGCCTTAGAAGTATGAAGCAACATTGGTGTAACACCCCATACCCGGCCTAGACGTTATGGCCGAATCTGGCGTGTCACATTGAAGTGTTTTTTGAAAACCTTGTTTTCATTGAAAACCCTTCTTTAAAATAAAAACCTTGAGTAAAATCCCAGCTTGCATTTGTTGCTTTCAAAGCGATGTGTATATTAAAAAAAGACTATTCCTTCTTATATGATAATAATTACTTTGTAAAATCTCTTATCAGTTGCGGAAGCTTCATTTAAAACAGATGATCTATGAAAACTTGTCATTTAAAAATTGAGTTGCAGAAACGTAGTATTTAAAAAAACAGTTATGGTTTTCGAAAAACCATGTTCTACTTCTAACAAATATAAATCATAAAAATAATAATAATCCTAATTTGAAATAATAACTAGAGGAAATGCCTTATTACACCCCAAATAAAAAAAAACTTTAAAATCAAAATATTAAAAATTACATAAAAGACTAAGTCTAAACTTTTTGCTAGTTGGCCACCTCCGAGTCCCTCCATCCGTCGAACCGCCTACTGAGGATCACCTGAAAAATTTAAAAGGAGGGGGGCGAGTTTCAAAAACTCAGTGTGTACAACCCTCAATGAGTATAAAGCAATCATCAGTCATTTTGGGCTTGAGCCCAATTCAATAACGGTGGCCTTTGGGCCTTAGCCCATATTAGCCTCAGTTGGGCCGAAGCCCACATTGCAACAATATCACAATAATATGATACATGCAATGCTGTGCAACCCACCCCAATAATCCAACCGCTACACACCAACTCCGTCCTCCGGTACACATTATGTGGGGATATAAATATCAACCCACCCATCCGATACACATCAATGGTAGCCCGGTTGCGGCACTACCTTCATTGCAGCAAGCTGCTAATCAAATATTGGGCTTAATAGCCAGCGGTGGATCCACGGTCGTCAAGCGACCATGCGATCCTCAATACTTCCTCCATTCTATAATTCCCAACCCATATGCAACCTAAACAAAATATCATATGAAGGCAATAGGTTTACATGTAACATCCATAAATCTTTCATTCAACACATAGAGGTATTTTAGTCATTTTTACCCTTAGGGCATTTCGGTAATTTCTCTTTACTATGGGTTTATTACCTATCTCAGCCCGTTAACAAGTCCCTGTTGGCTAAAGTGAACAGATACTATACGCCAGGTAGGATTTCAGCGAGTAGGAGGTGAGTCATTAAGACCGTTTAAGTACCAAGCTCTCCCTAGATCCAATCCTAGACATGCATATACCCGTTGCCATACTTTAACCCTATGACTTGTCCACAGTCACGATTAATTAATTAATTACGTTTTATGTCTATTTAAGTAGTTATCAGATACTAGGCCCAAAACCCCTTACAAAGCCCAAACAAGTCTACATACATATATATGGCCCACTGGGCCCAATCTCATCATATGGCCCATTAGGCCCAAATCACATTCATATGGCCCATCTGGCCTGAATCAATTCCAAGCCATGTAACCAACATGACTAGTTCATCACTTATTACCAAATCAACAAATTCGCTTATTTTGGGCCCACGACCTGTCGGGCCCATTTAGCCCATTCCAGCCCAAATGGCCTAAGTATGGCTCAGATCTATGAGATTGCTTATGGGGCCTTTGTCAACGTATTGATTTCCCCCTTATGAGTGTTTGCACACTCGCAAGACTATCGTAGCCAAACTTTCGGCTTTTCGACTTTTCAGCATTTCGAGATTTGCCGATCTAACATGTGTGCGGTGTATGTACACACCTTCGGCTTTATATCAAGCTATCATAGGGTAAAAGTACACACCTTATCACCTGGAGTACTAAGTATTCATAATCGCCCGAACCTATATTCAACATTATACTCCATTAGTCATATGCCATTAATTCAAAATAAATCCACTACTTATCGAAGAACAACCTATACTTGCCTTGACTAGATTGATCGGCTGCGATCTGCCTATGTAACTCGAAATCTGATGTAGTCCCCCTTCCGCATCCAGGCGGAAAGTCTCTAACGGCTGACACCTTACGTCATTTAAACTTGAGAGCCTCTATCCCAACCTCTCTGCTAGAACCCTCTTTTTCCATCAACTAATACTTAGCTAGCGATCACACTCTTGAATGAGAGAGAGAAAGAGAAATAAATAGGGAAACCATATGTTAATGAAAGTAATGGTATTGGAAAGGATAAAGAAAAATCAGCTTTTAAGAGTGTAGAAATGAAAGAACTTAGAAATATTTAACAAAAGTCGAAGAAGATCTAATTCACTTACTGATCGCGAGATCGCTTGCCAACAAGAAATCAACCCCCAAAGTGTATGAATAGACTCTTAAATGAGAAAGAAGCAACCGACTAAGTTAAAGAGGGAAGAGGTTGATTTGATTAAAATAGAAGAAAAGATCAAGAGTTTGACTTAAAGAAAAGATGAGATGAAGTGTTTGAGATTACTCAGGTATTTGTACAAAAAAAAAACAAAAGAGTCAAGAGGTTGGAAGAAATTTACCCCAAGAATATACGACTGAAGCACACAAAAACAACAAATTCCCTTAATTGCCCATACGACACACGTATATATACTAAAAAAATACAAACCTACACTCCCCAATCGACTTAAACTCATCAAGTTAAATTCCCTTCAATTTCTCTAATTTTATCACCATCATATCCACACGTAATCCTTATCTCCACTGTAACCTTGATTTTAGCCAACAATTGCATTCAAATTGCTTCCACCGAATGACAATCCTTCCTTACGTTGCACAAAAAAATTGAATTCCCTTTTGTGCATGAAACCACTCGAACTCCAGCCCTCTAACTTTCCAACACGCTGCTGGCCATTGCTTTGCCACCTATCTTGTGCTACCATTCGAACACAATTAATTAGAAGGGTTATATGCCTAAGTCTCAGTTTTCTTAAAGAATAAAAATTTAAAACTTTGCCAAGCCTGGGATTCGAACTTGCAACCTCTCAAATCCATAGCATGCTTCTCGCCACTACCCTACAGGCGCTCTTGTGCCATATTTCCAGCAAACATATTTATAAGGCCTAAACGCTAGCTTCCCTACTAATCATATGTGCAATAAAAAATTTTCTCCAAGGCCAGTACTTAAACCCTCGACTTCCTGCTTGCTACCAACGCCTTTTGCCACTAGGCCAAGTGTTTCCTTGTGTCAGAGTTTACCAGGCCTTATTAATAAGCCTTCCACCTAATGCTCAGGGTCTTTAAAAAAATGCAAAATTTTGCTAAAGCCCTAGATTGAACCCATGACTTTTTCCACACTACCAACCCTTCCTAAATCACATAACAGTTAAACTAAACATGCAATTATAAAATATTTAAACACATTTAAGTTATTTAAGCCACCTTATAACCAATCCCAAACTCAAGGCCTATTACTTCTAGGCCCAAAATTCAGGGTGTTACAATTTGCTTCTTTGGAGAACACCAAGGACTTGACTTAGTTGAGAGTAATGGAGTTGATCAGTGTTTTGCAAGTATAGAAGCAGAGGAGGCTAATGAGGCGAGAAGAAAACATAAAAAGAGTATTGAAGGCTAAGATGCAGAAGGATATAGGTGGAAAAGACATGAAGTGAAAAAGGAAGAAGAGTGGTGACAAGTCAAGAATATAAATATCTTCAGTACTTTTAAACTAATAATTCATGCAAATTTTGAGTGATTGATAACACATTTCGTAGTTTTTATTATAATTCGGCCCTATTGGAAAATATTAAGATAAATTTGTTATTTTAATAATTTTATTTGTGAAACACATGATTTTTTTGCATTTTTGAAGATAGTTGGTGCACTGAAAAGAAAGACAAACTTGAAACTCACTTATGGATGCTCAGTGCTACAGCATCTCTGTAGCAAAAGCCATGCATGATTAGGCTTATGTGGTGCCATCCTTGGATGCCCCCCAAAAAGCTTACTAGACCATGAAAAATACTCTTAACCCAACTCTAAGTTGAGTTAACAAAATTGGGCAGTCCATTAAAGAGGAAGGAGCTCGACCATTCATTAGAGGTGCCCAAATCATCCATAGAACTTGGTAAACACTTAAAAATCAGCAATGATTGCTCTCTCCACTAATTAAGGTGATCATCCACTTTCCCTCCATATTTCAAGCAAACTTCCTCAATAAATGAAGCATGCCCTCCATGTCATCCACTCCTCTTCCACAAAGCAAAGGTCGACCATCTATATAGAAAATAATGGATGAGATTGCTAAAAATAAATAGGGCTAACAAGTATAAATAGGGGCAAGCTATTGGGGTCATTTAAGGATCACTCACTCATCATTCCATCTCTCATTTTCTCTTCATTCACTTCCCATTTGAGAGAGCAACACACAATTTCAAGAGAGCAATTAAGAGATTCTTTTAAGCAGCCAAATTTGAAACTTTGAAGAGTAACTATGCATAGGAGCAAAGGAGCAGAGAGGAGGAAAAACAAAGCAAGCCGTGCCACGAAAAAACACCGAATTCGGCTTCTAGTTTGTTTCCCTTTAATCTTTTAATTTTGTTCAAAGTTGATAAACATGATTGCCAATTATTTTTTTGCTTTCAATTTAATTATAATGACTTAATTCTATTGATGCTAGATTGATTGAATATCCTTTTCTTTTATTATTACTAATTTATTGATGTTGTTATGTGCTTCGATTGTTTATTCATTCAAGTAAAATCATGATCATGCTACTCAAGCATAATTAATGTAGGGAAGACTATTAACTAATTATTTAATCCAAACAAGATGGTAATTAATAAACACAATATTTGAATGGTGTATGTTTGATTTGCTAATGATTAAATTAGTAATGTTATTTAAGAATAATGTTACCTTGCATAATTCCTTTATGATGTCTGCTAAATAAACTTTAAAGTTGATTGAACATAGAAGTATGCTAAAGAAACTTAAATGGGTTAATAAGTATAACTTCATAAATTATAAAATATGAGTTAGTGAATAGCCGAATTGCCATGGTTTTTTCTGTAACATAATTGTTATTGTTTTTAGTAATTTTAAGTAAAGGGAAGCAATTAATTTAGCTACTGTATGTCATAGTAATTTAATCTTGTGAATTGCTATTTATTCTGTGTTACATTTTCATTTATTTTAAGCATACTTAGTAATTTTTTAGGGTAATTAGTTAACTTTCAATATAGTGTTATATGAAATTTTAGTTCAAAGAATTTGATTGATTAGAGAATTGATCATAGTATAGAGATGAAATCGTAAAGGTGTTAAAAGTTGAACATTATGGACTTCACTTTACTAATGATAATACGTTAATTGATTAGGGATTAAAATAGCAATTAAGCTATATTTATAGATAATGGTAGGATAGGTGATACGAGTCACAAAAGCCCAAATTCTTGAAGGCGAGGCCCAATAAGCAAATTCCCAGCCCAATCAAGAAATCCATCCATACTTAGTTGAAAATCAGGCCAAATTGTCAAAGTGGCCCAAGTTGTAAAGTTTTATTTTTATTTATTTATTTACTTAGTTTAAATTTTTATGTCAATATTCAGTCCAAGAGTCCCAGATAAAATGACCTTTGACCGAATTTCCATATTAAAATAATTAGGAGTTTTTTTATTTTAGTTTTCTAATTAGATTAGGACTAGTTATAAGGCCTATTTAAAGGCATGGCTGTCCACCTTGTTAAACACTTATCATTATTATTAAAATTTCAGATTTGTTGAGAGCAGAATTTTCTTTGAGTTTTCTTCAAGATTTCTCTCTTGAGTTTTCTTTAGAAGTTGTTTTAACAATCTTGTGATTGTGGGAGCCATCTTCAACCTTCTTCTTGCCATTGATATTCTTTGGAGGGGAGATTAGAGCCGTTTGAAGGGAGTTGTGAGATCTTTCGAGATTTCAAGGCTTCTTAGGACTTATCTTTTAATTTCTTACTGTCAATTCTTTCTTTATTTCTGCTTGTGCCGAATCTTTATCTAATTTATTTTCTGTTCTTATTGTGTTTTCAGCCTTTTTCTATCTTAAGGAATTAGCCCAAAAATCCCTAATTTCTAGGGTTCTTGCCGATTCATCCATACTCTTTTTGGGAGAAATTAGATTGCCGAAATTTGGGGAAAACTATTTGGGTGTTCAATTGGGCAGAATCGCAATCTCTTCTAGGGTTTCAAGATTCCTTATTAACACTTATTTCTATTCTCTATTTGATTCTTTACTGTTTTGGGGATTTTATTTCAGATCTGAAAATTCAAAAATCTAATCTTTTAATTTTCTGTTTCGTTTCAGATCTAATTGTTTAGGGTTTTCGTAGGAGTTTCTCGTGACTTGGCAACTCGATCTTGGTCCGCGCGCGCCCCCGTATCATTTGGTATCAGATTTTGGGCGTTTTGGGTGTTCTTGGTTGATTTCTAAACTGATCTCTATTTTTTAAAGCATAAACAGCAGTTTTACCCAGAAAAATTGTTCAAAAAAATTCATTTGAGTGGGTAAACATTGTCCGATTGATCTGAAATTTTACATACATGTTTTTGGCACTGTGATTGAATATAAAAAAATTATTCCCGCAAAAAAATCAGTCAAAAAGTCAAAAAAATAAAAAAAGATGAAATTCAATAAAAATTTAAAAAAAAGATTCAGCGGGTTGAATTTGGTGCCCAAAATTTCCAGATCAAAAATTCAATATATAAGTACACTTCAGATTTAATTTTGTGATTTTTGGAGATCGGGAACACCTCGAACGAAGTTGTCAAGTTACTCCGCAGTTTTTCGGGTTTTCTGTTTTCAGCAATTTTTATTGATTCTTAGCTGTAGGTTTTCATTTGTTTACCTTTATTCTTCCTTTACGTTATCTAACACCTTCTTGGTTCTTGTGTTAGTAGGATTTAAACGTGTGCACAACTTCTTCCTCGGTGCAACACGAATCAATTGGTGTCTCGTCAGTTTTTGGCATCCTAGTGCAAATTAGGATTCTTTGGTAGTTTGGTTCACACTCTCTAATTGGTTGATATAAACTCTGATAAAGAACTCACAAGATTGAATTCGACCTCATTGAGAATTTGATTTTTTCTTTTTGAGTGATTAACGGTGAGGTTTGATAACTTTTATTTTTAAGTGTTGAGTGTTTTGCAGGTTTTAAAAAAAATGTCTACAGGTGATAATAATAGTGACATATTTAAAAATTCCAACAACAGTTGGATGAACAGGCTGTTGCTCTTCGAGCCTTGACTGCAACCATCAATGAGGTACGATTGAATCAAGAACCTCAATATCGATATCCAATCAAGGAAGATAGGGATAACCAGCCCCATAGGCGCGACCCTCGACGTGTCCCTAGAATGGATGATGATTTCATGATCGTGAGCAACCTTCTTTGGCAAAACCAAAGAGTGAGCAGCAACAAGAACATCTCTTTCATACTCGCTGCCATGTACAAGGGAAGCTTTGTAGAGTTATTATTGATGGTGAAAGTTGCACGAACGTAGCCAGCACGACGATGGTGGAAAAGCTTTGCTTAACCACTACCAAGCATCCACAACCTTATCAACTACAAGAGCTTAGCAACGAAGGCTGATTTAAGGTCACTCAACAAGTGCGCATCGCCTTTTCTATCGGTAAGTATCAAGACGAAGTTGTGTGCGACGTAATGCCTATTCAAGCCTGCCATTTGTTGCTAGGAGAACCATGGCAACTGGATCGAAAAGTCACTCACGATGGTCGTACCAATAGGTATTCCTTCAAGCATCAAGGAAAGAAACTCACCTTAGTGCCGCTCACTCCGGAACAAGTCCATGAGGACCAAATCAAACTGAAAAATTCTGTTAAAACAAGTGAGGAAAAAGAAAAAGAGAATGAAAAAGAGCAAAAAGAGATTGAGAGTGAAAAAGAAATTGAAGAAAGAAGAGAAAATGAAATAGAAAAAGAAACAAAAGAAAAAGACGTGGAAAGGGTAGTGAGGAATGTTTCCACTAACCAAGATATGAATTTTTCTTGTGTTGCTACTTTTCAGGTTCCCGAAAGATCGAAAGATAACTTTCAACTTCAATACCTCTCAAATGAAAGACGCTTTCATACGATCAACTTAGGCAAAGATGAAATCACACTACATGATCCCGAAGGTAAGCGAGGTAAGGAAATTTTAGAAACCGAGTCCAGTGCAGATTTGAAAATTATTGATAAAACTTTTGGTGACTTAGTTCTTAAAAGATCCCCTCATTTTGATCCGATTAATTGTTACTCTTCGATTGTGGTTGATAAAGTCATTACGAAAAGAAGCGTGATTTGTTATTCTCTTGATTTACCTTGTGTAAAATCCTCGAATTTGTCCAAATCTGTTTTGGAGAATAAGGTAACGAAATTTTCCAAATTTGTTTTCAATTTATATTCGTGCCTTAAACATTTTATGTGGTTGTACATGAAGTTTGAGTTCCATTTGACAAAGGTTAACTCAACAACGGAGATTCGACTACACTATGCCCCCGATGAGCGAAGGTTTGTTTTAAATGAAAAAGGTAAAATCGACCCTTATTCTTCTGCTTATCGAGGTAAGATGCTTGAAACCTTTGAAACACTTTTGTACTCCTCGGATAGTGATAAAGATCGTGTTGATGAACACTTAGATCGAAACGTGCTTGACTGTCCTATTTTATTTATTGATGATCTATCTGTTTTGATGGTTGATAAAAAGATTCTTGTTTTTGATAATGCATGTGTGAGTGAATCTATAGACCGTCGATTAATGCATGGTATGATTATGCAACTCTGTGAACCATGTGAATCTTTTCAAATACCTACTTGTGACGATTATGTTTACCATTTGATTTATTACTCGCAATTTATTCATGGTTTGTGGGAACAATGTGAGACGACTGAATGCCTTAAAACATGTCCATCTTTGTTTCAAATATTTGACGAGGCAGTGGTGAGTAAATTAGATTGTTTGCATGGTAATCTGAATCTATCCATTCACATGCGTTATACCTGTTCTGTTATGCTTATGATTGGACTACAAGCTTGTTTCCGTTGCTATTTACTATCTCATGGCTATTCTTTTCAGTGGACTCAATTGCCATTAGTCCCGTTCGATAGAGGAAAGTCGAGTTCATTTGATTTTTCAGATTCGAGGATGAATCTTTTTGAGGATGGGGGGAATGATACGAGTCACAAAAGCCCAAATTCTTGAAGGCGAGGCCCAATAAGCAAATTCCCAGCCCAATCAAGAAATCCATCCATACTTAGTTGAAAATCAGGCCAAATTGTCAAAGTGGCCCAAGTTGTAAAGTTTTATTTTTATTTTTATTTATTTATTTACTTAGTTTAAATTTTTATGTCAATATTCAGTCCAAGAGTCCCAGATAAAATGACCTTTGACCGAATTTCCATATTAAAATAATTAGGAGTTTTTTTTATTTTAGTTTTCTAATTAGATTAGGACTAGTTATAAGGCCTATTTAAAGGCATGGCTGTCCACCTTGTTAAACACTTATCATTATTATTAAAATTTCAGATTTGTTGAGAGCAGAATTTTCTTTGAGTTTTCTCCAAGATTTCTCTCTTGAGTTTTCTTTAGAAGTTGTTTTAACAATCTTGTGATTGTGGGAGCCATCTTCAACCTTCTTCTTGCCATTGATATTCTTTGGAGGGGAGATTAGAGCCGTTTGAAGGGAGTTGTGAGATCTTTCGAGATTTCAAGGCTTCTTAGGACTTATTTTTTAATTTCTTACTGTCAATTCTTTCTTTATTTCTGCTTGTGCCGAATCTTTATCTAATTTATTTTCTGTTCTTATTGTGTTTTCAGCCTTTTTCTATCTTAAGGAATTAGCCCAAAAATCCCCAATTTCTAGGGTTCTTGCCGATTCATCCATACTCTTTTTTGGGAGAAATTAGATTGCCGAAATTTGGGGAAAACTATCTGGTTGTTCAATTGGGCAGAATCGCAATCTCTTCTAGGGTTTCAAGATTCCTTATTAACACTTATTTCTATTCTCTATTTGATTCTTTACTGTTTTGGGGATTTTATTTCAGATCTGAAAATTCAAAAATCTAATCTTTTAATTTTCTGTTTTGTTTCAGGTCTAATTGTTTAGGGTTTTCGTAGGAGTTTCTCGTGATTTGGCAACTCGATCTTGGTCCGCGCGCAACCCCGTATCAATAGGTGTTAGCATTATCTATCATCATGTTAATTGTAATTAATGATTAGATTAAATATATATATCATAACATAATGGACAGAGGGAAGAAAACTCATTCTTTTTTCTTTCATTTTTTCCATCACCATCTTTCTTCTTTGTTGATCAAGGAAAACTCGACCAAGCTTTGTGCTCTTGTATGGAAAGCTAATTCGAGTATGATTTGCTTGGATTTGATGTTTTTGAAATTGTCATGCTTTAATCTAGCTAATAGTGGTGTTTGTTTCGAAAATAGTTAAAGATTTCTTAAGATTACCATTGTTGAATGCTTGAAATTGTAGTGTTAAATGATGAGATTAGAAGTGAAGTTATGAAAAAGGATCACTTGATAAAATGAAAATTTGTTAGTTCTGAATATCAGGGCTTAAGTATAGACATTTTGAAACTAGTTTGAGATTTCTATAAATTTTGTTATAAAAGGGTTCAATTGTGTAACGTGTTAAGTTTAAGGGAAATTTGACTGATAGAATTAAACTGACTTATATGCTTTATAAGCTAATGAATGATATTGTTTGATAAAAATTGAATTAAATTATGTAATGGATCAGGAATTGAATCCACCAAGAAAAGATTGTGAGAAAGGGAAAGTTGTTGGGTAGACTTTATTGTGGCGAGTTATCATTCCACTAGGTAAGTTCATACAATATGAACAATATTAAACTTTCTTTTATTTTGTTCTTTAATTGTATAATTGAAAATTTTGTAGGACAAATTTGGTTTGTTAAATATATATAGAGGAGAAATGTTGTATTATAATACGAAAGAATACAAATGAGATTACAAAATGAAAGTGTCTCGATGGACTTAGTAAAAGACTCATACACACGGTGACATGTTATTTCCTGACGATTCTGAGATCCAGCATATTTTGCAGACTCGAAGATACAAATGGCATAGATTTAGCCTGGTTTAGTAATTCGATGTCGTTTTAAAGGTTTAGCTTGGATTGGTAAGCTTACATGTATATACAAACCTGACTAAGCTTTCATTATGTCGATAAAGGTTTAGCTCGGACGGGTAAACTGACACCTCTGTACGTGATTGGCTTGAATGAGCCTTTAATGTGAAGCGTACCTGTGTTTTGAGTTCTTTTATGATGTTCATCGAGTAATATAAAATATGTGGAATGTTAAATTGACAAGTAAAGGAATGAGGTTAAATACAAGAATTAACTATTATAATTGGAGTTCGCACCTGCGAAAGGTATGAGAATGTATTAGATATGAAGAGTGTTATTGTATCATGTTGCATACTCGATATACTGTATGTAATGAAGTATATGCACTTACCTTGTTGGCGAATTGTGTTGGTTGGTAGGTAAACTATGTTTGCATATTAAATTATCATATAATTATTATGTAAGGTAAGTTAACTATCGAATTTATATGAGCTTACTAAGTAATTTTAACACTTATGCCGAGATTTTTTTATTTTGTAGATTTTGAACATTTAGAGCATGACAATTAGATTAGCAAGAAGTATACACTATCCGTCCGAAGTTGTGGTAGACTCCTGATTTTAATGGAGCCGGGCTAAGTGGCATGTATATAGTCGTTTGGTTAATTGTAAACAATCATGTTAAATTCTGAAGGTGATTACTTGGAATTTCACGATGTATGTTGATAAAAATGAAATTCAGTTCTATTATGTTCTGCGTTTTAAGTATCACGGGACCTACCACAATGTAAGGTATCCCCGAAATAGTTCACCATCTTAGGTATTCGCAGGAAATTCTCCAAATTAGATGTCCGCCTTACTTTCACAAAAAGTGTGTTCACAGAATAATCCACAGTTTAGCCATCTAAATGTCAATACGTACTTGAACAACCCACAGGTTTAACCCACCACCTATTAGTCCGCGACATTATCCGCCATGTATGTTTAAAGTATGTGTATCTTATGTATATCTTGCATGGTAACCTCCTATAGCTCAGTTCTGACAATCAGATTGGGGAACGAGTACAGGACAGTTTCAATCATACTCGTGCTCTATCTTGCATGGTAACCTCCTGTACCGAGTGACATGAGTACATGAATTTGATGCACTTACTTTGTTGGTAGCTCAGGTATCTTCTGTGTCCTCCATGCTTAAGAACATTACTGCTAACGGTTTCAATGCTAACATGACAGGTCAGCAACCAAGCCAGTTTGAAAACATCTCTTGTGTTTATTGAAGAGATGGTTACATGTTCAAAAATTTCCCATCACACCCAATGTCTATTTACTACATGGGTAACTAGAAATAGAATAAAGTAGGTAAAGATCACAACCAAATTACTAGAATCCTTCAGGGCATATTCATCTTAATTCATCATGGAGTAATCAAGGGGCTAGTCCTAGCAACTCCTATATGCAATCCAGATCGAATCATCCACTTGGGTTTTCTCAACAAGTTTAAAAACCTCTACAAGTTAAATCTTCCAATAATTTGGAGAACTTGTTAAAAGCATATATGACAAAGAATGATGTCGCTTTTAGAAATTTGGAGAACCAGATAGGGCAACTAGCCAACAAACTTCGAAATAAACCCAAAGCTACTTTACCAAGCGACACTAAAAATCTGAGAAGTTCGGGTAATGAGCATTGAAAAGTTGCCACTTTGGGAAGTGGAATGATGTTTGAGCCTAGAGTTGTTGAGGTTACTATTGGTTAGAACGAGGAAGTCTAATCGAGTGTTGAAACTCTGGCATTATAGCAGTCGAAAGTTGCAATCCTTGATAAGGTAAACCCTCAACAAGTCAATTTTGATAATTTAACACTTGTATCAGATGCAAAGATATGCCATAGAAAAGCTGCCCAAACAAAGCTAAGGTTCCACCACCTCTTATCCTTAAAGGTTTTAGCAACAAAAGCAAGAACTCCAATTCAAAAAGTTTTTGGATGTACTCAAGAAACTTCACATAAATATCCCATGGATGGAAGCTCTAGAACAAATTTAAAACTATGTCAATTTCATGAAGAATAGTCTCTTTAAGAAGAAAAGACTCGAAGAATTTGAGACAGTGACATTCACAAAGAAGTGTAGTGCATTTTTGCAAAATAAATTTCCCTAAAAAAATGGAAGAGCCAGAGAGCTTTACCATACCTTGTAATATTGGAGATTCCTATTGTGATATGATTTTATGTGATTTGGGAGCAAGCATCAACTTAATGCCCATGTCTTTATTCAAAAAATTAGGAATTGGTGAAGTTAGGCCAACGACGGTTATGCTTCAACTAGCAAATAAATCCTTAGTACATTCGGAAGGAAAAATCAAAGATGTATTGGTTACAGAATTGGAACTCAATTCTTGATGTAGTTGAAGAGTGTTCCGCAATGTCCGAGTTAGAATCCTTAGCTACAGAATGGGAACTCAATTCTGTAGAGGATCCATTAAAGCGCATCTTAGTGTCCGGTCCACTAAATGATGAATAATAGGAGGAATATTTGGCTTTGTTAGAGGCCAATTTGAAGAGACTTGTTCAACAATCTTGATTTGAATCTTTAGAGTTAGCGTCCCATGAGCATATTCAATTGAAGGCATCAATTGAAGAGTCGTTTATATTGGAGTTAAAGTTGCTTTTATCTCATTTAAAATATGTTTATTTAGGTAACTCTACTACTTTGCCTGTCATAATTTTAGCTGAGCTAACCGTGAGTCAAGAGGGAAAATTGATTGACGCATTGAAGAAGTTTAAAAAGGTGATCGGGTAGATCGTAGCTGATATCCGGGGTATTATCCCATTTTTATACTTGCATAAGAACATATTAGAGGATGGCAAAAAAGGAACGATTGAAGGTCAAGGACGGTTAAACCTGATTATAAAAGAGGTAGTCAGGAAAGGGATTATCAAGTGGCTAGATGTGGGAATTATTTACCCTATCTCAGATGGCTCATGGATAACTCCAGTTCAATACGTTCCAAAGAAAGGAGGCATTACACTTGTGGAGAGTGAGAACAATAAATTAATCCTGACCAGAACAGTATAGGATGGAGGATCCGTGTGGATTATCGGAAAAGATCATTTTCTGTTACCATTCTTAAATCAAATGTTTGATAGATTTGCTGGGTGAGAGTATTATCGCTTCTTAGATGGGTATGATTAGTATGACAAATGACCCTTTGACTCCACTTCGGACAAAGGTGGCTCTAGTCTCAATTGAGGGAGTTTTTCTTTAAGCTCCTTATTTCTTTTATATTTTCAATTACCATTTGTTTTATTTTCAATGTCGAACAATGATGATTCTACAAATAAATAAGGGGGTTTTCTTTTATTTTCCTTAAAATTTTAAGATACTTTAGGCTTAACTAATTTTTAATATTTTTGTTTTTACTGCACGTGTGATAGGGCAATTATATTATTTGTAGTGTTATAATGAAACACTCGAGTATTCCAAGGATCGAACCTAAGAGATTTTCAAATTGATAAATGTGTTTATCAAGTTAGTTACAAGTTAAACAATTACTAATCTAAATAACTCGCGAATTATTAGTGCAAAATCCAAAATAAATTATTTATAAACTAAATTTAAATTACCAATTAAACAAACTAATCTAATTTTCTTACCTATTACTTTATACAATGAAAAAGATAAAACGATGATCGATCGGTTCATTACTCACTAACTAAGCTAATAAACCTATACCGATTATATTGTTTGTCACTCTTAGATAAGAATCTCCTCTCGGTCTCATCCTAGACTAAAAGATACCACCTAGGTTCTCCTCTCTATCTCACCTAGGCATATAGATCTCCTCTCAGTCTCACTATTCGACACAATTATATCAAACTGTCTAATGATAAACTTTCCTCTTGGTCTCGTTTATCTAGATTTTTTATTAGAGGTATCAATTCTACTTATTAAGCATTTTGATATAATTGAACAATCAATTAATTCAAGAATAGACATTAATTTAAACTAAGAAATAACCAATTAACAAACCACCAACCAATTTAGTATATAATCAAACTTAAATTTCAAACAAGTATTTTATCAAACGCATGGTAGACAGAAAATAAAATTAAAAAGTTTAAGAAAATGCTAATTTTTGATAATCTTTCTTTTGCATAGTCCTCAACAATAAGAGAATAAATAGAAAACAATAAAATAGAATATGTTCTAAACCTAATCTAAAAATGAAGAGAACAAAAAATCCAACCTAAAACTATGAAAAACAAAAAAGAAATGTTTAGCCAACAAAATATGAAATCAAAAGCTTATAAAGTAGTATTTATAGTGTACAAACATTTAACCTAACATTGACAATTATGCCCTCAGATTAAAAAAAGACTTAAGCTTGTTTGGACATAAAATTGCCCTTACAGTTTTTCACCCATTAGGCAGAGGTATCGCGATACCCAAAATAGTATCTAAATTGGGGTATTGGGGGTTTCAGTGTCGTGATTCCCATCCCTTGGTGTTGCAATACCGCTCGAAAAGGCTCAATTTCTTCATCTCAACACCTTCAGGGATATCATGACTTCTATGGCATTGGTGTAATGATACTCACTCTGAATGACATTCTCATTGAGTTTGAGCCTTTATTGTCTCTCTACACCAACTCAATTACATTGTTAGGTTTCTCATAAAAAAATTGGCCAATTTTGGTCTCAAAAGGGTCTAAAACTAAACAAAAAAATATTTATGAATGCTTAGAACTAAAAAATTGAAAAAAGAATATAAAAGACACTTAAATTTGTTGAGAATATGCTCCTCAACTGCATTGGAGAGCCTAATTTGGTGTATCAAATTATGACAGACATCTATCAAGTCTAATTGGAGAGATGCTTTGTCTTGGGCATTGAAGCAAATGACTCATAGAAGATTGAGACATAGATGTGACTAACTTGACTAATAATACGCCAGACTCGACCTAAGAGAAATAGATTCTAAATTCTTTATGGATTTAGTCACCTGTGACATTCATACGGTGGCATACCTTAATCATGAGTGGATGATGGACTATGTATGCATGACTCGTATAGTTTGATGTAAGTGAAAGCCTAAGGTCCAATACATTAGAAACCAAAAGCTAGTACGTCGGGTATATGAGTTTTATAGTATGTAGCATCATTCACAGTAATGGAATTCATAACCTAAGACATGAGTGATTGATATTCTCTTATTGGCATTACATGATTGATAAACCTCAAAAGTAACATATTTTAATCTCATGCTTGGCATATTTTCGGATGATTTATCATAAGATTTAATGAATTTGATGCTCTTAATCCTTTAATTTCATGTTTTATATCTAGATGAGTATAGGAAAGTAAAAAGTGTGAGAAAAAGGCCAAAAACGGACAAAATAGGTTTATTTTAGTGCTGCACATGGCCTAGACACTTCCACACGGGTAATCTACACGCCTGTGTGAGACACACGGGCAGACCACATGCCTGTGTGTAATGGCCGTGTCGACTTAAGACCATATCAGAATTGCACATGGCTTGAGCACCACCACACGGGCGTGCCACACGGCCGTGTCCCTGTCGAGACCTATTTTAATTCTACTAAAAAAAGGCTAATTGTGGGCATTCCAAAGCTATTTAAACACATAGAAAGAGGATCAAGGCGGACACAGAGAGTAGACGGCAGAAAATACTCGAAGACAGCCATTGGAATCAGCTCGAAAGCAGGAATTACTTCAAGACTGAAGATCTCCATTCAATTTCTACTGAAGTTTTTGGGTTTCTTATGTTTTGTTATTTTCCCAATTTTGAGATGTTTTCCCCTATCGTTATAAACTAAACTCCCTAAATACCTAAGGGAGATGAAACCTAAGATAGATGTTATTATTATTGGAATTATATGATAAATACTTGTCTTATTCTTAATTATAAGTTTTAATCCTTGCTTTAATATTCTAGGATATTAATTCAGGTTCTGATGTGCTTTTTCAATGGAGCAAAAGTCCCTGTTTAAGAGTGGATCTTCTGTAATTAAGCAGGGTTGCATGCAATCCTAGAGATAGGATGACATAAATCTGCCGGATTAGAGTCAAATCTAATAGGGGAGTTCATAGATCGAGTTGATGAGACAATAGGGGTTTTAATTAGAAAGAGATTTCGATGAATCAACCTAGAGTCAGTTGCTTTTAGTATCGAGAGAGATATTAACATAAACTAGGGATTCTTACGGATTAAGTCAAGTGAATAAATCGTCTAATTCAGAAGTAATAAGTGAAGCTAGGTGGATTCTTCCTTGGGTATTGTCTTTTCCAGCGGTTTTCCAAAAGTTTTTTCAACTTTAATCTCTGTCGTGTTCTTAGTTAATTAGATAGTTAATCTTAGTTTAAAAACATTCATTTAATTCTTAGGCTATATAATAAAAAGATAGTAATTGCTAGAACTTTTAGTCATTGTGGATACGATATTTTCGACCTCACCATAAATATATTACTGTTCGATAGGTGCGCTTTCCTTAGTCGAATTTTTAGTTAGTTTAGCGACCATAAAGTTTTTGGTGCCATTGCCGGGGACTAAGATATTAGGAACACATAATGTTTATTACTTTAGCCATTTTTATTTTTATTGCAATTTAATTTTGTTTTATTTTAATTACTAATTTTTCTTTTATTTTCTTTTGGCAAGTTTTTATAGTTTATGACTAGAAGAAAATCGTCAGGACCTCTACTTTTTGACAGTAAAATTGAAAGCACAGATCGTAGAAATCATAGAGAGATAAGATGAAGTCTACGGTATATAGAGGAAGAGCACGAGGACGACACCAATAACATCGGGGAAATGGCTGAAAATTAAAATAATCCATTGCCTCTTGTGGTTGCTGCAAATCCAGTGGATCAGAATCCTGCTCCTCGTACTATGTACGACTATGCTAAGCCCAATTTAACAGGAACTGAATCGAGTATGGTTAGACTTGCTGTTGCTGTAAATAATTTTGAACTGAAACCTAACACGATTCAAATGATACAACAGTTTTTTCAGTTTGATGGTTTGCAGGACGAGGATCCAAACACTCATTTAGCAAATTGTTTGAAATTTTGCGACACCTTTAAGATTAATGGCGTTTCTGACGATGCCATTCGCCTTCGGTTATTTCCCTTTTCATTACAAAATAAAGCTAAACAGTGGTTGAATTCGTTACCACGAGGGTCAATCACTACTTGGGAACAAATGACCGAAAATTTTTTGCTTAAATATTTTTTGCCGATAAAATGGAAAAGTTGAGGAATGATATCTCTTCTTTTGTGCAGATGGATTTAGAAACACTTTATGATGCATGAGAGAGGTACAATGATTTATTGAGAAGGTGCCTTCACCATGGGTTACCTCTTTTGCTATAGGTTTAAACTTTCCACAACAGTTTGAATCCCTCAACTAGACAAATGATCAAGGCAGCTGCTGGTGGAACCATCAATAATAAGACCCTTGAAGAGGCTTATGAGTTCATAGAAGAGATGTCACTGAACAATTATTAGTGGCAAGTCATGAGGACAACGCCGACCAAAGCAGTCGGCATTTTTAACTTTGACTCAGTTACTATGCTTTGAAATCAGGTAGAACTTTTGAATAGGAAAATTGATGATTTGTTTGGTTCTACGCAAGTACATCCAGTAATGCAGTACGATGCAAGTAGAGGTGGAACGAGCAATTCTGAATACCTACCCTATGGCCCTAACATCTAGAACGAGAAAATAAATAATATGGGTAATAATCCTCGACCTCAAAATAATCCTTACAGTAACACTTACAATGCAGGTTGGAGGAACCACCCAAATTTCTCTGGGCAAGCCAAGGGAATTAGAGACCACCACCCCTTCTAGGCTTCCAACAACAACCTTACCAGCAAGAGAAAAAGCCGAAACCTTGAACAGATGATGACAAAGTTTATTTCAATAGCGGAAACTCATTTTCAAAACACTGAACATCACTTAAAAATCAACAAGCATCGATTCAAGGGCTCGAGAATCAAATAGGACAGCTGGCTAAGATGATTTTAGAAAGACCACCAAGGAGTCTGCCTAGTAACATCGAACGCAATCCAAAAGTGCATGTGAAAGCAGTTACACTAAGGAGTGGGAAAGTGTTAGCTGAATCTAAACACAAGCTGCCACAAGAAGTTGATAGGAAAGAGGATGAGGAGGTAAAACCTGAAATAAGTGAAAAACTGGTGTTGAGGGAATATAAACCACCAATCCTGTATCCATAAAAGTTGAAGAAAGACCGCATGGATTCACAATTCAGTAAATTTCTTGAAATTTTTAAACAGTTGCGTATTAACTTACCTTTTGTTGAAGCTATCTCGCAGATCCCTACATATGCAAAATTTTTGAAGGAGCTTCTACCAAATAAAAAGAAGTTTGAAGAGTTGTTTATAGTAGAACTCAATGAGGAGTGCTCGGCCATACTCCAAGATAAGCTACCAAGTAAACTGAAAGATCTAGGAAGTTTTACTATTCCCTGCTTAATTAGTAGTTTAAATGTTGAAAAGACACTAGCTGATTTAGGCGCTAGCATTAATTTGATGCCTTACAAAATGTTCAAGCAACTTGACCTTGGGGAACTAAAACCTACTAGGATGAGTATTCAACTAGCTGATAGATCTGTTAAATATCTTAGGGGAATTATTAAAGATGTACTCGTAAAAGTAGATAAATTTATATTCCCTATTGATTTTGTTGTGCTTGACATAGACGAAGATGTTGAGGTCCTTTAATTTTAGGTCGCCCATTTTTAGCCACTGCTAAGGCTGTTATTGATGTAGGTGATGGTATATTTGTACTTAGGGTAGGTGATGAAGAGAATATTTTAAAATTTATCATGTCATGAGATTCTCTAGAGAACAAAATGACTCTTGTTATTTTATTGATTCTATTTATCATACTGCTCAAGATTCTTTGCAGGAAATCATTCATAAGGACACGTTGGAACTGTGCTTTGCCCAAGGAGAGGAAGTAAATGACGATGATTCTATATTAGGTAAGGCAAAAGCCGAATTAAATTCTAATGAGTCTTCATTGAGACAGAAGAGCTATGAGGGGATTAAGGTAAACAAGGAATTAAAATTAAAACCCTCATTTAAAGAACCTCCTAAATTGGAATTAAATCAATTACCAAATCACTTAGAATATGTGTTTCTTGGAAATAACTCCACATTACCAGTAATTATTGCTTCAGATTTACAAGGACGAGTTACTTCAAGTATTGAATGAGCATAAAAGAGCTATAGCTTGGAAGATTTTTGACATAAGAGGGATCAGTCTTATTTTCTGCACACATAAAATTTTAATGGAAGATGAATATAAACCTTGCGTGCAAACTAAAAGACGACTGAATCCTAACATGAAATAAGTTGTTAAAACTAAGGTAATTAAACTTCTAGATGCAGGAATTATTTATCCTATTTCTGACAGTTCTTGGGTGAGTCCTGTATAGGTTGTCCCTAAGAAAGGAGGCATTGCTGTTGTGGCTAATGAGAAGAATGAATTGATCCCAACACGAACAGTCATGAGATAGAGAGTTTGCATTGACTATAGGAAATTGAACGATGCCACAAGAAAAGATCACTTTCCCTTACTATTCATTGATCAGATGTTGGAAAGATTATCTGGGCATATGTATTATTGCTTCCTCGATGGACTCTCTAGTTACTTCCAAATCCTAATAGCTCTTGAGGACCAAGAGAAAATGACATTTACATTTTCATACGGTACGTTTGCTTATCGATGAATGCCTTTTAGATTATGTAATGCCCCTTCTACTTTTCAGCGATACATGTTAGCCATTTTTGATGAACTCGTAGAAGACATTATGGAGGTATTTATGGATGACTTGTAAAATTTACGGGTATTGGAAAATTGAAGTTTAGGGTCATCATTTCTACAAAATGAGTTCGTAAATATTTATTAGAAATATTACGAAACTAGTAGTATAGTTAATTAGACTTTGGTTAAGTGAATTAGCTTGAATTAAAGCTAATTTAATGAAAGGACTAGATTGAATAAAAGGGTAAAAGTTGAATTAAAGAATAAAGAAAAGTCAAAGGACTAAATTAGCAATTAAACTATGAGTGTGTGGTAATAATGAAGCACATGTGGAGTATGTATAAAACATATATTGATAATTATTAGTATTTACTTATATAATAAGTAAATAATATTATATTATAATTATATTAATATTATAATATATTAAGTGAATAAAGAAAATAAAAGAAACAAAATTTAAAAAGAAAGAATAGGGAAAGAAATGAAGGTGGGGGAAAGAAAGAAGGAAAGAAAATGAAAATGAAAAATAAGGTTTTGAGGTTTAAAACTTATTTGGTAAGTCAATTTAGTTTATTTTCTTGTAATTTTGATGTTTTTGGAATCCTAGAATAGAGCCCTACTTGAATCATACTGAAATTTAGAAAGTTAGTGAATTTTTAGATGTTAACTAGATTGAACAAATAGATGAATTATGAGATAAAATGATAGAAATTCAAGTTAGAAGTGGGAGAAGGATTGAATTGTAAAAAAAAAGATATAAGTTTTGTTATAGTAGGGACTAGATTGGCTAAATTGTAGAATTAGTATTTTATTAAGGAAGTTAAATGTTAAAACTTGTTAAAGATGGGTTAGAATGAAAATATGAGATTGGTTTTGAAGAAAAAGAATTAGCTATGGCTTAAGGACTAAATTGGAATTTTTGTAAACATTACGTGGAAAATATAAGAGTGTGTTATTGAATGATATGTATTGATGATTTTAAATGTTAATTTTTCCGTGGCTAACGTAGCACCGAAAACGTCATCAAAGAAGGGAAAAAAGAAAGTTAGCGAAGATAATGAATAAACTCGAGAACCGCGGTTTGTATTTCTATAAACTTAGCTTTTAAATTAAATGTTGTATGTATTACTTTATTATGTTTGGTAAGCAAATTAAAAGTAAGTATGGTTAAATTTGAAATGTAATAACTGTTATACGAAAATTTAAAAGTGAAATGAAAACCCTATTAACAGTGTCGGGCTAGTCGGATATAGTTGGCATGCCATAGGATTGGAAGTGTTTAGGGATATTCCGACTTTGTGTCGATAAGGCACTATAAGTGTCAACTACTGTTACTGTTCCAGATTCGTTCCGATGAGGTACTCTGTGTACTGCTACTGCTACTGTTACTATTACTGTTACAGTGTATTTCTGCTTTGGCCGGTGAGACACTGTATACTATCCCGGTGTTTGAGTTGGATCTGTGTATCCGTCCAAGTTCGAGTTATGTTAATAGGTGTAACACCCCAAGTTTTGGGCCTAAAAGTTCTGGGTTTTGAATGTAGGGATAGTGGGAAGGTTGCACACATGTGTGTGGATGTGCAGTTTAGTGTCAGAATGGGCCTGCTGGTTTTGTGGGTTGGTGGGTGTTTAGTGAACCTTTAAGTTCTAGGTTCGAGTCGCTGTGTGTGTACTTACGAAGCCTTTTTATTTTTGCTCAGTTTAAGTGAGTAATTTTTTTTATTGGTTATATTTATTTTTTTATTGTTATTTTATTTCATTCTGGGTTTTATTTTTTTTCACGTTCTCTTATTTTTCTGGCCCTTCCATTCTTCCTTCTACTTTTTTTTTTGCTTTTGCTAATAATACTCAAGTTTTAGTTTGACTTGTTGGCTTTGGGAATTCTGCTCCTCTATCGTCTTCTCCGATCGCAGACAGTTTTGGCTTGACTTGTTGGCTTCGAGAATCTCGCTCATCAGTTGTCTTCTCCGATCGCAAATAGGTGTGGGATTCGACCTTTGACTATTTTTCTATTTTTTTAAAATAATTGTTTTGGTTTTCCTTAGTTTTATGCTAAGCTGTTGATATTGAGTTGCTAGTTGATGGAAGTGGTGAGAAATCACCACATCTTGATTTATTGTTGATAGGGAAATGATTAGGGATAGTTCCGGTGGCTTAGATGGTGGTTTCAGGCTATTTTGGGGTGGTTTCGTGATCTCCCCCACGGCCAATTTTAGTGCCACACGACTGTGTGCTGTTTTGGAGATTTTTGTCAGAAAACACATGACCGTGTCTCTTGGTCCACACTAACGTGTGAGTTTGTGAATTAGGGATTGAGATTTGGGGGTCACACGGTCTGACCACAGGGCCTGTGACTGATTTGGGAATTAGGGATTCCATACGGGTGTGTGTTTTGGAACATACGGCCGTGTCTAGTGGCCACACGAACGTGTGAGACTTTCACACGGTCGTGTTTACTCCACATTTGAATTTAGTGATATTGGACAGTGTCTTATATGGCCTGATCACACGACCATGCCTCAGAACCACACGGGTGTGTGCCTCTGTCACACGGCCGTGTATTACCCGTCACATAGGCATATGGACCCCCACACGGCCTGCCTTACTCCACACGGCCAGGACATACGGTCGTGTGGCCCTATCTCGCCAAGTTTTGGAATTTAGTCAATTTAAGTGTAATCTTGACCTCTGTATGAATCAACCATTGGCTAAGCTTTAGTAAGGGTAACAGTGACTCTAATCTGGCTTCGGTTTATATGTGTTATTTGCGAATAAATATGTGACTTGGTTGATACTGAATTTGAGCTATGAGTGTGCACATGTTTGATTCTGTACTGTCTGACTGAATGTGAATGGCTGTTTCTGATTGAATGTCTGGAACTGGTTTTCTGAGTTGATGCATCTGCATATATACATTTGCATACATTTATTTGTAACAAAGCTTTTGGGTGGGATGTTGAAGAGAAGGGAGATTTATGATTTGGCAGTTTATCTGTATTTTGAAAGCCCTTAATAGTACAAGAGGGTCATGGGCGGTTCCAATACCCTGAGGGTCGTGGACATTAATTATAATGGTATAGCAGGTTACTGCCTTGCACTGTACCACATGTATGTTAGCTACGCTACGTACCGTCATCTGATCTGGCAGTTATACTGCACGTCTGTACCGCGATTTACCGCATTGCACGATACAGCTTATACGCTAGCTTTGCTGCGAATATATCTGATATGGTAGTTCATATTGCATACCTGTACTGCGGTCTTCCGCATAGCACTGTACAGCTTTTTGATAGCCCCTAATACCTAGAGGGTTGTGGGTGGTCCCAATTCCCTGAGGGTCGAGGACAACATTGATGATCATCGCTGCTGGGCAACCCGGGATGATGTTCTGTGGAGTATAAGGTTGGATGGTTTTTTCGAGGTCCTGTTCGGAGTGCAGGGATGGGTGGGTTGATTAAATCCCCACAGGATATGTAGGGTTGGACGGAGATGGTGTGTTGGTTGCATTTATATGCATCTGTGTGATTCTCTAACTGCAGTATTTGTTTGACTGTTTGACTAAAATAGTTGACTGTCTGATTGACTGAGGAGTCGGATCGTACTATTTGACTGAAAGGCATTCGTGTCTAAAGGAACCATGTGTGAAGGGCTAAGGCCCAACCGATTCTGATTTTGGAAAAGGGCTTAGGCTAGTTTGTGACTACTGGAAATTTCCGATATTGTGTTTAACAGAGCCATATGACTGTAAAGTTACATATGGTCTGTTTTGTTATAGTCGCTTTGTAAGTATGTTCCGCTGCTGAACTATTTCAAGTTTACTGTATCTGTTTCTACTTTGGTAGCTAGATAGTTTGATCTTGTGACAGCCCAAAGTTGACCCTAGTCGGGAAGTGGCTTCGGGACCGCTAAACCGAGTCACCGAAATGTTTGAATGTGATACTTATTGTCTAGAATATGTAATTATGAATGTGTGAAAATTTCAAGCTTCAATTTGGTTGATTTCATGTGAATTTAGTCAATAGGACTTATGTGAGAAAATTCTAAAATGTGATAGGTCAATGTGTAAGGACCTATTAGTGCATGTGGACAAAGGGGGGACTTGCATGTCAAATTTCCCCCCCCTAATGAGTAGTGGCCGGCCATGACAAATAATGATGGGCAAAACATGTCATGAAACATGTTTTGTTAGTGGAAGAATAAAATAAGAAGTATGGGCAATAAAGAAATGGAAACAAAAGAAAAAAAAAATGTGTGTGTAGTGTTTGTTCCCCCCCATTGCCGTGAGCTCAAGAGAAGAAAGGAGAAAAGTTTGTGTTCATCCTTTCTCACCTCCATTCTAGCCTAAATTAGAAAGAAAAAGAAAAAAGAAAAAAATTTCTCATCCTTTGGTTCATCCTTGGCCAAAGATTTTAAGGAGGAAAGAAGAAGAAAGGTGAAGAGATTCGGCCATGCATGTAGCTAGGCTAAGGTATGTTTGATGATGTTTTATGAGATGCATGCATGATTTAGTGGTTAGCTTGAGTTCTACCTAGCCCATGGTCTAAATCTTGCTATGTGATGGAAATGGCACTCGACCATGGATGCATCATTCTTGGTTGATGTTTGATGTTGTGGTGATGAGGTATGAGGATGAGTTAAGATTCGGCCTAGGTGGAGGTTGTGTTAATGCCATTGCATGCAAAATATGAAGCTTGTTAATGATGCATGTGATGATGGCTTGATGATTCTTGAACCTCCTTTTTAGCATTTTTGTGTGAGCACATATGTGCATTGGTTGCTAAAGGGAGAAGAATCGGCTAGCAAGATGTGTGCTAAGGCCGAATGTAACTTTGCATGTTGATGAGCAATGCATGTGTTAAATCGATAAAAAGGGGGAGGATGCTTTACTAGTGTGTATATGTGTGTATTAAGTGTTGAAATCGACCCCAAAAATGGACATGCATATTCGGCCAAGGGGAAAGAAATTAGCTAATATGTTGTGTTGATGCATGATTTTTGCATGTATGAGACTTTAATGTCTAATGTATGAATATGGGCTAAGTGCCTTGTGTTCATCTTTTGATGCCTAAATGATGAAATTAATTTATTTGTTTGATTAAGCTCAAGAGCAAAGGGGAAATAAATCCGATAAAGGGAAGGAAAAAGTGGTCGAATAGTTAGCGGGATCGTTCGACAACACCCGAGGTAAGTTCTTGAGTAAGAGAGCTTAAATTTCGATGTGATTAAATCATGCTCTATGTGTGGCTATTGAGCCGAATGTGCAAGGACAATATGTGCCTTGTGTTTGAGTTTCGTAAACGAAAATGAAATATGAATGTGCTATGAATTATTGTTAGATGTGCATGATTAATTGAATGCTGTCCGGGCTAAGTCCCGAAGGCTTTGTGCTAAGTGAATATATCCGGATTAAGATCCGAAGGCCTTTGTGCGAGATACTAAATCCGGGTTAAGTCCCGAAGGCATTCGTGCGAGTTATTAAATCCGGGTTAAGTCCCGAAGGCATTCGTGCGAGTTATTAAATCCGGGTTAAGTCCCGAAGGCATTCGTGCGAGTTGTTAAATCCGGGTTAAGTCCCGAAGGCATTCGTGCGAGTTATTAAATCCGGGTTAAGTCCCGAAGGCATTCGTGCGAGTTGTTAAATCCGGGTTATGTCCCGAAGGCATTGTGTGAGTTACTAAAACCGGGCTATGTCCCGAAGGCATTTGAACGAGGAGCTATATCCGGTTAAATTCCGAAGGTACGTGATTTGGTAATGAATGAGCTTGCTGTAAAATTCCAGCGAATACTCGAAAAACATCCCAATATGGGGATATGTTACGTATGTGTTAAATATTAATCGAGCCCTTACAAATAAATGTTCGCTCAGTTGATAAACGAGCTACCGGCCTTCGGCCAAGTTAGTTTATTGTGTATGTACATAAGGGTTGTTAATGTTGTGAAGCAAGTTTGATATCGGTAAATTGCGTATTATGAAATATTCCGTTTAGCTAAATGTGTGCTATTATTTGTGCATGCTGGAATTCCTTGCTCAAACTTACTAAGCATAAATTGCTTACTCGTTACATTGCTCCTCTGTTTTATAGATTTTTGGTTCTCCAGCTATCGGACTCGGGATCTTGAAGTCGAAGTCGCCCACACTATCAAAGGCTCTTTTGGGTACTATTTTGGTTGAATTTTGATATGGCATGTATAGGACTACCCATTGTTGTCTTTCGAGTACTTTATGAAATGTATAAGTGTACAGCCATGCGAAGATGGCTTGTAGAAGTGGAGTATGGCATTAGACCATTCGTATTTATGAATGTATAGATGGTTTCATGATGTAACTATGTTGGAATGGAAGTGTTGAGCAAATGATCAGCCACTAGAATGGCTAAGTATGATCATATGTGGGCTTATGTATGACAAGGCCCTAGTTGGTCCATGAAACCCCAAATTAGGTAAGGTTCACTTTGAAAACAGAAGCTGATAGCAGCAGTGGTGTGGATTGGAAAAATCACAAGAATTCGTAGGAGTGGAATTAAATAGTGAATAAATTATGTAATCGAACCTTGATGAATCTACTTTCATATGGAAGTAACGAAACAATTATAGGAACAGTACAAAAAGAGATATTCAGGTTCTTGTGGAACAGGGCCAGAACAGTTTCTGGATTCACTGTTCCGCCTTTGGAAATTCACTATAAATTGACCAGAGATAATTAGGGGTCATACCATATATGTATGGATTCCTCTCTGAGTCTAGTTTCCATAGAAACAAACGGCATCAGTATTGAAGCTCTGTGCAGAGAGATATCCCAGTCGTAATGGGAAAAGGTCAGTGTAGTCGACCCCTGTAACATGGGAGACTTTGACTAATAAACTGTACTAGTTGGCCCGACCAAAAATTCTAGAAAAAAATCCATAGGTGGGGACATGAGTCTAGTTTCAGGGAAAAATCACAAAACTGATTTTTGAGTTGTGAAACTCAAGATATGATTTTTGAAGCGACTAGTACTCAGACTGGGCAGTGTCTGGAAAATTTTTTCAAAGTTTGTTAACATCTCGTGTCCGACTCCGGTGTCGGTCTCGGGTTCGGGGTGTTACATTTTATTGGTATCAGAGCTACGGTTTAGTCGATTCTAGGACTACCGTAATGTTTTGGGTCTAGCTATACATGCCATTTTATGTGATTACTTGATAGTGTGGTGATTTCCGACAATTGTAAATGTGTTTATTTATAGTAATGGATCCCGATCGTGACCGAGAGGTAGCTGGTGATCTTGAGAGTGTAGCGCATGCTCCCGCACAAGGGACAGTGCCGGCAAACTCTCAACCTAATGCTAGTAATCAGAATGATGAAGCTAGACAAGCATTCTATAGCGTGATGAATGATTGGTTTAACCAATACATTCGAACTAATATGGCTGTTCCACAACCTCCATTCCCGAACAAATACTACCCCCGCACCTACAATACCTCCGGTAACGGACCAAATAAGGTCACATAAGCCCCAGTTGACAGAATCCGAAAACATGGGGCTACTGAATTTAAGGCTATGGATAGCGATGATGCCGAGCAAGCTGAATTTTGGCTGGACAACACTATCCGGGTACTCGATGAGCTATCTTGTACACCCGATGAATGCCTAAAGTGTGCTATCTCCTTGCTACGTGATTCTGCCTACTATTGGTGGAGTACTCTGACTTCTATTGTGCCCCGAGAGCAAGTAACTTGGGAGTTTTTCCAAACTGAGTTTCGGAAAAAGTATATCAGTCAGAGATTTGTTGATCAAAAACGGAAGGAATTTCTTGAGCTTAAGCAAGGCTCCATGTCGGTTACTGATTACGAGCGAAAATTTGTTAGACTTAGCAAATACGCTCGGGAATGTGTTTCGTCCGAAGCTGTTATGTGTAAACGCTTCGAGGATGGGCTGAATGAAGATATAAAAATGTTCGTTGGCGTTCTTGAAATACAAGAGTTCGTGGTACTTGTTGAACGAGCTTGTAAAGCCGAAGAGCTTAGAAAAGAAAAGCAAAGGGTTGATGAGGGAACTGGAGAGTTTCATAAAACATCCTCGGGGAGGTCTCTTCAACAGACATCGAAGAGATTTCGAGATGATGCGGGCTAGTTTAGAGGCACTTCGGGCCTTTTTGGACGAGATCGTGATCGACCCCCTGTGGGTACACGAGGCACTTCGGTCGCCAGTGTTGGGAATGAACGTCGAGACAGGACGAAATGCCGATATTGCGGTAAATGGCATTCGGGGAGTTGTAGATTTCCTGACCGCTCCTGTTACAAATGCGGATCAGTGGACCACTTCATTAAAGATTGCCCGAGGTTGTCGGGACAGAATGCAAATCAGAGTGGGAGACCGGGTGCTACCACTGCTCGAGGTAGACCATCTGGAAATATGGCAATGCTGGTGGTGGTCAGAGAGGATCTAGAGATGATATAACCAGATCCGAAGCCCGTGCGCCTGCTAGAGCTTATGCTATACGTGCCCGCGAGGATGCTTCTTCGCCTGATGTTATTACCGGTACATTCACCCTCTTTGATACTAATGTAATTGCTTTGATTGACCCCGGTTCTACTCATTCTTACATATGTGAAACCTTAGCATCCAGTAAGACTTTACCTATTGAGTCTACTGAGTTCGTAATTCGGGTGTCAAATCCCTTGGGTCGTTACGTGCTTGTCGACAAAGTGTGTAAGAAATGTCCCCTGGAAATTCGAGGTTCCTGTTTTCCAGCGGACTTGATGCTTTTGTCGTTTGATAAATTTGATGTTATCCTTGGGTTGGATTGGTTGACCGCGCATGATGCGATTGTGAATTGCAAGAGCAAGACTATTGATTTGAGGTGCGCAAATAACGAAGTAGTCCGAATTGAGTCTGCGGACTTGGAGGGGATGCCAGCTGTAATATCAGCAATGTTGGCACAGAAATATGTAAGAAAAGGGTGCGAAGCATACCTTGCATATGTGCTTGATGACAAAGAATTAGAAAAGAAACCCGAATCTGTGCCGGTGGTTTGTGAATACCCGGATGTTTTTCCGGAAGAATTACCGAGTTTACCACCTGTTCGGGAGGTAGAGTTTGGTATTGAGCTTGTACCTGGGACTACGCCGATTTCGATAACTCCGTATCGTATGGCACCAACTGAGTTAAAGGAGTTGAAAGCTCAGTTGCAAGAACTGACGGATAGAGGTTTCGCTCGACCAAGTTTCTCACCTTGGGGTGCACCAGTATTGTTTGTGAAAAAGAAGGACGGAACCATGAGGTTGTGCATTGACTATCGTCAGCTGAATAAAGTGACGATAAAGAACAAATATCCGTTGCCGTGCATCGATGATTTGTTCGACCAACTGAAGGGAGCCTCAGTGTTCTCAAAAATAGATTTGAGATCGGGCTATTATCAGTTGCGAATTCGAGATCCAGATATTCCCAAAACTGCCTTCAGAACGAGATATGGTCACTACGAATTCTTAGTAATGCCGTTTGGGCTCACTAATGCCCCTGCGGTATTTATGGATTTGATGAACCGGATCTTCAGACCGTATTTGGATCAGTTCGTAGTTGTGTTCATTGATGACATTTTGGTCTATTCAAGAGATGAGACCGAACATGCTGGGCATCTGAGGCTAGTGCTGCAAATTTTGTGGGATAAGCAGTTATATGCTAAGTTCAGTAAGTGTGAGTTCTGGTTAAGAGAGGTTAGCTTCTTGGGTCATGTGGTATCCGCGTCGGGTATTCGAGTTGACCCGAACAAAATTTCAGCCATACTTGACTGGAAGCCTCCGAGAAATATTACTGAAGTTCGGAGCTTTTTGGGGCTCGCCGGTTATTACCGACGATTTGTGAAAGGTTTCTCGATGATAGCCACACCAATGACGAAGCTACTTCAAAAGGATGTTAAGTTCGAGTGGACGGAGAAATGTCAGAAAAGTTTCAACCAACTGAAAACTCATTTGACTGAAGCTCCAATTTTGGTGCAACCCGAATCAGGTAAAGAGTTTGTCATTTATAGTGACGCATCCCTACTTGGGTTGGGTTGCGTATTGATGCAAGAAGGTCGAGTCGTGGCCTATGCGTCGAGACAATTGAAGCCACACGAGAGGAATTATCCGACCCATGATCTCGAACTAGCTGCCATCGTGTTTGCTTTAAAAATATGGCGACATTATCGTTTGGTGAGAAGTGCCATGTATTTTCGGATCACAAAAGTCTCAAATATTTGATGACTCAACGAGACTTGAATCTGCGACAAAGACGTTGGCTTGAGTTGTTGAAAGATTACGAGCTTGTCATTGATTACCACCCGGGAAAGGCTAACGTGGTTGCGGACGCCTTAAGCCGGAAGTCATTGTTTGCTTTACGAGCGATGAACGTGCATTTGTCTGTTCTACCAGACAGTGTGTTAGTAGCTGAATTAAAAGCTAAACCATTATTGACTCACCAAATTCGTGAAGCTCAGAAAGTCGATGATGAATTGGTTGCAAAACGGGCTAAGTGTTTTCCGAACGAGGAATCGGAGTTTCAAATTGATGATGATGATTGTTTGAGGATCAGAAATCGTTTGTGTGTTCCAAGGAATTCGGAACTCATTTCGATGATTCTGAACGAAGCCCATTGTAGCCGAATGTCAATTCACCCGGGGAGTACGAAAATGTACAACGATTTGAAACGTCAATTTTGGTGGCATGGTATGAAACGGGACATCTCCGACTTTGTTTCGAGATGTTTAGTATGTCAACAAGTGAAAGCGGAACATCAAGTGCTTTCAGGATTACTCCAGCCGATCATGATACCCGAGTGGAAATGGGATCGAGTCACAATGGACTTTGTGTCCGGACTGCCCTTGTCAGCAAGTAAGAGGGTTGCGATATGGGTTATTGTTGATAGACTGACTAAGTCGGCTCATTTCATCCCCGTACGTACGGATTTTTCATTGGATAAACTAGCTGAATTGTACGTTTATCAAATTGTGAGATTACACGGGGTACCTGTTTCTATCGTGTCGGATAGAGATCCGAGATTCACCTCACAATTTTGGAAGAAATTGCAAGAAGCTCTGGGTACTAAGCTGCATTTAGCACTGCTTTTCACCCCCAAACCGATGGTCAATCCGAGCGGATAATTCAGATACTTGAGGATATGTTGAGATGTTGCATCCTCGAGTTCAGTAGTTCATGGGAATGGTATTTACCTTTGATTGAATTCGCTTACAACAATAGTTTTCAATCAAGTATTAAGATGGCACCTTATGAGGTTTTGTACGGTCGTAAATGCCGTACACCATTGTTTTGGACCGAGCTCGGTGAAAGTAAAATTTTCGGAGTTGATTTGATTAAAGATGCTGAGCAGAAAGTAAAGGTAATCCGTGAAAGTCTGAAGGTAGCCACGGATCGTCAGAAGTCGTACGCAGATTTGAAACGAAAAGACATCGAGTATCAGGTGGGAGACAAGGTGTTCCTTAAGGTTTCCCCTTGGAAAAAGATACTCAGGTTTGGCCGTAAGGGCAAGTTGAGCCCAAGATTCATTGGGCCGTACGAAATCTCCGAACGAGTTGGTCCGGTTGCGTATAGATTGATTTTGCCCCCGGAGCTTGAAAAGATTCATGACGTCTTTCATGTTTCGATGCTTCGACGCTATCGATCTGATCCATCGCATATAATTAGCCCATCGGAGGTTGAAATTCAAGTCGACATGAGCTATGAAGAAGAACCGATGCGTATCCTAGCTCGTGAAGTGAAGGAGTTGCGAAACAAAAGAGTTCCGCTAGTAAAGGTGTTATGGCTCAAACACGGGATCGAGGAAGCTACTTGGGAGACCGAGAGCTCGATGAAAGAACGATACCCAAACCTATTTACCGGTAAGATTTTCGGGGACGAAAATTTCTTAAGTGGGGGAGAGTTGTGACAGCCCAAAGTTGACCCTAGTCGGGAAGTGGCTTCGGGACCGCTAAACCGAGTCACCGAAATGTTTGAATGTGATACTTATTGTCTAGAATATGTAATTATGAATGTGTGAAAATTTCAAGCTTCAATTTGGTTGATTTCATGTGAATTTAGTCAATAGGACTTATGTGAGAAAATTCTAAAATGTGATAGGTCAATGTGTAAGGACCTATTAGTGCATGTGGACAAAGGGGGGACTTGCATGTCAAATTTCCCCCCCTAATGAGTAGTGGCCGGCCATGACAAATAATGATGGGCAAAACATGTCATGAAACATGTTTTGTTAGTGGAAGAATAAAATAAGAAGTATGGGTAATAAAGAAATGGAAACAAAAGAAAAAAAAAATGTGTGTGTAGTGTTTGTTCCCCCCCATTGCCGTGAGCTCAAGAGAAGAAAGGAGAAAAGTTTGTGTTCATCCTTTCTCACCTCTATTCTAGCCTAAATTAGAAAGAAAAAGAAAAAAGAAAAAAATTTCTCATCCTTTGGTTCATCCTTGGCCAAAGATTTTAAGGAGGAAAGAAGAAGAAAGGTGAAGAGATTCGGCCATGCATGTAGCTAGGCTAAGGTATGTTTGATGATGTTTCATGAGATGCATGCATGATTTAGTGGTTAGCTTGAGTTCTACCTAGCCCATGGTCTAAATCTTGCTATGTGATGGAAATGGCACTCGACCATGGATGCATCATTCTTGGTTGATGTTTGATGTTGTGGTGATGAGGTATGAGGATGAGTTAAGATTCGGCCTAGGTGGAGGTTGTGTTAATGCCATTGCATGCAAAATATGAAGCTTGTTAATGATGCATGTGATGATGGCTTGATGATTCTTGAACCTCCTTTTTAGCATTTTTGTGTGAGCACATATGTGCATTGGTTGCTAAAGGGAGAAGAATCGGCTAGCAAGATGTGTGCTAAGGCCGAATGTAACTTTGCATGTTGATGAGCAATGCATGTGTTAAATCGATAAAAAGGGGGAGGATGCTTTACTAGTGTGTATATGTGTGTATTAAGTGTTGAAATCGACCCCAAAAATGGACATGCATATTCGGCCAAGGGGAAAGAAATTAGCTAATATGTTGTGTTGATGCATGATTTTTGCATGTATGAGACTTTAATGTCTAATGTATGAATATGGGCTAAGTGCCTTGTGTTCATCTTTTGATGCCTAAATGATGAAATTAATTTATTTGTTTGATTAAGCTCAAGAGCAAAGGGGAAATAAATCCGATAAAGGGAAGGAAAAAGTGGTCGAATAGTTAGCGGGATCGTTCGACAACACCCGAGGTAAGTTCTTGAGTAAGAGAGCTTAAATTTCGATGTGATTAAATCATGCTCTATGTGTGGCTATTGAGCCGAATGTGCAAGGACAATATGTGCCTTGTGTTTGAGTTTCGTAAACGAAAATGAAATATGAATGTGCTATGAATTATTGTTAGATGTGCATGATTAATTGAATGCTGTCCGGGCTAAGTCCCGAAGGCTTTGTGCTAAGTGAATATATCCGGATTAAGATCCGAAGGCCTTTGTGCGAGATACTAAATCCGGGTTAAGTCCCGAAGGCATTCGTGCGAGTTATTAAATCCGGGTTAAGTCCCGAAGGCATTCGTGCGAGTTATTAAATCCGGGTTAAGTCCCGAAGGCATTCGTGCGAGTTGTTAAATCCGGGTTAAGTCCCGAAGGCATTCGTGCGAGTTATTAAATCCGGGTTAAGTCCCGAAGGCATTCGTGCGAGTTGTTAAATCCGGGTTATGTCCCGAAGGCATTGTGTGAGTTACTAAAACCGGGCTATGTCCCGAAGGCATTTGAACGAGGAGCTATATCCGGTTAAATTCCGAAGGTACGTGATTTGGTAATGAATGAGCTTGCTGTAAAATTCCAGCGAATACTCGAAAAACATCCCAATATGGGGATATGTTACGTATGTGTTAAATATTAATCGAGCCCTTACAAATAAATGTTCGCTCAGTTGATAAACGAGCTACCGGCCTTCGGCCAAGTTAGTTTATTGTGTATGTACATAAGGGTTGTTAATGTTGTGAAGCAAGTTTGATATCGGTAAATTGCGTATTATGAAATATTCCGTTTAGCTAAATGTGTGCTATTATTTGTGCATGCTGGAATTCCTTGCTCAAACTTACTAAGCATAAATTGCTTACTCGTTACATTGCTCCTCTGTTTTATAGATTTTTGGTTCTCCAGCTATCGGACTCGGGATCTTGAAGTCGAAGTCGCCCACACTATCAAAGGCTCTTTTGGGTACTATTTTGGTTGAATTTTGATATGGCATGTATAGGACTACCCATTGTTGTCTTTCGAGTACTTTATGAAATGTATAAGTGTACAGCCATGCGAAGATGGCTTGTAGAAGTGGAGTATGGCATTAGACCATTCGTATTTATGAATGTATAGATGGTTTCATGATGTAACTATGTTGGAATGGAAGTGTTGAGCAAATGATCAGCCACTAGAATGGCTAAGTATGATCATATGTGGGCTTATGTATGACAAGGCCCTAGTTGGTCCATGAAACCCCAAATTAGGTAAGGTTCACTTTGAAAACAGAAGCTGATAGCAGCAGTGGTGTGGATTGGAAAAATCACAAGAATTCGTAGGAGTGGAATTAAATAGTGAATAAATTATGTAATCGAACCTTGATGAATCTACTTTCATATGGAAGTAACGAAACAATTATAGGAACAGTACAAAAAGAGATATTCAGGTTCTTGTGGAACAGGGCCAGAACAGTTTCTGGATTCACTGTTCCGCCTTTGGAAATTCACTATAAATTGACCAGAGATAATTAGGGGTCATACCATATATGTATGGATTCCTCTCTGAGTCTAGTTTCCATAGAAACAAACGGCATCAGTATTGAAGCTCTGTGCAGAGAGATATCCCAGTCGTAATGGGAAAAGGTCAGTGTAGTCGACCCCTGTAACATGGGAGACTTTGACTAATAAACTGTACTAGTTGGCCCGACCAAAAATTCTAGAAAAAAATCCATAGGTGGGGACATGAGTCTAGTTTCAGGGAAAAATCACAAAACTGATTTTGAGTTGTGAAACTCAAGATATGATTTTTGAAGCGACTAGTACTCAGACTGGGCAGTGTCTGGAAAATTTTTCAAAGTTTGTTAACATCTCGTGTCCGACTCCGGTGTCGGTCTCGGGTTCGGGGTGTTACAGATCTCACACTAAGCTCGTATAGCTTACCCCCTCTTCTGTTTCCCCTTTCATGTACATTTCGGGATTTTGGATGTTGGACTCGGTATGTAGAGGACTCAGGCAGTTTTGAGGCAAACAAATTATTAGCTTATGATTTCAGATTATTTAGTTTAGAATGTAAGGTTTTTAAACATTGTGGTATGATGTTGTTTTGCGATTTACTCGTTTTATTATTCTGATTTTAAATACGTGATATTAATGCTTTTGAAAATCGAATAAAAGATGATTTTATAATATTTTCTCGTGGCCACTTCAGTGATCAATGTAGCATTCTGAATTCGGTCTAAACTTCTTGGCCGGGTTTGGGGTGTTACAAGAGGGGTTAATTATTGCACTGAATACTGAATGATACTGACTGAATTGAATATTTTACTGGTTTCGATTCTAATAATAAATGTTATTATGAAATGAAGACAATTAATTGAATGTTCATGATGTGTTTATTTATTGGATTCTATGGTTTAAGTATTGGTTTATAGAAATACCACTGAGTGTATACTCAGCATATGGTTTATTTCTGTGCTCAGGTTAGGTACAAAGTGACTAATGTCTCAGCATCCAAGCCAACTCCCAAACTCAAATACTTGGTGATGTATCTTATCCTTAGGAATGACATGTACCTAGGTTGTCTTTGATGTTATTTTGAATATAAGAGATGTTAGTGAGGAATGTTAATAGCTAGCTCATAGATGTAAAGTGAATGATATAACATAGTTCATTTTGAACTAATTTGAGTGGTTCTTAAGTATAACTTTGAAGTTTCTTTGTTTAATGGTTGATAATATACTTATGTTGGATTGTTGTACTAGTATAATAAATGTGTATTAGATATGTTTAGTCATGTTTTGGACTGGTTGAAAGATTGTATTTAAATTGCTTGTTATTCAAAGTTTGCAGGGTTGGTAAACTTGAACTATAAGGTTCATTTTGAGTCCACACGGCTTGTCACACGGGCGTGTGATCAGACCGTGTGAGACATATGGCTTTCACACGGGCATGTTTATAGATCGTGTGTCCCTTTCATCCTTAAATGTGAAGTCAGAATAGTACACGAGCAAAAGACACGGTCGTGTGAAGGACACAGGTTTCAAGTATGGTCGTGTGTCAAAATCCTGTGAAAATGGCTTAAAAATGGTGAAAAAGAAGATTACCACATGGCCGTATGCCCCTTTGATACCTGAGAATTTGCAAGTCAGAACTGTCCACGGGCTGGCCACACGGGCGTGTGCCCCTAACTTTGAGAATTTTTTTTCAAAGTTTTCTAAAACTACCGATTTAGTTCCAAATTACTTCTAAAGCATGTAATGGGCCCCGTAGGTCCATATTATGGACTTTATGGTGAAATTTGAAAAGTTTTAATTTGGAATGCAAATTTATGACTCGATTTTGTATAAATGCTAGTGTATGAGTCCGGTAATGCTTGTAACCCTATTCCAGTGACGAATACGAGTTAGGGGTGTTACATTTCGGTATTCGGTAACTCTTTCCATCTTTGCCTTAAAATATTAAAATGAGTTCTAATAAGATGTGAGGAAACAAACCTTGTACTGAATTGGGAAAAATGTCACTTCATGGTTTGTGAAGGGATTGTGTTAGGCCACAAAATTTCTAGCAAGGGGATCGAGGTTGACAAAGCAAAAGTTGAAACTATTGAGAAATTACCTCCCCCTAGTTCAGTTAAGGCTATTCGAAGCTTTTTAGGTCATGTTGGATTTTATAGAAGATTTATCAAGGATTTTTCTAAAATAGGTAAGCCTTTAACGAATTTACTAGAAAAAGATGTGCCTTTCAATTTCAATCAGGAATGTTTAGAAGCATTTAATACTTGTAAGGATAAATTAATTAATGCTCCAATTGTAGTTGCACCTGATTGGAATTTACCCTTTAAACTAATGTGTAATGCGAGTGATTTTGCAGTAGGTGTGGTTCTTGGACAGTGAAAAGGCAAGCATTTTCAACCGATCTATTATGCTAGTAAGACATTAACAGCTGCACAAGAAAATTATACAACGACTGAGAAAGAATTATTGGCTATGGTTTTTGCATTCGATAAATTTAGACCATATTTAATATTATTTAAAGTTTTCGTTTACACTGACCATTCAGCTCTTCGATACCTCCTTACTAAAACAGATGCAAAACCTCAACTAATAAGATGGATATTATTGTTACTGGAATTCAATTTAGAAATTCAAGATAAGAAGAGAGCGAAAAATCTTGCAGCAGATCATCTATCCAGATTAGAAAACCGACATCTTAAGGAGCTTGATGAACATAAGATAAATGACTCGTTTCCTAAAGAACAACTCTTTGCTATATTTGACTCTGAGGAACCTTGGTTTGCAGACATTGCGAATTATTTAGCTGCTAATGTTACAATAAAAGGGTTGACACATCAGCAAAAGAAACAATTCTTTACTGATGTAAAAAACTAATTTTGGGAAGATCCTTTTATTTTCCGTATATGTGCAGATCAATTCATTAGAAGATGCGTTATGATGTCAGAAGCAATTAAAATCTTGGAACATTGCCACTCAGGACTAGTGGGACTAGGACCGCACATAAAACACTCGAATCAGGATTTTTTTGACCCACACTATTCAAAGACGCCAACAAGTATGTTACTTCTTGTGATAAATACCAATGAACATGTAATATCTCTAAACATAATGAAATGCCTCAAACGTACATGCTTTCATGTAAAATATTTGATGTATGGGGTATTGATTTTATGGGTCCATTCCCTAACTGATTTGGGAATAAATACATCTTAGTAGCTGTTGATTATATGTCCAAATGGGTGGAAGCCCAAGCTTTACCTTCTAATGATGCTAGAGTGATGGTGAGGTTCCTTAAGAAACCTTTCTCTCAATTTGGATCACCTAGAGCAATTATTAGTGATAGGGGTATTCATTTTTGTAATGCTCAATTTGATAAAACCCTTAAGAAATATGGAATTTACCACAGAACAGCTACCCATTGCCATCCTCAAACTAGTGGATAAGTCGAGTCGCAAACTGAGAGCTTAAATGTATCCTAGAAAAGACTGTACAGTCAAATAGAAAGGATTGGGCAACGAAAGTAGATGATGCTTTATGGGCCTATAGAACTGCTTTTAAGACCCCTATAGGAACATCTCCTTACAAACTTGTTTATGGGAAAAGTTGTCATTTACCATTTGAGCTAGAACATAAAGCATTTTGGGCTATAAATTTCCTAAACTTTGATCCCAAACTCGTAGGTGAGATGAGATTGATGTAGCTGAACAAGTTAGATGAATGGAAAGCTAATACGTATGAGAACTCGCGATTATACAAGGAAGCAATGAAGCGCCGCCTTGATGCTCGTTTAAAGCAACACGAGCAATTTGAAGCTGGATATCTTGTCCTACTATACAACTCAAGGCTCAAATTGTTTCCTAGGAAGCTAAAATCACGATGGTCAGTCCTTTCGTAGTCCAAACCGTTTTTCCATATGGTATAGTAGAGGTAAGTCATCCAACCCAAGGCACCTTCAAGGTAAACGGACATCATCTTAAACTTTATAACGGTGAGCATTTTAAAGATAATGGAGAGGAGCTACCGCTCCGCGAACCTGCTTAAATATGCCCACAAGGTAAAGTCGAGCATAGACTTTAAATAAGCGCTCTTCGAGAGGCAACCAGGGCACTAATCCCACTAAATAACTTTATTTTTCTTTCATTTTTCATAATTTAATTGTAGGTATTTTTGGCACAAGCGACTTGACACACGGGCATGTCTTAGGTTGTGTGCTCACCACGGGTTGGAGACATGGGCATGCCTTGAGCCGTGTAAACTCCTAAAGCCTTAGTGTTGACATTCGACAGTGACGAACACAGCCTAGATATACGGGTGTGTCCATGGCTGTGTTAAAATAGGACACACATTTTCCCAAGTTAGAGTACCACAAGGGCTGTGATAACTAGCCGCGGCCGTACGAACCACACGGCTGAGGGACACTAGCGTGTCTCAGACTGTGGAGAAACTGCACTCTAATTTCCCAAAATTCAGCTGAGGCACGGAATATGTTAAATCACCATGGCTGTGCGAGGCGGTCGTGTAACCCACACGGTCATTAAACACGGGCGTGCTTAAGGTTGTGTGGGAACCTGAACACACACAGAAATTTTCAACAAGTTAGAATGGAACACAGGCAGATCCCACGGTCATGCCCAAAAGCCGTGGGCAATCCTGACTACAAAACACGGCATGGAGAATATGACACGGACATGGGAGAAGTGAACGAACGAGCACGCAGCCGTGCGATGCGGCCGTGTGTACCAAATGTCCCAGAAACACGGCGTGTCTTAAAAGCCATGTGCGATATTGACTCAAATTTTCCAAAAAACACGACCTAGGAGTGTGACACACAGGCGTGGGCCACGGCCGTGTGTCCCAAAACCGGGCCTGCACGACCGTGGCCCCTTTTTTTAAAATTAACCCCATCCCTATTTAAACCTACTATTCACACCCCTATTTTTACTATTCACCTCCTTGCCGCCGTAAGCCTTACCCTCTACTCCGGCCACCACTCGCCGACGAGCCACCGGCGACTGAAGCCCCTACTCACCATCTTTCCATTTACTATTTTTTCCTCCTCTCTACTTCCCTTTTCCTTTTCTCCCCTCTTTTTCCCCTTTTCCACTTTCCCTCCGACCATCAAGCACCGCCGCACGCCTCCGTACCCCACTACCGTCTGCATCTTCGATCACTTCTTCCAGTTCTCGTTTTCACCCCTAACAATTACTATTTTGATTATTATAACAAGTATTTTATGTTAGTTATTTCTTATGCTTATTACCTATTCCATTTCTTTATTATTTTCTTTTCTTTCCATTATTCATTATCATTCGTATGGTTACCCACTGCTTGATGTCTATCTGGCATGCGTTCTTCACATATAATTTGTTCATTCTATTATTCTTACATTTTACTATTCTTGTTTAATATGACTGTGTTCTGCCAATTCTTAGTTACTATTGTTAATGTTTATTTTTAGTATAGGTTACTTTGTCTTTGAGTTTTGATTCCTATTTAGTTTGGATTTTACTTATTTAGTTGTTTAATTATCTACTTTTTATTTATAATTACTTTACAAAGTTGCACATTTGGATTTCGAATATTATGTTTTAGGAGTAATTTGTTAATTAGGATTATTTGCTAATGTATTATTTTAGGGACATTATGACCACTACTCGTGGTAAAAAGACCGCAGTTCTCGTCTCTAAAAAAGGGAAAGGAGTGACATCTTCAACTGTGACCACTGAGATATGCCACCCCTTCCTCCAATTTCCACCAGGACCTCAGGAGGATTTGTTTCAAATTCTACGTGCCCGACCTCTTGGCGTGGGTCAATGCATCGATTGGGCTATATTGGAACAAGTTCATCTTACTAACTCAGTTCGGGCCATCCTCGTTATCGCTCATTGGGACCATTTCTTCGACATTAATGAGCCAACATACCTGGAGTTCACTTTGGAAATTTGTTCGACATTTTAGTTACAGACGGTTATGATAGAGTACGATGACCCAGGCACAGTCCAATTCTGTCTTGGCGGTCTAATGCGGCAATTAAGTGTCCCAGAATTTGGAGTTGCCTTGGGACTTTATACAGAAAGCTTTATGGAGGCTGAAAATTTTCCCCATCTCCACCGTCACATCCATTACGCACCTTCCTCATGTTGGGCAGCTCTCATTCCTACTACGGGCATCTTTGACCCCAGCTGCTCCAAGGCATCGGCTCTATCTCCAGCATTACGATATCTCTATGCCCTTTTAGCTCACATCTTAATAGGGCGACGAGAGAGCACTGGTGTCGTTAACACTCACGACGCATACTTCTTATGGAGTATGAGGCAAGGGCATGTTTTTCATCTCGCATACTTCATCGCCCTCGCCTTTCACCATTAGATTGAATTACATTGAAAGGGAGTCATCAGCACCAACCCTTACGTGACTCGTCTAGCTCGACACTTTGGGCTTCTGAACACATTGGCGCAATCCTCATCACTCACACTCATTGGTTAGATGTCCCCACGGGGCATCTCAAGTATGCTCCACATGAGGATGATAGAGCATCGTCGTGGGGTCGATCCTCCTCAATAGCGATTAGCACGAGCCACCGATCAGGATGACCCCAAGGATATTACTGACGATATCCCTTCATTCCGCGTGAACCCACCTTCTCCACCACCGCCGAGTCCCAGACCAGTTCATGTGATTGCTTCATTGATATAAATTTCTAACCACCTGAATCGATTCAAGCAATATTACACTCAGTGATTCGACAGCATAGAGGTGACTCTACAGCAGATGTGCCAGCATTTCCACATGTCACCTCTAGCATCACCACCTCACGATCCAGCTGCCGATGAGGACTTTTGAGTCCATTTATTTTCATTTTGTTTTGCTTTCCCTTTTGTTTTTGTTTTTGTTTTTATTTTATTTTTATTTTCATTTTTCATGTTCAAAAAGAATTTTATTAGTATATTTTGAACCCCTTAATTTTATGGCTGTTCCTTTATGAGTAACCATAACAACCCCAATGATATATCTTCCTAAAACATTACTGGTGATATTGCAATTTCAAAAGGTTCAGTCGATTGGTGCTACTTAGGAATATACAAACAATTCTATGGGGAAAGATAATCCACGACTGTCATATCCTGCTTGACCACGACCATAGCCACCAAGACACTGACCACCACGATAACCTCTTCGCTTGGCGCTGTGATTGTAGAACCCAACCTCTACCACCACCTTCATCGCTGCCTAGTTCCACATGCACATCATTTCCAATGTCTGTAAACCCGCTTTCGCTATTCCAAGGATTACATCCAAATTCAGGGCAGTTTCTCTTCTCCCATTCTTTTATGATATTATGCTTATATTGTTATTATCTATCTTTGTGCATTGAGGACAATGTACATCTTAAGTGCGGGAAGGTTATGATATTATGATTATCAGAAAATCCCTGAATTATATCTTGTTCTGAAATAATTTTCTCATATTACTATTAGAATGAATTTTGATTGATTTATGATTTTTATTGATATGTTTTGGATTAAAACATAGGTAATTATGCATTGATTATTTAAACTTGAGGTCAATAGAGAATCAAGCATGATAAGTTACAATTCTAAGAATTAAAATTGCTAGGTTGTTTCCCTGAATCGAGGTAATATCTTAAAATTTTGAATTTACAGGATTGACATAAAAAATACATAATTTTTGTGAGATTTTGAGCCGTTGAGAGCATATATGTTTCTTGCTCACTTTTATTGATGGTTATTTGTGAGTCAATGCTGATTTGTTATTCTAGAACTTGCATCGATTATACATGTCGAGACCACACCTTTGATTTGATATACTAAGATGATAAAAGCACTTAGGTTTTAACCCACTTACTCCATAAAAAGCCTACCCACAAATTAACTTTTAGTGAACCCCTTTGAGCCTTAAACATCATTTCTTATTTCCCTGTAATGATAACCCATAACTTAACCCTTTTTGATTCGTCAAGAATTTATCCCTTTTTATTGACTCTCTTTTTATCGAGATTTGATTTGATTAATTACCTAACTATGTTCGTTCATTTTAGTTGCTGAATTATTCCTTATTATGTACTTTCCATTATTATCTTATTCTAAAAAAAACCGTATATTTATCTTCATATAATTACATATTGTTATAAAGAGCTTGGATAAATTAAAGTTATTATATGGAAAAAAGCTCACTTCATTAGTTTTGGATATAATTTTAGCACTTGTTTGCAATTCGGTAATTAGCTTTATTTTTCTAAGTTTGGTAATTATTTAAATTAATCTCGATTCTAATCCTCTTTTTCAGCCTTTATCCACACCTTTAACCCAAGCTCCATTACAACCCTGTTAAAGACCTTTTGATTTGTGTATCATCTCATTTATAGTGATGGAGATTTGATTTTCATGCAAGCCTATGGTAATAACTTTTCATGTTTGACTATTGAGTGCTTAATTATTGAACCTTAAAACACTTTGAGTGATTTGAGTGAATCTTTAGTGAGGATGTCAACCCTTGTCGATTTGGGATTAAAGGTAATTATACAGATGAAGAGGGGAACCTATGATTTTATGATTAAAATGCCCAACTTGGATTGTTTGAAATTTTTAATGTTCTCTTAATTGAATTCTCAGTGTATAATTATCTGTGGATTATTTCGAACACATTTTTGATAAGAATTATAAGTTGAGAAGAATAATTTTATGATTAAAATGCTTAAGTGTGGGGATATTTGATAAACCTCAAAAGTAACATATTTTAATCCCATGCTTGGCATATTTTCGGATGATTTATCATGAGATTTAGTGAATTTGATGCTCCTCATCCTTTAATTTCATGTTTTATATCCAGATGAGCGTAGGAAAGTGAAAAGTGCCAGAAAAAAAGGCCAAAAGCGGACAAAATATGTTTATTTCAGGGCTGCACACGGCTTAGATACTTCCACACGGGTAATCCACACGCCCATGTTAGACACACGGGTAGACCACACGCCCGTGTGTAATGGCTGTGTTGACTTAAAACCATATCATAATTGCACACGACTTGAGCACTACCACACGGGCGTGCCACACAGCTGTGTCCCTGTCGAGACCTATTTAAATTCTACTCAGAAAAGGCTAATTTTGGGAATTCCAAAGTCTATTTAAACACACGAGAAGAGGATCTAGGCAGACACGGAGAGTAGAAGGTAGAAAATACTCGAAGACAGCTATTGGAATCAGCTCGGAAGTAGGAATTACTTCAAGACTGAAGATCTCCATTCAATTTCTACCGAAGTTTTTGGGTTCCTTATGTTTTTTTATTTTCCCAATTTTGAGATTTTTTCCCCTATTTTTATGAACTAAACTCCCTAAATACCTAAGAGAGATGAAACCTAAGATTGATCTTATTATTATTGGAATTATATGATAAATACTTGTCTTATTCTTAATTATGAGTTCTAATCCTTGCTTTAATATTCTAGGATATTAATTAAGGTTCTAATGTGCTTATTCAGTGGAGCAAAAGTCCCTATTTAAGAGTAGATCTTCCATAATTAAGCGGAGTTGCATGCAATCCTAGAGATAGAACGACATAAATCTGCCAAATTAGAGCCAAATATAATAAGGGAGTCCATAGATCAAGTTGATGCGACAATAGGGGTTTTAATTAGAAAGAAATTTTGATTAATCAACCTAGAGTCAGTTGTTTTTAGTATTGAGCGAGATATTAACATAAACTAGGGATTCCTATGGATTAAGTCAAGTGAATAAATCGTCTAATTCAGAAGTAATAAGTGAAGTCTGGGTGGATTCTTCCTTGGGTATTGTCTTCTCTAGCGGTTTTTCAAAAGTATTTTCCAACTTTAATCTCTATCGTGTTCTTAGTTAATTAGATAGTTAATCTTAGTTTAAAAACATCTCTTTAATTCTTAGGCTAGATAATAAAAAGATAGTAATTACTAGTACTCTTAGTCCTTGTGGATACAATATTTCCAGTCTCACCATAACTATACTATTGTTCGATAGGTGCGTTTGTCTTAGTCGAATTTTTAGTTAGTTTAGTGACCATCAATGATAAATGAAAAGTAAACGTGGCCACGGGTCATTTGTCTTTGTGATCAATGACTTAATTATTATTTGATAATAGTTGATTTTTTATGAATGAATATGTAATGGTTAACATGAGAAAAAATAGGATCATATTGTGAGGACGAATTTATACCAAAGAGATTAATGAGGGTAACAAACTTATGACAAGGTCATTGGACGAGCACTGATCAAATAGCTTTCGTAATGGCATGTCATTAGGGAGAGCTTAGTCACGATACTATAGGGAAATGACTTTGTGACTAAATAAGTTTATAATTAATAGACGAAAAGCTAAAACTTAAATTTAAATCTTTTGACCCCTAATCACATATATCAAATTGGTCTTTTTGCTAGCTTATTGAAACCATAAATGAATTTCATGTTGAATCAAATGAACATAAATGGATAGAAATGATAAAGTTAGACAAATGAGTAACATTTAGAAATGAATGTGGTTTTCTCACTGAAGATGAAAATAACTTGAGAATTAATTTATGATTTTTTGAATTATTAATTAATTAATTGAAGTTTGAAAATGGAATTAAATTAATTGGTTATTGTGAATCCATTACATGTAGAAAAATTAAATATATTTTCTCGTAGATATTTTATAGTAAAGTTGTCATGAATTTAATGGATATAGAATTGGGTTAAGAAAACTATTTAATTGGAAAACTAATTAATTAAAATTAATTTAATAAATAATGTATATTTTGAGAAATAGAAAAACATGTACTGGATTGGATTAAATTATTAAGTGTTGGGTTAAAAGTCCAGAGAGCACATATAATTAGACATAAAAAAAGGAGAGGTCTGAATCCCCGTCATAATACCTATGAGGGGAAGCACACCCTATTAGCCCTTCTCTCTCCTAGTTCAACAAGGGATTGTTTTTCTATTAAGTAGGCAGTCAATGCATTCTACTTATTTAACTAGGGTTTCACTTACTCTCACTATAAATAGATGGCATCAGTAGGGTTAAAACACAATAATTTATATATAACTTTGACATATTGTTATTCTACTGGAAAATAGTGAGAATTTATTTCTATGTATAAATTTTATTTTCCGAGAATAACAATTCTCCCTGTTTCTATAAGAGAGAGATTTACTTTCCTACTGAAAATAAAGAAAATTATTTCTAGTTCTATGTTTGATCCGTAATTGTTTGAGCCCACATTCGAATCAATTCGTAGTATGAGAATAGCAGAAAAGACCGTTTGGTTGAAAGCCGAGAATGTCTAGGATTAGTCTCGCTCAAAGTATAGGTATTATTATGGGAAAAAGTTTATTGCTATAAATATCACAAACTCGCTTGATTTTCAAAATTTTATTTTTCCACTGTGCAAGAAAATTGTTTTCTAATCGGATTTTTTCCAACATATATTTGAAGAGAGAAGGTGTTTGATCTTGGACTTTAGGGGCAACAAACTGTTTAGGATTAATATGTAGAAGAAGAATTTCTAATTGAATCCACTCGATAAGAAGCAAGTGGAATTCAAGTGTTAGGTTAGTGACTTTAAATTGTGGCATAAGAGTTTAGGGCACTTTCATCACAAAGGTTTATAGTTCATGTAGAAGGATGATTTGGAAATTGGGCTACCGATTCTGGAGGAGTTGAACTCGAGGTGCAGAGCTTGCTTGAATGGAAATCAAACAAAGTTGTTGATTTTTCGTAAATTGATACATCGAATTAGACTCTCTAATATGCTCGAGAAGTTAATTCTCGAGCAATTTAAGTGTCTTTTATTTGTTTTTGTTGATATTTAGTTTTAAGCATTAATAAATGTTTTTACTTAGTTTTACACCCTTTTTTGACCCAAATTGGTAAAACATTATCATGGGGGACTTAACGATGTGATTAAGTTAGTATAGGGTATTGTGACATCGATACCATGGATGTTGTGATATCTTAAAGGTGCTGAAGTAAAGAAAATTGAGACTAACTTTGGTGATGTAGCGACATAGAGGAGTGGGTATCGCAACATCGAGACCCCTAAGTTCCCCATTGTTTTGGGTATCGCAACACTGAAGCTTGGGTGTCACAATACCGCTGTTTGACAGGGAGAAAAATTACTACAAGGGTAGTTTTTTTCCAACACCAACCCTAATCAAAATACAGTGTCTAGGGGCATTTTGGTCTAAATTTTAGGTTGTAATCAGATGTTAAAAGCCACAGTTAGTTGAGAATGGAAAGAGGGTTGCCATATTTACTTTTGTATCAACTTTTTAACTTTCTTGTTCTCTTCTTCTTCTTTATTATTCTAGGGTTGAGTTTAAACTTTTTTTGGTTTTTAGTTGTGTCAGTTGGTAGTTAGTTAGTTTTTATTGTAGTTTTGTCGTAATTTCGATGTAGTACTCAAAACTCTCTTTGTATTTTCATTTTAATCCATAGCATTTAATATAGCTCAGTTTTATTTCTTTTTTCTTAGTTAAAAACCTAAACTTTCTTGATAATTTGCATCTACATTATTACCGCCTTCATTCTCCTTAAGCAATCATCAAGAAATCACTAAGCTTTCTTTAACCTTATTCATTATGCTTATTTTAGTGTATGCTTTGAATGTATATTGGGTTGTTTCTTGTATGGAAATGATGATGAGTAACTAAATGTATGGTGGTTGGTTGATGGAAATGTTGTTTGGTTAGTTTTTGATACAAAGACAAAATTAAAAAAATCAGACTAAATCGAATAAAATTCAAAACTTAGAATTGACGTCTATAGGGAAAAATACATAGGTTAGATTGAGAGGAGATCCTATTGAGCACCAATTTGATTGTCCCGAGTTAGTTTGGTGCAGTTGAGAGATAAACTGAACTAAATCGTCTAATTTAGAAAAATGATGGCTGAGAGGTAAAATTGAGCCACTCAAAAGTTTAAGATTTTTAGATCCCTAATTCAAATACTAATTAGCAACATGGAATTCAACCAACCGCTTTTGTTTATTGAATTGTTAATTGCTTAATTTTTTCTATTTTACAATTTTTCATTTTTAGTGTTAGGTAATTAATTACCGTAATTAACCTTAGTTATGAATTTTTGTAATATAGGGCTTAGTGAGAAGTTAACTAGACTTCATGGTTGCATGCTTGTTGCTTAGGAATCACTTAGTCACCGAACTCTCTTGGGTTCAATCCATGGAATTACTCGGGGGTTCCATTGTAACACTACAAATATTACAACTCAACTTGTCACACATGCAGTACACCACTAGATTATAATTTTTTTGTGTTGAATCATAGCCTTGGTGCATACACGTTTGGGTGCGATCAATTGCCTTTCAAAAACTCAACTTTGAGAGTTAAAAAGAAGTTACAATTGATCTACACTTTTCTATGTGGTCCTCGAGCAACTTCTCCATTGAATGACAACAAGTATGTCATTATCTTTATTGATGATTTTACCAGAATGTGCTGGATTTACTTCATGAAGGAAAACTCTAAGGTTGCTGAAGTGTTTTTGAAGTAAAAGAGATGGGTTGAGAATCAAAGTGGCTATAAGATTAAGGTTGTCAGATTTGATAATGGGACTAAATATACCTCAGAAAGGTTAAATTCTTTCTCTGAGGAGGCTGAGATAAAGCATTAACTCATTGCTCCCTACTCTCTACAACATAATGTGTTTAGTGAGAGGAAAAAGGACTATTATGGAGATGACTAGGTCATGTTGCATGAGAAGTCCCTACCTAAGGAATTTTAGGTTGAGGCAGCTAACACAACTGTATTTTTTTTTGGAATAGATAGTCTCCAAGGGCATTGGATGAAGCCAACTCTGAAGAGTCTAAATGTATTTGGTTGTTTATGTTTCTGTCATGCTCCACAGGTTAAATGGGACAAGTTAGGAGAGAAATCTGAGTATGATATATTTGTTGGTTATAGCTTGGTGTTAAAATCCTATAGAAACTATCAACCTCAAACAGGGAAGATGATTGTAAGAAGAGATGTTTAGTTCCTAGAAGATGAGCAGTAGGATTGGACAAGTGATGCAGAAGAAAAGAAGCAAGAGTTTTGTCTCAATCTTGATGAATTGGTGGATGATACACCCGTTAGAGGTATAAGATCATTGAGTGAACTTTATAAGAGGTGCAATGTGGTTGTTCTTGAACTTGTATGGTATAAAGAAGCCAAAGATGATCAGCGGTGGATAGAGGCAATGAAGTAAGAATTGGGTATGATAGAGAAAAATCAGACATGAGAGTTACTTGATAAGCTTGCAAACAGAAAGATGATTAGAGTGAAGTGGGTTTTCATAAACAAACTTAATCTTGATGGTTTAGTGAATAAGTACAAGAAGAGGTTGGTTGTGAAAAGATATGCACAGGTTTGGAGAGTCAATTTTTCTGAAACTTTTGACCTTGTCATCACACCCTAAAATTTATGAATCCAATTAAGAGTGAGATGAGTATGTTAATTTTGTTTTAGACGCACCATGACAGCTTAATCCACCACTTGACTGGTTAGTTGGCAAAGTAGAGTGTTAACTCATACTAGCATTAAAACATCCACCCATTAGCGGTATATAAGGAATTGATTGCAGGATGTTTCTAAAAGGAGAAAGATTACACCTAAGAAAGTGTGCACCTATAAAGGGTGTACGCCCTAGAGTTTGTTTAAACACGAAGAGATTGTCAGGTGTATGAGGAAACTGCAAGAGGCTTAATTGTCTTAAAGATCATGCCAAATGAGAGTCTCCGTCAAGATATAGTACGATTGATTTGTGTGAGTATTGTTCAAATTGGATCTTATTTTGGGTTTAGTTAGGAATTGTTGGGATTCTACAGCAATAAAAGGCATAGATCAGAATAAAGAGTAGAGTAGCAAAATGAATGAGAGATTACTTGTACACTTAAACAAGCCAACTAAATAAGTTATCATAAGTAACTTGGTTAGCTATTTCTCAATAGGAGTAAATTAGATTAACTTGACCTCCCCGTGACTGGTCAACAGTGAAGATAATCTTCGCCGAATTTTCTTTCACCTACCTTGGAACTGGTAAGGAAATCGAGGGATCGAGAATATATTTAAGGGAAATGGACACTTCGAATGGTTTTAGGCTATCTGCTTAAGGTTCATGGTCTTCTTTCTAGCCTCAACATCCTCCTCTTCCTCTTCAATGAGGTCGAACTAAGATAGATGATACAATCTTCTGGTAAGCTTTACAATATTTCTCATTACGACTATAGAAGAAAATATTGTTACAAGAAGGTTCTGCATGAGGGTCACTTGTAGAAATATTAGGAAAATGTCTGTAATGAGGATTTTAATAGAAATATTATGATCCTTTAAGTAGTTTTTGTTGGGTTGGGAAAGACTGTCAAAGCAAAAGCTCTTAGTCGAGGTCAAGGTAGGTCTCTGGTGCCTCTCTAAACTTAACTCTTACATGTCATGGAATTATGTAAATGCATGTCTATTAGAGATATGTACAAATACGTATATGAGGTGAACAATGCGCAACATAGTACGATGTTGTGTACTATATGGTATTGCTACTAGCGTGTTATAGTTCTTGTTTTATAATTCATTGATATATGGGTTCAATGTCTGACAATTTCAAGTTAAGTAAAAAGGTGAGAAAGAGATTTATTGTGTAGCTTCTGATTGGGTAGTTGTAATGCTAACCTAACTGACAGATCATGAGATAAATCTGTGGAAGTTTAAGGCTATGGCATCATGTGATAATAGGCCAAGAGGCATGAAGGTAAAAGACCATGTGGGAGGAGCTCATGGTATCCACTGAAATGGTTCTCCAAGACAACAAACACAGATTTCTTTGGAAAGCCTTTGTGGAAAATTCTCTAGAAAGCCTTTGTGGTGAATTTTTTGGAAATACTCTATGGTTAATTCTTTCTAGAAGCCTTTGTGGAGTGTTATCTCGATAGTTAGAGGAATGAATTCTGTAATGATCAAGTGGAGAGATCCTAGTTTGTCGTGTGTAAGATCTGAGTATGACTGTGAGGCATTTTCCAGTAGAATACCCGACAGAGTAACCAATTGTTGAATATATCATAGTGATCTGTCATGACAAGGAACTTGGGACATCTGGAATGTTGGTAGTGTATGGGTCCGCTATACCTGAAAACTATTGAATCTTGTACGGAAGCCATTTGGAATTTGTATTACAAGAATTAAACTGTTATATTCCCCCATTAAATCTGTTTTTATGGGTTGATTTGAAGGTATAATGTAACAAGTATTCTAGTAATCTTGAGAGTATTTAAAGAATCTGCCAAGAATAGAACCCGCTGGGTAATTATCTAAGAAGCGTATCTAACTACAATCTGTAGGGGATTGGTGTAAAATAGTTAACATGAAATGAGTATAAGATGGTTAAATGCAATAATTGACTTATGATTATTCACCAATCGAGAATCAGAAATGTATCCACCATTGTCTGAGAGGGAAACCAAACTCATGGAGTAATAAAAAAAAATCTACATTTTTGTAAAAAAGGTAAATCTGAGTGAGACTTGCAAAGTTCTTTGGAAACATATATACATGTTTTGGTTTGTAGGTTTATGAGTGGAACCTTTACGCTAGGAGGGACCAAGCCAGTGATATGCCATGGTGTTAGATTGAGGGCAATATTAAGCATACAGAGGAATCCTTTTTGAAACATGTTTTCAAATGAAAAATAGTAATATCCGCCATAATGTGCCTGTTTCTTTAAGTAGATTGATATAAGATTTTAATTTATCTTTGAAAGTTCTTTGATAAAACGATAAATGCATTATTCAAACATATTATCTTAAGAAGGAAATTTTAATAAATAAATGTATATTCAATATAGTTTTTAGAAGACTGAATAATTTAGTTAAGTGTGTAAGAAATGTGGCATCTTATGCTCAGATTCGGTAAAATGGGTCGGGTATAGGGTGGTACACCTATGGCAAGGATCGACACAATTAGAATGCTTTTGGTTGTGTTAGCTTAACAAGGATGGATGATGCATCATTTGGATGTGAAGTCAACATTCCTGAATGGAGTATTGAAGGAAAAAATTCTATGTTAAGTAACCAAAAAGCTTTATTACACTAGATCAAGAAAAGAAGGTGTATCTGTTAAGGAAGGCTCTCTATGGGTTAAAACAAGCTCTTAGAACATGGTACAACAAGATGGATGAGCACTTTCTAAACTTAGGCTTTGTGAAGAGCATGAGTCAGGAGCAAATCTAATCATTGTATCTCTCTATATGTAGATGACAAGTTGATGACAGGAAGTGATACAACTCAGATTGAAGCATTCAAGAAAGACATAGTGAAGGTATTTGATATGATTGATCTTGGTGAGATACATTACTTTTTGGAAATGGTGATCAAGCAGGGTTAGAATGAGGTGTTTGTCTACTAGAAAAATTATGTAAAGGTGATTTTGAAGAGGCTCAATATGGAGGAGTCCCAATGAATCAGAAAGAAAAACTTTAGAAGATGGATGGGGTAGATTCTGTAGATGAGAAGATTACAAGAGTCTTATTGGGTGTCCAATGTACCTCACATCCACTAGGCAAGACATCATGTATATTGTAAGTGTTTTGTCCAAATTTCTTCATTGTGCAAGTGAAATTCATATGATTGCTGCAAAGAGGGTATACTTGAAGGGGACACTTGCAAAAGGAATCAATTTTAGCAAAGTTGAGAAGTTCAAGTTGCAAGGCTATTTTGATAGTTATTGGGTTGGATCACTAGATAATATGAGAAGCACTTTAGGCTATTGCTTCACATTTGGGTCAGGTTGCTTCTCTTGGTGTTCAAGAAAGCAAGAGATGGTGGCTCAATCAACTGCAAAAGCTAAATTCATTGTAGCTACAACTACTGTAAATCAAGTTGTATGGCTGAAGAAGATAATGGATGATCTACATTTGAGACAAGAGGGAAGCATAGAGGTGTTTGTGGATAATTAAGCTACTCTAGCTATTTCACTTAACCATGTATTTCATGGAAGAACAAAGCATTTTAAAGTCAAGTATTATGTGTTGAGGGAAGTGCGAAAGACAGGTGAAATGAAGTTGGTTTATTGCAGATCAAAGGACCAAATGACATATATTTTTACTAAGTCTTTCCATGTTAGTCGATTTGAGTTTCTTACGAACAAACTTGGTGTCTCCTGCACTTGAGTCAGGAGGAGAATGTTAGTGTCTCAAGGGCTACAAAGTCTTTTTCTGTCATTAAGTTAGTCTTAGTTGAAGTCCTAGTTTTTAAGGAGTTTGTTTTTGATATTTTCAAGTTTAGTTGGAGTTAAAGGAGTTGTTATTTTGTTGCGTTAGTGGGTTGTTTTAGTGGGAGTAGGAAGTTGAGTTTGTTATTTTATTTTAGAGTCATGTATATAGTCATTGCAGTTGGTTAATGAATTTTTATCCTTCCCGATTTTTGCTTTATGTGCTTTAGTTAGCTTTCTGCTGAAACAATAAATACCTTCCCACCATAATCAAAAGTTTTGAAATCCCTCCCTTCTTGGGTTGTACTTAAAACTAGAGATTGGCTAAATTGCCTTAGCAAATGGATAAAAAAAAAACATGACGTATTGCATAGCTTCATCTTCATTGTAACCCCTTGGGCACTTCTGATCCTTATGCTTTGTTCTTTCTGCCAAATTCTTTTTGGTAGCTACAGCATTATGGCAAGTTCTCCAAATAAATGTTTTAACTTTTGGCGCTAATTGAAGTTTCCATAGCTTTGCCAAATTTTTTGAAGCTGCCGAGCAATCTAAGCTTGCAGATGGGCTGTTACGCTCAATAACATTTTCTTCATCGCAAAGAAACCGATAACTTGATCTAATTTCATAATCCCCAGACTTAGTAAAATGCCTGAGTAGTCGGTCTCTTGATGAAGCTGAACCTATTGGGATTTTTCGGATCGCTGCGCCATCGCTGGGAGAGAAAAGGGTTTAGATAAGTTACATATTCCAAATGCTCGAAAAAAGCCCATAAACACTTGGCTTCACATGTTTCAAAGTATTGTGAGAACTTTACCTGCCTCTCCTTTCATCTCCAGCTCTGGATTTGTTATACCAAAATTTAACTGTAATCATTGAAATTAAGATTCATGATTCTTCCTCTGTTTTAGCTAATTCTAATTAGAAGTGTTAACCATTGTTGTTTTAGATCGTTGGTTAGGGCTATTCTATTGAATGTTTATTTTATTTGAATTTAGATAAATATGGTATATGAATATATTTAATTTTTTAATATATAGATATATATAAAAGAAACAAACAAGAATGTGTACCACACAATTTTAAAATAGAATAAAATAAAACATTGTGGATTATTGAATTGATAGAAAAAATGGATGGTTAACGCTTTGATTCATGAATTATATTCTCGGATTCTTAAACATATTTTTCTTGGGAAAATAATGATTAGAGCTAAATTATGCACCCAACATAAATTACTGTCAATGAGAGACATGTCAGTTTGATCGTAAAGAATTATTCCTCTGGAGTCTGGAGATACCGATTCTAGAAACCAAAATTTAAAAGCTTTTGTTCCTCGGAAATATATATTAAGCAAAGGATAAGAATATTTTGAAAACAAAAGTTATTTTTTGTTATTTATTTTGACATGCAACTCCAATTTTGTAGTCTAGGTTTCCTAAATAAGTAAATAATATCTATTACATTACGGTATAGATGAAAAATCGAATTATATAATAAATTTTTAATAAAAAATTATATAAATAACAAATGAAGTATGTTTGAATATAAATGTTTGAAAATTATAAAAATTTGGGTTCAAATCTTATTATATGTATATATATTTTTATACAAAATAATATAATTTATTTTTTTATTATAAAATAAGTATATTTTTATCATATTCAACTGAATTTGTGTCTAATTAACTCATAACAACAACTCAATCAAGTGTTTAATGTGTAATATAGATAGATGAGCTAGTGCACGATTGACTTTCTAAAAGAGTCATCCACTTTTCTAAAAAAAATTACTCACTAATTAAAGGGTTAATATTTGGTGTATAATCAATGCATAACGCTATTAGTGAAAAACAATACAATATCTCATCACTCGTAAAATAAAAAGATAATGGAAGATTTATAAATAAACACAAAAAATTTTATCTAAGCATAAGCCCGCAATACGAAACTCAAAATTTAATATAAACCCTACATCTTAAACATGAAATTTGATATAAACCCTAAATTCTAAATCTTAAACATTAAATTCTAATTCAAAACTTAAAAAATAATTACAACTAATTTTTAGTTATGTTTGAATAAAATTATTACTATTTATTTATAGAGCATTACTTTTTTGTTTTATTCAATATTAAGATATCGTGTTATTTATTATTCATTGTGGTTTATAAAACTTTTATACTGATGTTATATCAAATATAATTCTATTAAGTTACTTATTCAAATAACTTGTATTATTTGAAAAAAAAAATCCACTCTAGTACTTTATAGCGAGACTATCCCTATGTTACTTTTTAAAATATAAAAGTATATTTATAAGAGGATAATATATTTTAATACACTCGAACTTATATTCTCTTATATTATTAACGAAATAAAAAAATCGAACATTATACAACACATATAAAATCCACATATTACAGTTACAGATACAAAACTCAAATATCAACCTTTAAATTTTGAAACCTTAATTTTTGTCAACGATATCAAGATGATGATTATAATGCAGTTTTTGGGCAAAGCACCACCGAAATTAAGCTGGCTATTTTTGGCCATTTTAATCTGGTAAATCTGTAATCACAAGCTTAGCAGTTTGCAGTTGCACATGGTATGGGTCATCATCCCCACATGAAATTCCATCCACTAAACACGTGCGTCCCTCAGTTGCCTCCCCTCTGATTTTTGCAGAGTTTGAACGGCCCAAATTTCCAGAACTCATCCATCGATTAGAACAAAAAGGTAGAGTCGCCTCGGAAGGGCATCTTAAGAACATGACCATTGAATTTGATTGGCTTCAAACGAAGCATTAATTAAATAAAGGCATTGCCATGGCTTGTAGTACTAGCTGTAGCACCATATGTTGATAAATACAATACAAAAAGCTTATCTAAACTTAAATTTGTGTGTGTTTTTCAATGGATAAGAGAATCTTTGGGGGTTCTTTACGTCATGAATTTGCACCAATGGTTACAAACATGTCTAGAGATTTGGAGAGTCTGCCATTTTAACCAACCGCCCTTTTTATTTTAATTATCCAAATCTGGCACTCATGTATCGTTAATGTCACTGAGATCGACACCAATAGAGAGAGAGGGATCTAATATATATATATATACATATGATATGCTGATCGCCTTTAAATGAGGATCTTGTAAGTTAGCATTAACCAGCTTGGTGAATGGTGAGATTCCTAATGAGTCCAAACCTTTGTTTTAGCTGTTTATAAAATGCTTAAAATGGATTAATGTTTCTTAATTTGTCCATCCAACCAAAACCATCTATAATTTTGTTCACCTTTTGCCCTTTTATTAAGTTAGATCCCATGATAAAGTTTGTTCTTCTCATCAGTCACCTTTATATTAAAATAGTTTAATGTTTGGTATAAAAAATATTGAATAACTAAATTTAAGGATTTAATATTTTTTTTATTTAAGAGTTGGGAAAAAAATTGTCCAAATTCAAATCAACAAAGTGAAAGTCATTTTCCCTATACCACAAGTTAGCTAATTATGAAATGTCTCTTATAAAAAAAAGTTAATCATGGAATGCCCATTTTTATTAAAGAATAAAAATAAAAAAGTAGTGGCTTTTTATATATCAAGGAACTAATTAACTATTGTAAGTAGTAACTTTTTTAAATTACATGCTAAAATTTTATAATTTTTTTCAAACAAAATTTGCCATGTAATTTTATAAGAATAAAATATTTGAAAAATATTGTAAATTGGGATTTTTATTAAAATTATCTTATAAAATTTTCAAAATTATAAAATTTTTAAAAATTAAATTAAATAGAATATATTAGTTAAAATGATTATAGAAAGAAGGAATCATAAGTACAATTTTATTTTTTGAGCAAAGGCACTCAAGGAGATTGAAAAGAAAAATTAGAAGGGAAACTTTTGTATAAAAAATAGATTTAAGGTCAAGAAGCAACGACCTATTTTTAAAAAGTCAATCAAACTCCTTTTTCAAAAATTGTATTTAATCAAGTCTTTCATACATTAAAAATTAGCTAATGATTTTCATTATTAATTATTATTGTATTGACATGGTCATTAACAATTCACGAGTTAGTTATCATGATGCTGAGATGACGGTACACTTCAACAAAAAATTTTAAAAATATAAAAAAATATTATAAAATCAAGTCCATGATGAATTTGGACAAATAAAAGTCTAAGTTTATCTACATCAATATGTTCAAGTTCATTCTAGATATAATTTTATTAATTATAAAATTTTTAAAAATATATAAAAAGTTATTAAAATTTTCTAAAACATAATAAAAATTAGGCTTAATTATACCTATTTTTCATTTTGGTGTCTAAACTATTTTTGTCCCATTTTGATACTTATACTATTATTTTGTTACACATTTTAGCCTACAGTGATTTTTCTGTTTTAATGAAAAGAACCTAACACATGACTATTAGAACGAGCCAGTAGCCTTCTATATATATTTTTTTCATATTATGTAAACTATTTTGATTAAAAATTAAAATATTTATATAACACATGAATCGTTCAAAATTCAAAAAATGAAAACAAAAACTATTAATTTTAAAAAAATAGAAAATTCAAAATATATTAAATTTAAATTCTAAAAATCCAAAATGATAAATAAAAATTGAAAAAAATATTTAAACTTTAGAAAATTACAAAAAAAAACTCAAAATTTCAAAAATATATTCTAGAAATTTCTAATGATTTTTTTGTAAAATACCCAGAAAATATATATAATTATAAAAATTGAAAAAATAGAAAAAATAGAAAACAATCAACTAAAAATATAAATTCTAAAATTTGAAAAGGTTTAACTCAAAATTTAAAAAAAATTTAAAAAAAGTTCTAGAAAAGTTCTAATAGTTTTTAAAGAAATTTCAAATATGTTTAATTTCTACAAAAGGTTTCTTAAAATTTTATAAATATTAAAACTACAAATGAAAATTTAATTATTGCCGGTCAACACCAATCTATAATCAATCAATGCAGGTCATTGACTAGCCAACAAATCAACGATGGTCAAAATTTGTCAAATTCAATTGTATATTATATAAATATTTAATTATTTTATATGTTTTTATATATTTTTTGAGTTTATATTTATTTTTTAATTTTAATAAACATGTCTACCACATGCAATGTTCTATCTGGTTGGAGGTGCCACATAACACATTCTAATTAATGTCGCATGTTTATTGGTGTCATTACAAAAATTAGTCTAAATCTAGTAATAGAATGATAATAGCACGACAAAAATGTTTAGGTATCAAAGTGAAAAAAACATATATAATTCAAGGGCTAAATTAAGTATTAAAACTAAAAATTGCACAAATGAGAAATGTAACTATCTCACAATTGGTAAATCTTCTTTCTTTTTTTTCCTTTTTTTTAAAGTTTTTTTGATTTTCTTGTTAGTTTTTTAGTCATAATTATTGAAATACCTCAACATTGATGGGTTTTTGGGTTTGAGCCCTTAACCCTTATTTTTTTGGATTGACATCTTCAACGTTACGAATTTTTCTAAAATCAACCAAATTTTAACAGTAAGCATGAGTTGACCATAAATCAAACCACAAGTCAATGAAGTAGCTTATGTGGCCACATAAGCACGATGCAACACCCCAAACCTGGCCTAGAATTTATAACGAATATTGAAGAATTACATCAACTTCTTTAAAAGCTTTTGTTTTAATCAAACTCAGTACGTGTTTCGAAAGCATAAAATTTGGCAAAATTCTCACAGATATTTAGAAAAACTAAAGTCTGGAGACACTTAATTTGAATTCAAAATCATGTGTTTTGAAAGTACTAATGTTGGCAGATCATTTCTAATACTAAGGCAAACATTCGTTAAAAACCATATAATTATTTTATAGAAAAACACTTGAGTGATTATTTAATCTTTGTAGCGGAAATTTCTGAAGTTTTAGTTTTCAAAACTGAATTCCAACTTGTCAAATTCGTATGATTTTGCAATTTTACGTTTAATAACACCCAAAAACTGACAATAGATCAAACACCCAAAAGCAAACCCAAATCCAAAAACTTAGTACAAAAATTCAAAAGTCCAGAAAAATTAATTAAAATAATTCGAACCATTTTATGTGGAAAATCAAGCTGAGCTCCCGCATACCTAAGAGGATAACAAACAAAAAGTGAGCTTTACGAGCTCAGTGTGTAACACAACCCAAGCAACAAATTAAATATGCATAAATAAAAGATAAGTTTTCAGATGCAAATTCAAACATATTCTCATATACATAATCAGATGTATTTTCAGATTCAGTTACAAATGCAGACGTAGATTTAGATACAGATGCAATCACAAATCCTACAACCATCCACTACACACTAACTCCGTCCAACCAATTACACCAATTAAGACTACGATAACCCATCCATCTAATCACATCGGGTCATGGTTGTATACCACTAATAAAGGTGCAGTTGAGCTACCAGAAAGATTTTGCGATTTAATTGCCAAAATTGCAGTAATATTGTCAGAATACACTTCCTCCTTTCAATATCAACCCATCCCATACGTGTGATATGACATACAGAAACAGAATCAGAATAGTGGCATGCTTAACATGCAATCACATATGGGGATTTCAAAAGTTTATCTCGTATTAAGAGTTCGGATTAATAGAAACAAAATTGTGCTATAATATCACAAAACATGAGTGTCAAAATGCAACATATTCATTATCACATAACAAATAGAAGACCACAAAATACAAGTTAGAGCACTTACCTTAGATTTAGAATTATTAAGCATTTTAGTACATCTCAATCGTCACTTAATTACGTTTCAAAACATATACTAATCATAATTGTTAGGATTTCGACCCGATTAAGCAACGAACAAGAAAATAGCAGAATAAATTGAGAAATTGAACACACAAATTTAACGTGGAAAAACCCCTCCAAAGAGGATAAAAAACCACGGGCAAAGATAATTTTATTATAATGGAAAAAGAACGAAGAGTACAAAAGATGGAGATAAAAAACTAAACCCCAAAAACCCGAAAATAAAGAACCCACAAAACGTAAACACAAAATTCTCTAAATGTGTTATGAGTTCTAATCTCTAATGGGTGTTTTCTAAGGTTGTAAAAGAGCCTATTTATAGGCTAAATTCATAAGTCAAATAATAGTAAAATAATCTAAACTAATCAGTGTTTGATTGAAACAAGTAAACAGAGTTTAACTGAAAGACTATTTTTCAAATTTGACTGAAAATAGGAGTCATATTTAACAAATCTCCACCTTGACTCATATTTCCACAACACCATCTTTGCCAAAGCCCGCCACGAGCCTATCTTGAACTATGCAGGGAATTAACTGAGTCGAATTTGTGCTTAGAAATTGGAAGACTTCTAGCCTTCGACTTGTACACTGCCAGATCAAAACTAACCCGGGTCTGATTTTCACGAACACAGTGCCCTAACTTTTCAAAACCTGCATCTAAAAGAGAACCTCTCTTCAACGAAACAGTCATACCTTTTTCCCTCCTATGACCAAGTTGCCTCCGCTCCAAACAAGTTGACTTCAACTCCGTAACGGACGAGGGACGTCCGATTTCACCGGTCACTGTATAACCTTCCAGGATATAAAGACTGCCGGTTCTTTTACCTTTTAACAAAATGAGAGCTCCACGAGATACTTTAATACCGCTCGACTCGATGTTGATTTTGCATCCTTTCAAGTCTAAAATACTTAAGGAGATGAGATTCTTTCGTAAATCAGGTACATATCTGACATCTGAGAGTGTCCTAATCGTCCCATCGTGCATCTTAATTTTAACAGTACCAATACCAATTACCTTACTAGATGAATCGTTTCCCATGCGCACAACTCCACCTTCAATTGAACTGTATGTGGAGAACCATTCTCTATTGGGACACATGTGGAAAGAACATCCTGAATCTAGGATCCACTCGGACGTGAGCTTGGTGTTATCACTTGTTGACACTAACAAGAAATCATCCCCATTTTCATCGGCCAAATTAGCACTAGCTACATCTTCCTCGTTACTCTCAGCAGCTTTTTTATTTCGTAGTTTATAACAATCTGCTTTGACGTGACCTAATTTTTTACAATAGCGACACCTTTTATCTCGTTTCTTTGATGCTACCAAAACTGAAGCTTGCCTATCTGTCTTGCTATCCAAATGAAGCTCATTGTCGAGTTTGTCTCTACTCAACAAATAACCCTTCACATCTTCAAATAAGAGTTTGTCTTTGCCATAAATCAGGGTCTCCCTGAAAGACTTGTATGAAGGGGGTAAAGAGCACAATAATAGCATAGCCTGATCTTCATCGTCAATATGAACCTCAACGTTCTTTAAATCATTTAAAAGAGTAATGAATTGACTGATGTGATCTCTAAGAAGCTCACCTTCGTTCATGCGAAACGTAAATAGACGTTGTTTCAACACTAAACGGTTAGCCAGAGACTTAGTCGCATAAAGAGTTTCTAACCTTTTCCACAAGGCAGATGAGGCCTTCTCCATCAATACCTCCTGCAATACCGTATTTGTGAGGCACAACTGGATTGCAGATAAAGCCTTTTCATCAAGCTCTTCCCATTTTGTTTTATTTAGATTCTCAGGCTTTTTCCCGACAACAACCTTTTTCAAGCCTGATTGAACTAGAATTGCCATCATCCGAACTTGCCACAGATTGAAATTTGTCTCACCATCGAACTTCTCAATTTCAAACCTTGTTGTTGCCATCTCTGAATGGGCTGATCTATGAAAATTGAACTAGCTCTGATACCACTTGTTAGGATTTCGACCCGATTAAGCAACGAACAAGAAAATAGCAGAATAAATTGAGAAATTGAACACACAAATTTAACGTGGAAAAACCCCTCCAAAGAGGATAAAAAACCACGGGCAAAGATAATTTTATTATAATGGCAAAAGAACGAAGAGTACAAAAGATGGAGATAAAAAACTAAACCCCAAAAACCCGAAAATAAAGAATCCACAAAACGTAAATACAAAATTCTCTAAATGTGTTATGAGTTCTAATCTCTAATGGGTGTTTTCTAAGGTTGTAAAAGAGCCTATTTATAGGCTAAATTCATAAGTCAAATAATAGTAAAATAATCTAAACTAATCAGTGTTTGATTGAAACAAGTAAACAGAGTTTAACTGAAAGACTATTTTTCAAATTTGACTGAAAATAGGAGTCATATTTAACAATAATTGATTAACGTTAAAACATAAATAATTAATGCATAGTTTTTACTTGTGAAAAACCTACACTACTTACAGTATCATACTATTAGATTTCATATTTTCAAGTCTTATTTAAATCGAATGAACCCCACTAGAGGTTTATTACAAATTTCAGACTCAAACAAGCCTAGGTGAAAATTTTTGAAAATAAGCCACACGACCTGCCTGATCTCCACGTGTGATCACACAAGCCCGTGTGCCCCGTATGGCCTATTCGAATTTCTTATGTAATCGCACACGCCTGTATGCATCATACAACCAGCCACATGCCCTGTGGTGCATACGACCTAGCACACGGCCAGCCACATGATTGTAAGGGAGTAAGGGAGTTCGTCATCCAGTCTTTCTTTAATATTTGCAGAAATAACACAACACTCCTTGATCCCATGTCCCATGTCCCATTCGCCCACATCCAAAACAAAAATTCGGGAGGTTCTCATATTTAAATGCCACCCAGATTTTCTCTTGAGTACCGATTGTGACAAATACCCCTCTTCTTAATGGTTTTTGGGCATCCTACTGAATCTTCATTCGACAAAATTCACTCTTCAACTCTGATCTAATCACTCCTCCAAATGTAAATCTAATAGCTTGCATCAAATCCTTTCTATCACATTTCGACGGGCATGGACCAATTTTCATTCAAAACGGTAAGAGTACCAACCGAATCTTACTTCTTTCTATAGGATCTACCAACTTTTCAAAAATAATAAGTTGACGATGCAAGAGCCAAAGTCGACCCTCCATGATCATCTCCAAGTCATCCTCAGTGTCAAAAGAAATCATGAATAAATTCTGCCCAGCCACCTGAATATCCATCTTTTTCTTTCTCTTCCAAATACTTTTAAGTTGAGCCTTGAAACTATCTGGATTATACGACTTTCTCATCCAAACAGGGCAAATTAATGTCGGACTTTCACTCGGAACCACCAATGAACTTTTCACTGATAACTGAAGAAGTTCATCTTCTAAGAGGGAGATCTCATCCCTCTCCATGCTCCAACAATGTCACCACCATACTCAAACCTAACCACAACAATCACTGTTTCTCTAGGACACTGAGAGAGAACACTCTTGACTTTTTATAACCTTAGAGTTTTATTATTAGAGAGATTCGAATAAAAAAATTATAGGACATCAATAATGGCGCCATTATTATTACAGTTGTATCGAGGCTGTGTTTGTTTAACGAGTTTTAATATTACATATACACACATCATTGATATTGTTTTTCAAAAAATTCATATTTATATTTTAAATAAATTTAGTTTTTCATTAATTTTATTTTTCAAATTTCACATTTTCAAGTGTTTTAATTTGTAAACTTAAATAAATAACTCAACGAAAAAAAAATCTACTTTTAGTAGAGTTAAAAAAAACTCTTATACATAAAAACAATTTATATTTAAATTACGGGAGGGATCCATTTACTTTGGTGTAAATTTTATATGTATATATTTGATGGTCACTAAACTAACTATAAATACGACAAAGGCAAGCACACATATCAAACAATAGTATAGCTATGGTGAGTAGAGAATATCGTATCCACGAGGACTAAAAGTATTAGTAATTACCAATTTTCTATTATTTAGCCGACAATTTGAAGTAATGTTTTTTAATCTAAATTTACTATACTAATTTAACTAAAAACGCAACAGAAATCGAATCAAAGAAATAATCGAATATTAACCTATGAGATAGACAATACTTAGGAAAGAATCCACCTAGACTTCACCTATTATTATGAATCTGAGTTAAACGATTTATTCATTTGTATCTTGATCTATAGAAATCCCTAAATTATGTTAATATCTCTTTCGAGAGTAAGAACAATTGACTCTAGGTTGATTAATAGAAATCTCTTTCTAAGTAGAACCCCTATCGTTATATTAAATCGATCAATGGATTCCCCTATTAGATTTGACTCTAATCTGGTAGATTTATGTCGTCCTATTTCTAGGATTGCATGCAACTCCACTCAATTATGCTAGATCTACTCTTAAACAAGGACTTTTACTCCACTGCATTAAGCACATTAAACATGAATTAATATCTCGGAAATATTAAAATAAGAAATAAGCATACATAATTGAGAACAAGAATCAAATATTTATCACGTAAAAGCAGACATTAAATAAAAGGATTCATCATGGGTTTCTTCCTCTCTAAGTATCTAGGGAATTATCATAATCTTGAATGAAAACATCTCAAAGTCAGGATAACCACAAGACATAAAGAAATTCAATAAAACTTCGAAATAAATTAAAAGGAGATCTTCGATCTTGATGGAGATCCGCTTCTGAGTTGATTCTGATGGTGTTCTTCGAGTGTTTTCTTTGATATTCTCTGATGGCTCCCTTATGTCTTCTTCTAATTGGTATTTATAAACTTTAGAATGCTTTTTCCGCGTATTTGGGAAGCAGAGTGTGAAATTAGCATGAGCTGGCACATAGGCGTGTGTTAAGCCCGCGTGGCTCATACGGGCGTGTGCCCAGCCCGTCTAGAAATGCCCAGGCCGTGTGACTATTGAAAATAGCTTTATTCGTTCAATTTTAGCTCGTTTTTCATTCCTTTCGCTCCTAAATGCTCTCATAAGTATAGAAACATGAATTTAAAGGATTAGGAGTATCAAATTCACTAATTTGCATAATTAATCATCCAAAACTCATTAAGAATGGGATTAAAATATGTTACTTTTATAGGTTATTAATATTTATTTATATTTATATGATTAATGTTTTAATGATCCAACCATTAAATTTATCGGTAAAACTTTATTTGTTATGCATGTAAATTTTCGAATTGATTTGATATCTCTATCATATCAATCTAAACTAGTGTATATATTAATATTTATTGAATGGTTGAAAGTTTATACATAAAGTAAATAGTTAAAAATTTTAAATTTACGTTAAATTTGACTTGCATAATTTAATAAATAGAATATAAGTCAATGAATTGCTTAACTTTGTTTTATTTTCTCTCTGTGTATAATTAGGGTTTAGAAGTATATAACATTTATTTATTTTTAGTATAATTAAGGTATCGTTTCACTGTTTATGAAGATTAAGGGCACGTTTGGTTCGCTGTATTGGATTAGAGGCGTATTGGATTAGAGGTGTATTGGGATTAGAGGTGTATTGGATTAGAGGTGTAATAGCTAATCCACTGTTTGGTTGAATGTAATGGAATAGAGGCGTAATAGTAATCTTGTGTTTGGTTGAATGGAATAGAGGTGTAATAGCATAATGGAAAAAACTAAAATGACTAGAATACCCTTAGCATAAATTTGTTTTGGTAAATGATTATTGTTATTGTTATTTAAATTATAATAAGATTATTATTATCAATAATAAATAATTTAATCATATTTAAACATAATTATTATTAAATATATTTTAATTAAAATATATAATTTAATAAAATTCTTAATAATTAATATTCTTATGTTAATTTACTCAAATCATAATATATGATACTGTAAAATATAAATTAACATAATTATTATTAAATATATTTTAATTAAACTATATAATTTAATAAAATTCTTAATAATTAATATTCTTATATTAATTTACTCAAATCATAATATATGATACTGTAAAATATAAATTAACATAATTATTATTAAATATATAACTTGAAAATTATATTCTGCATAAACATAATTAACTTATACTAAGAAAAAGTTAGATGAAAATGAAATTGTACATCATAATCAATATGTTCAAAAGTTTTACAACATCAAAAAGTTTGAACATTGATATTTAATGGTGAGAAAGAAATCTTCTGACCCATTCCAATCGGGCAACAGAAGGTAAACTGAAGAAAACGATCATTTGAGTTGGATGATCGGGAATTTTACTCAAAGCATCATACCGCTGATCGTCGGTTAAATTTTATCTCTTAAGAACCTTATCAGGCGCATTCCCAGAGTTGAGCCCAAAGTAATTCATTCTAGGCTTGCATCTCCCTATATTGTTGGATTGTAGCCTGCAAATCTTCTCTCGCTCATGTATTTTAGCATTTCCATTCATCTTGACTATTTATCAAAATGGTGGAAGAAAATAGAAGGGTATGATTGTTGCTCTATCGTTGGAATTATAGAAAGGATGGATTATAGGTTTCTACAGCATCACTTTTATTTGGTGTCTAGATCTACCTTAGTGTTAATAATGGATGGAATCTTGGTCTTTTTTTCTCCTAATGATGATAACTCCTTGAAGGTAGAGACAACTTTTTGCTTATTTCTCAGATGATGTTAACTGTTATAATAATTAAGTTAGACAATATTTAGGGGTGCACAATGGTAATGGTTCACACTATGAATAGTGTAGAGGCTAAGCTCATGTAAATTCCAGGTGCTGGTAAGAATTCTTCCCTATACATCACGAAGAGTGACATTAAGGCTTCCTTGATGTTCTTCACAAAATCCAGGCATATAGGCTTCATACTGGGACCAGCTTCAAAGCAGCAGCGATCGGCATGCTGAAGAACCCGATCGGTTGGCGGCTCGGTTGCAAGTGCAAGTGCTCCTAAAGTATCCATGATCATATTCACCCACAATAGCTGAACAGCTGTCAGAGGAGCACTCCCTGCAGCATAAGAAAATATGAGAAATTTTATATTGTTCGGAGTTTTCGTTTCCTTGATACTTACACTCATGAACACATAACCATATTTCATATTCCTGTTCAAGTGATTATCATTTGCAAAGAAGCTAGAACATTGGTTTAAAATATTAGTAGGCAAACATATTCCGTTGTTACCTGTCAAACATGCTGAGGAGAAGTTAACAATTAAGGCAACAATGTTGACAGTCAGTTGAAACTGTACAAATTTCTGAATATTTATGTACACTGAACGGCCCCATTTGGCCACTGTCAGAATTGTTGAGAAATTGTCATCAAGAATGATGACATCAGCACTCTCCTTAGCCACCTGGAATTGAGAATTGAGATTAGTTGAATCTTGATTTTGGTAAATATCACGCAGTACATATACTTGAGCAAAATATTTTACTAGGATCTAACAAAGAATCATTATCATAACACTAGTATCAGGCGCATGAAAGAATATCAGTTCGCAATTGCTTTACCAGAGTATGCTTGTCCATAGGAGAAGATCGAGCTATCACCTGCAAAACGAGAATTGAGGTATGAATTACAGGATTTATCCTTTTGTTAGAAGCACCTAACTGGTATTTGAAGCAAAAATAACAATGGGAGGACACCTGAATCTTAGGAATTAACTTGAGCAAAGAACTCCAGCAATTTCAGTGCCTCATCGCCAGACCAACTCCAGATAGTCCCTTCTTGCAGTTTACTCCTTAACAGTCCTTGCACCATTACGGCAAAAGTCACTACAGCAAAAAACAGGCCTACCTTCCCAATGATAGTTGCTACTCCATTCAATTTCACCTGCAGTGGGGTCTCATCATCTCCCCCTTCACTGAGGGTTGCCATCAATTTGCCCCATTGAGTTCTCATCCCAACAGTGGTAACCAACATCTTGCATGATCCATCTTGAAGCTTAGTACCAGAAAGCATAAAAGGGTTTTTATCATTCACCACTACTGGCTCACTCTCCCCTGTTAAACTTGATTCATCGATTAGCACGGAAAATCCCGACACAAAAAGGCCATCAGCAGGGACTTGGTCACCAATATTAAGGTGTACAATATCACCAGGAAGCAAATCATATATGGATAATTTCTGCCTACAATCATTTCTTGTTACCTAAATGGTGATTTTCTTTTTCTCCTTGTCCAAATCCTTAAACTGCAAAGATTGGCGATAATCGCTGGTTGCCGTGACGAACACGACTAATAAGATACTTGCAACAATCCCAAGTCCATCATGAGCTCCGGCTGGCCAACCTTCCATTGCTATCCCAACGACCAACGACACAATAGCACATGCCCCAAGGATCATAAGAGTCATATCCTGAAGAGCTTCCCAAACAAAGACCCAGAATCCCTTAGCTTCAGGCTCAGCAAACTTATTGATTCCATAAATCTCTTGTCTTTTACTCAACAAAGCAGCATCAGAACTTAGTCCAGTGTTGGTGGATGTGGAGAGTTTTTCAGCAATGCCACTTACTCCACCATGAAACTTTAGTTTCTTCACATCATGGCCTTCCACAATGGATCCTAACTCATCAGCACAAAGTTGAAAACCAGCAGCTATGACTTGCTCAGGAACAACATAGTCACTAGGTTGTACACCTGCAAAACGAAGATTCATTTATACATATTCAAAGGCGTTTTACGAAATAAAAATGTGAACAAAGTTGAATTTGCAGCAAACGGTCTCACCTGATATAAACTGAAAGGCAGCTTTCGAAACCAGTACAGCAATTCTCAATTTTTCCTGCAATTTTCCATAATAATAACAATCTCTACATTGCCATAATCCTACTACCATATTAGAAACGCAAAGCCAATTAACAAAACTAAAAAATTCTGCTCATTTCTCTCATGATAATCACTAATCAGTATATCTTTACTACATTTAGAAAATGATGAAAAATTGAAAATGATATTTGAGCAATCTCTAAATGAGAGAGTGGATTGAAAAGTGAAGGGACCTGATTAGTGCGACGCATAGCAGCAGCCTCATAACGTTTGGAGAGGTTGGCAGTGAATCGAAACCGCCGTTTCGGATTCTTCACGAAACCAACAACTGTCCTCCATTTTTCCAATGCTTCATCCGACGAATGCTTCGATTTCAAATCGAAGTTCTGGTTCAAATAACTATCCATCAATCCTTTCTTTCAAAAATGTTTCAAATCGCCTTTGTTCCTAAAACAGCTACCTCAGCTTCATTCAAATAATCGAAGAAAAATAACTGTGGAAACCGATTAAAGATAAAAAGAGAGGGGAATTTCCGGTACTGCTTGCAACAGCAACGCGGAAGTTTGTGAGAAAAATTGGTGGGAAATAAATAAGATCAAAATGGAATAGAAAAGAAACTGAGAAAATTCTTTTAAAGAAATGGAGGATCCGAAATTTGATGCAGTTTAGTAGAGTGTTTGAACTGGTATTTTCCTTCTACTATTTAGGAACGGATTTAAAGTCAAAAGTATTCCATTTTTGCAGCAAAACTAAGCACGAAAGGCGAAGCAAGAAATTGGGGCTACTGGCCGAAGGCGAAGCAAGCAATGAAAGAGATAAAGGAGAGACAAACCCAGGAAACAGAGGGCAAATTAGGGCGTGAAACTAAAACGGATGTAAACTGAGGAGGAGTCAGGGATTAGAAAACAGAGATTTTCGGGGATTAGGGCCGTAACGTATTAGGGGTGTATTAGCCAATACATTGAACCAAACAACTGCTTAAGAGGGGCTTAAGTGGGGCCCACGGATTAGGGGTGTATTGGCTAATCCAATACACCCAACCAAACATAGTGTAAATTTTTTAAGGTTGGTGGTTACTGTCTCAACAATATCAACAATATCATCTATAGGGATAGGTAGTAGCCAAAAAGATAGGTAGGGGACTCAGCACTTTGGCTAACTGGGAAAATTCTTTTATAACCTCTCCCCAAAAGTAAAAGATTCAATTTAATCCTTTTAACCTTTGATTAAATGAAAAAAATTATAATTTTAACCCTTTAGAAAAATCAATACTTTAATTTAAACATTTTTAATATAAAAAATTCAAATTTTACCCTAAAGTTTTATAATATTATCTAGGCCTCACCTAAATAAAATTTCTCGTTTCGCCTAGAGTTGATAAAGAAGACGAGGAAGGCGAGGTGTGAGGATAAGTTCAAGAGGAGTTGCTTTGAGCATGGTTGCACTTGCACCTTGGTCGTCATTCATATCAACGGGAGCATTTGAAGGGGTTGTTAAGTCAAACCCTTGTAGCATTCGAGCCATTGTCAAGCATATAGCTTGCAACGCCCAATTCATCCCCGGGCATGCTCGTCTACCAGAACCGAATGGAACCATTTCAAAGTTGTCCCAAAAAAACCACATTTTGATGGCTTGTGAGAAACCTCTCTGACTCAAACTCTTCAGGGTTGGACCAAACTTGTGGGTCTCGGTGCAACTTCCATGCATTAACGAATAAACGAGTGCCCTTTAGAATATTGTAGCCGCTGACACCACAGTCTTCCATGGTATAGCCGTACATGGATATGGAATGATCACCCATTATAGTAGACAGCATCACGTCGATGAAATCTTGGTTATTGTTGTTTGATCCGGTTTTAAGCTTCTTTAGTTTATGTTCATCAACCCAAGTTTCAATAAGTGATTCCATCTCCTTTGAAATACGCTTCATGGATTTCACTTGGCTGCTCCATTTATCCATCCATTTTAGAAACGGAACCACTCGGAAACTGCAGTAACAGTGGCTAACACCGACGCAAATTCTTTGATAAATTTGATGGCACGCTGTGCTTCTTCATTGGCTTCACCATCAGCACGCGAGACATATCTCTTCCCTGCTATCATCCTCACCATCATGTTTACGATCAAAACTTCAAGCCTTGGACCGATCGAGATCTTCTGTCCATTTTTCTTGCAGAACAAGTACAAATCTTTTATAAATGCATTCACCTTCAAGACCTGTACTTGCTTTAATAACGCTACTCTATGAACCAAGAGGAGTTCAACCACCGCTAGCTTGCGAATCACGCCAATACGCCCCGTAAGAAGCAAACCAGAAGCTTGCATGGTCGTAACCGAGGTATGTTCCTGCTTTCGGTCTTGGCCGATTGGCGAAGACCTTATCATTAATGATGAAACAACTTTGACCGCTTCGGGGCTGCTGACGACAACGGTTCGGAATCTACCGACTCTGATTGTGAAGACAGGTCCAGATTTATCGGCCAAGGCTGCAAGGGTTCGAGCACCTGTTTGTTGGGTACGAAGCAGGTGAAGGTTTGAAAGGTAAAGCAGGACAAGTAATTTGCCTGCCTTGTTGTTTCTACAAATAATCCTCCTCCAGCCAAGATTGTATAATATGATAAATCCAAAAAAGTTTGCAACAATTACCGGGTGACCAGATAGTAAATCCACGATCGTCAGAGAAGATTAAGTATCCTTAACTTCAACTCCTAAATGGATTTATAATTTTTTAGGTAGACTGTATAACTTGTTGCTTATTTTATAAAGCAAAAGTTCAGAAACTTGGAACACGCAAGGCAAATTTCTAGGGGGAAGATTCACTCATATACGTATAAAATAATTAAATATTCCTAAGAGGGTAGTAGAGGTTGCTTCTAGGCAAAAAAGGGAGTCTCTACCGGAAGAGAAAACACTGGAATGGATGCCCTGAATTTGGTGCAGAAAAGAGGGTCCCTAGCTAGCTGTACAAGAGCTGCGTGCATGGGCAAGGCAGCCATGCCCATATTTTTCAAAGGAACCGAACCTTTTACGAGACCCTGACTTGTCCATTGTATCCCATGCTTTTTTGGGAACAAGAAACAGCAAAAACTAACATGTGATTTAAGTTTTAAACTATATCAATATTAGTCTTAAACTATCATTTTATTTTTAAATTCGACGCTAAATTTTTAAACATTTTATTTTTAAATTCGACTCTAAATTTTTAAACATATTGCAAACGGCAACTAGATGAAGAAAAACAGAGAAGGGATAAATGAAGAGGAAAGTAAGTGGAAGGCTTTGTTTCTAATCCATTGAAAAACAAGTAATCTGAAAATTAATATTTTGAAAGATTTAAATTTTTTAATGATAATTCATAATAAATAAATAATTTTTTTTAATAAAAATGTGAAAAATGATAAACAGATAATGAGTTAATGTAGAATTTTTTTTAGTTCTTTTTATTTTATTTCTTTTAACATCATCCTATAAATATTTTATTTTTAAAATTTTTAAAATTATGTTTATCAAATAGTCTAATCACATTTTTTGTATTTAATTTTAAGATATATAACAAAATGAAGGATATACATACAGTTTCATTAGATTAATTATCAGTCCAAAGCCAGAAGGAAAATTTAGCTGCTCATAATGCAAAGAAAACCATTAAGAAAATAAAATGAAAATTAGGCTCCGTTTGTATAGCTGTAAAAGCTTTTCCGTAAAAGCTTTTCAGCATTTTCTGTTGTTTGTTTGGTTGGAAATGATTTTTCACTGTAAAATATTTTACATAACACGGGAAAAGGAAGTGTTTTTTTTGGGGAAAATGTCTTACCGTTTCTAATTCGGTAAGACATTTTCCAAAGTTTTTCCTCTTCACATCCCATCATCTTGAAACGCTTTCTCCTTCTCCTTCTCCTTCCCCTTCCCCTTCCCTTCATTGCGTCCCCGACCCAGAATTCATCTCTGTATCAAAAACAATCAGCAGTAGTTTCATTGACAAAAAGAAAAAAGCCCTATCCATTTCTAGTCTTCATTGCCGCGTTTTTTATTTTCACTACGATTCTTTTACATTAATTACTCTGCCGCCGGCGTTCAACGTCGATTACTCGACTGCTAGTGATTTGGTTCTTTTTCCAAAAGGCGGTTTAAGGCTTTAGGTTTTGCGGAGAATGGGAGGAAGTCGGAGTTACTCAGCGAATCCCAGTGATTACAAGCTTCTAGAAGAGGTTGGTTATGGCGTCAGTGCTACTGTTTATAGAGCGATCTTCCTTCTACTAACGACATCATATGAAATGCTTGGATCTCGATCGTTGCAACAGTTTTAGGTGATTGTTATTTGCAGCCCATGGTATGATCTCTTGAAATTTTGTTCAGTGACAGTATTATGTGATATGATTCAGGGATTAATCGAAGGAATCAATTCTGTTCTTAATAAGAGGAAGGAAGATGAAAAGTCTCCAGCAGAACTGACGTGTACAGATATCATCAAGTGCATACAGTCTGAAAGAGTTAAATTTTGAGGAGTTAACCTTTCTGGCCTTGATCTCTCTAAATTGGTAAATAATTTCTGATCCCAAATTTTTGACAAAATCTTGTGGGAAACTCTTATTTTCGAGAAGTAGAATCCTTGTTCGCAGGAAGCGAGACTCGGTCTCATTGATCTTTTGTTTGTAGCTTTTGTGTATGCCTTTTGGCTCTAATACTAGTTTTCTCATTTTCGTTGATCCATGATGATGGTGGTTATTTGTGGCATTTTCTTTTAGATTGTTGAATGTGTGTGTGTGTTTCAGTTTTAATCCGAATGTTTGATGTCTCTCTTTATTATCATTTTATCCCTTGTGGTTCAACTTCAAGTCTAATGAAGAAGCAGAAGTAATGTAATGTCGCTTGTTATTGCACTTTGGATTCATCATTTCCTTTTTCCCTCTTTATTTGTGCAGGATCTTTCATTTGTGGATTTCAGCTTTGCCTGTCTCAAAAATGTATTTTTCTCACGTACAAATCTTCAGTGTTCAAAATTTTGGGTATGTCTGATTCTTAAGTGAAGTATGTGATTAACTGTCAATGCTTTAATTAAATTTAAGCCCATACTTATAATAAACCTCTTTGTTTTTGTAACAGCATGTGGATGCTGTGGGTTCGAATTTTCACAATGCAACTTTGCGCGAGTAAGATCCTCAGAATTATTTATCCGTTTTGGAGAGTGCATTTTCTTGTGAACTTTGTTTGCAACGGTTTTTTTTTTTGCCTAGGGAAGGTGTGAATTTACCGGGGCAAATCTTCGTGGGGCTTTACTAGCTGGGGCGAATCTTCAGAGTGCAAATCTTCAAGGCAAATACTTGCCATCTTTCTATAGTTAGTAGATTTCTTACTAAATGTCTATATTCTTGAAGTACCAAAGTCCAATACCTATGTTAGATGCATGTCTGGATATAGATATAGAGATACAGTCTTATAAAGACTCTTCAAATACATGGAACTCCTGAAACAAAAAAATTGAACATATCCATAGCGGACATTCAGACCTAAATGTTGTTACTATTTATTGTTAAGGTTTAAATATTGATGTATCATCATCAATTACATTGTTGCAGATGCTTCTTTGATAGATTGTAGCTTCTGTGGGGCTGATCTTCATTCTGCACACTTACAGGTGATTCACCAAATTAAAATAAAAAAGCAAAGGTGGTTCATTGAATTGAATAGAATGTGCATATATAAAGTAGGAAATTACAAGATCTTAGGTTATTATAAATTCCTTAAGCTTGTTGGAATAATATTTTCAGATTCGTGATTGTTTGAGCTATAATGGTTCGGTTGAATGATTAAAATTAAAATTACATGCTTAGTGTGTTAGTTGTGTTATTGTAAACTATTAATATGCTTAATCTCTGGACTTTTAGAGTGCTGATCTTACTGATGCCAACTTAGAGGGAGCTAATCTTGAAGGAGCCAATTTGAAGGTAAGGGACCCTTAAGCATGGCGTTTACAAGTCAATTGCTTTATCACATGTATCATTTTATTTATGTGAAGTTATCATTAGGCACCCAAACAGAAAATACTAGGGTTCTATAACTTAATTTGATATGTGCGATAACTTATCCTGATAACTCTAGCAAGCTCGATATTTTGATAAACATTCGAATGAATTGTTTTGACCCAACATGTTTAGTGTGATTAAGTTCATTGTGATGAACATGGTCTTCAGGGTGCGAAATTAAGCAATGCAAATTTGAAGGGTGCAAACCTCCAAAGGGCTTATTTACGACATGTTAATCTTCGTGATGCGATAAGTATATGAAGTTTTTTTAGTGTGCAATTTCCTTGTTTAAAAATGTTTTAAACTTGCTAAAAATGCAACAATTGCATATGTTATTTACTTAATTAAATAAATGGTAGCGAGTTATTTACATTTTCTTCTTTGGTTGTTTTGTTGGATCTTTATGCTGGTATGAGTGATGGAATTTTGATGAAATTTCTGGCTGTCGAAGGATCTGCTAAGTTAATATACTGCCTTATGGTTGTTTATTGTTGTTCAAAGCATGATGAAATAAACGTGTTAGGTGTTTCTTAATATCTTAGAAAAGATATGGGTTTCATTGATATTGTGTTTCAATGGTCTCTTGAAGACATATTCAACGATAATCTTTATAAGGATCAGGTGGGTTTGCTTTGTTCTCCATCATAATCATCATTATCACCCTTGAATCTTTGGTTTTCTTTTTTTGTTAGACCTTATTTATGGGTTTTCTTTCTAGCTTTTGGAATATCCACTTTTATGGAAGTTGAAAATGATTGCTCTTATACTTAAAAATTGCTGTAGTAGTGAACTGGAATAAACTTTCTTTGTGTGTGTGTGTGTTGCAGCCCTAGCCCATTTCTGCATTCTATATTATGAACATCTTACTTTTAGTCGGTCATTGGCAACTAGCTAAAAGTGGCATATAGTTACGTAAGTAGTGAATCGTGTATAAGACTTGTGAAATTTTTGCTAACAAGGGAATTAGGAACTAGTAGTAGCTAAAACAAAATAACTTGTTATTTTCTTTGTATCAAACTCTTTTGAAATATCGTCAGTCATTTTACTCTTTCAATAGCCTATTATTGCCAAAGCCAATATCTGCTCGTAAAAAAAAAAGCAGCACTTGATTAGCTCCCTTTTCCCTCGCTTACATCGTCTTCCCCATTTATATATACCAAATTTTGACTGCCATTCATGAGGCCTCCATTGCTAGTTCTTCTTCAAGGGGTTTATACAGATACAAGAAAAGGACAATAAGAAAAAAAAAATGAAGTCCATTGATACAATAGCTTCTCTTGTCGTAGTTAATTTGAACTATATATATATGTATGTAATTTGTTTAATATATTGTTCCACTTTTGACCAATTTTTCATTGTAGGGTGGTAATGGTTGAACCAGTTCTGTTTTTTTGATATGTTTTAAATAATTTAGCATTTTACTCACCAATCATTGTGTTATTGTCTAAACTTTGGTTGATTTCAATTTATGTTAATATTCTAGCTTAATAATTAAGTATTATTATATATTTAATTTGATTTATTTATTTATAAAAAAATCATTGCAATATATGTAAAAACAATTTAAAATATAAATTTATTAACTAATATATGTAAAAACAGTTTTTCCAGAAAATATTTTTAGGAAATCTGCCAAACAACAGAAAATATTGTACACACATTTATCCAAACACCAGAAAAGTAAATTATTTTCAGAAAAGTAAATCATTTTCCGGAAAACATTTTACTGGCAAACAAACAGTTTTGGAAAAGAAATAGAATGGTGGTGGTGAAGTCCACCAAACTATTGCCAAAAAAACACAGGAAGGTTTGTTGCCAAATTACTCTCTTTCATGCAAAGTTGGCCGGCTGTCCTTGTGGCCTAAGTGAAGTGAATGTATCTTAAATTGAGAAAATTGGAAAGAACATATAGAAGAGTAATTGGCAATTTAATCATGCTATTATATAATCAGATGGAGCCGATTATAAGTGGAGATCGGAGAATTAGAGTTATTAAATCCAAATTTTAAAGGTTACATTTGATGGTTTGAAAGGCGTCTTTAAATTGAGCATATATGGTGGGTTAGTAAGTGATGTGTCAATCTCTTGGCTTCACGAATCTCCCACCCAATTTCATGGTTACAGCCAGCTGTTGGAGCAACACAAAAAGAATGGTTATCATTCAGGAGGGAAGAGAAAGCTTCAAGAAAAGTGAGAGTGCCTCTCCAATTTTTGTAGTTTGTAAGAAAATCTTAGCAAGTTAGTTACTTGATTAGTTTTGTGTTAATTCTCTATCTTCAAGTGAACTAATTGAGGAGAATAATCAGAATTAGAGCTACCCATTTGATTTATTCAAATAAGGTTAAAGACAGATGACAATTTTATATTGAATTTTAATGATAGCTAAGCTTTGATTGTGTAGTACTTTTTTTTAAAGCTAAATGGAAATATGGAGGTAAGATCAAGATAAGTTTATGTTATAAATTGTTTGCCATTAGTTGGATTGATTGTGAGAGGTGAATTGGTAATGAGTCTTAACAAATATTGAAATAGAGAGAAGTCGATAAAATTGTATAAGCATTTGTAAATAACAAGGTAAATCTTGTTGAGTATAGTTGGCATGTCATAAAATAATAGTATTGTGTCTTTGATTATTATTGTGTGTATGTTATGGAGTTAGAATATTAGTTTAGCAAATCACACAGCCTTAGGCAATCTCTTGGATTCAAATCCTGCCTAAGTCAGCCTACTTTCGAAAAATAAGAATTCTCAACAGAAATTCTCTAAGGTTCCGAAGAAAACTCGAAAGAAAAAAGAAGATATAAATGAACAGAAAGTCGCAAAAAAATAGCGCACACCAAGTGTTTGAGTAAATGCTCTCAAAAGTAGTTTCTTATTTTGAGGGTTTACAATTGAGTGGATACAAATAGGGGGAAGGCCTCTATTTATAGTTGAGCTCCCCCAAAACCAATAGTATAGATTGAGTTACATCGATGATCAAGATTTGTGTCTATCTACAAGATGAGAGTCCTAAGTGACTTAAACTCTATACATCTTCATCCTTTAGGATTTACATTAATTACCCTAGTACCTCTACTTTTATTGGAGTGTTTCATTGGACCACCAAGGCTTCAGGTAGATGAGCTTATCCGTATATTCCACGATTTGTGCCAGTTCAACTGTGTCTGAGTTCCATTTAATCTGTCGACTTGCATGGGACGTTCTATACACAATGGTTACGGAATTTTATCTGCGCGTATGACATGTACGGGTTGCTTGTGCCGTAGGTGTTTTGTTAGTGCTTTAAGTACTAGCATGTATGGTTGGTTTATTAGTAACACTCTATATCTCCAAATTTCTGTTATTGTTATTACTAGTGTTGTATGCATTCATGGCGTGTGGGTCGGATATCTATGTATCTAATCTTAGTCTCTATTATTTTTTACAAAAAGGGTGTTACTAAATTAAATCACTGTAAAGAATTATGATGAACAAATTAAGATTTGTACTTGACATTGGATATGACTTTGGATCTGTATATTGTGTAATACTAATGTAAATATTATTGATTGTACTTATCAAAATGAATATTGAGTATTGTAGGAACTTCGGTTTACTCTTTGTTCAAACTGATGTTTAAATAGAAGTTCAAACACAAGTTCAGACAGAATACAAGTAGTAAGCAAATAAGAGGAGAGAAACACATGGGATTTGTTAATGCAATTCAGATTCACAAATCCTACTTTGTGGAGTCTCGCTTGGTTAATGATTTTTATTCAACAATTATTCAGATTACCTATTTGCTTAAACTCAATCTATCCTTATACAAATAAGTAATTATAGCCCAACAATGACTAAGTGAGCAATTAAAGGAAATAAGATATGTAGCTCATTTCTTACCACAAATCTTCAAAAATATTACATTGTTAATGATTGCTTCATTATTTCTCACCAAAACTTCAAAAAGAAAATATTTTCCAAAAAAGTCTAGAAGAAGCTATAGGTTGCTTGATTTGCATATGATGATGGAAGAGGTTATGGCCTTGAAAGGGTCAGAGAAGATGGTGAGTTAGATAGAAGAGAAGTAATAAGACATAAGGAGCTAATGAGGCTTTGATCAATGGTAAGATTGGGGTGTTGGAAACTTTGAGATTTCGTATTCAACTCTCATCCTATGTAAATATGTGGATTCCTTTTTAGACTTATTATGATAATTTAGTTAATGATAATACTCTAAAATGACATACTTTTATGTGTTAATTGCATATATATTTTGAATATGATTCTACTAACTTGTGCTTTTTTATAGTTTTTTATCTTGTATGGACTAAATTGAAGGTAAAAAGAAATTTGGGGGAAAAAAGTGTGAATTTAAAGATAAAACAGGTCAGCATGCGAAATAGGAAAGAAGTGGCACAAAAAATATAAAGTGTGAAAGACTTGGGGGAAAAAATTCAAAGAAGAGATTTATAAAAATAAGACTCCATTTAAATTTGAATTTTATTAGGATTATTGTTAGGATCATTATTTAGATTTAATTTTAACTTTTATCTTCATTTATCTTTTAGAGTTTAAATAGGAACAAACTAAGTTTTTTATGTACTATAAATAGGGGAAGGAGTGATATAAATATGAACTCATCTTTTCTATAAAAACTTCATCTCCCTAAAGCTTTTAGCTTTTGTTCCTTTTATTATTCAATAAAATTTCATTTGATTAAACTCATTTCTTTTTTCCCAAAAAGCATAAGCCACTAAACCATCTAGCCAAAGGTTGTCGAGATGCCACCAAAAAGGTTCATGAGGCTTGAAATCCACACTTTGCCTTCTCAACGAGTATTCATCGTTTCTCCGCATTACGAGACTGATGCTTTCGTCCATGTCTTTCCAAAAGTGATCTTTTCATCTTGTGCAAAGGCGACAACTTTATATGTTTTGGGAAGGTTACACAGTCGGTTCGTTAGCTTACTTCATCAGTGGTTGTTGAGCCCAAGAGACAAAATGACGTGGCATTCGCCATTGAGAAGTGATGATATAATGTAAGACGGTCCTAAAAAAGTGACCGTTGGTTAGATTTAGGTTCCTCTAAATCGTAAGGTTAAAATCTAAGTGGAGCTAGTGGTCGTAGGGATTGTCTTCCACTATAACTGGCTTATTCTGTCATTAGAAGGATCACCTAAAAGCCTAGGATTGAACCTAAGGAGGATCGAGATAACTAGAGGCTGGAATCTCACAATCAAAGAATCACTTTTCTCAATTATGTTTCTTTTTACAATTTCGATTTCAATTTATACAATTTCAACCCCTCTATATTTTAAATTATGTTTTTTTAGGTACGCCACTTTTTCTTGGACACGACTATGCTCGGGATCTCGAGGAACAATAATTTGTGAAAATCTAGTCCCTCAGGATTTGACCTTACTTCCCTTATAATATTCTTTTTCGTTATTTCATATGGAAAGGTTATTTTTGGTTCTTTCAATGATACACCAAATTTTGGCGCCGTTGCCAAGGACTGGTAACGTACTAATCTTGTTTCTTTTGTTTCTTATGACCAGATCTACTCTAGGTATTCTTATGTTATATTCAGAAATAGAGAAGACTGCAAAAGCTAATCACAAGGAAACAAAGCTACGTAAAAACCAGTCAGAGATGGTAGGGACTCAGAGTAACCCACCGCCGAAAATAGAAGCAGGCGTCAAAGTTGAGTCTAAGGTTAACGAAAACCCTACTCAAACACTTGAAAATGAAATAATAGGAGTCGATCCACCAAAAGAAGTGTTTAACGCTAGGTTTAACAAAAACTCGAATCTAGCATATCAATCTATGGCTCAAACGATCTGACAATTGGCCGAAGCTCCTTCAGAACAACTGTCATTATACTTTGCGTGTCCTACTATGGATACTAATTTTGAATTGAAGTTATAATTAATCCAGTTACTACCGACTTTTCGCGGATTACAAAATGAAAATCCACAAAAACATCTAAAAGAGTTTCATATAGTTTGTCTTTGTATGAAACCTTAAAGTGTAACTTATGATCAAATCAAATTGCATGCTTTCCCTTTTCCTTTAACAGATTCTACTAGGTAATGGTTGTTTTATCTATCTCCTGGATCTATTACAACTTGGATTGATCTTTCTCGTTTGTTTTCAACAGGTTATTTCCAGTATCGCGTGCAGCTGAGTTAAAAAGAAATATCGTTAGGATAAGGCAAAAAGATGTGGAATCTCTTTACACTATTGGGAATGATTCAAGAAGTTGTGTGCAAGTTGCCTACAACATAGGATAACAGAACAGTCTCTGCTCCAATACTTCTATGAGGGCTTAAAGCCTATAAAGATGAATATTGTAGATTCCGTCAGTGGAGAAGCATTGGTCAACATGACTCACAACAGGCAAGGGACTTGAAATCCACAATGGCTGTAAATACTCAGCAATTCCGAGCCAATCCTAAGCCTACCAAAGGGTTCACCAGCTAAGTATTTTAGCTTTAGAAGATAAATTTGATCGACTTATTAATATCATGAATTCTCTTTTTGCAGCAAAAACAGGACCAACCCAACCATGCGGAATTTGTGTAACATTCGAACATACAACAAACACATGCCCTAGTTTGTGTGATGACACTATGGCCTATTTGGATGTTGTGGGGAATTTTTCTAGACCACCCCAAAGGTGATATGACCCTTATGCTAATACCTAGAACCCAGGGTGGAAAGATCATTCCGACTTGAGTTACGGAGCTAAACCACGATACAACCAACTTGTAACAACCTATCTTTAGGTCAAATCAGAACAGTGGTTTCGGGACCACAAATTCGAAGTTAAAATATTTATTTTATTAATTTATTATTTTAATAAGGTCTACATCATGATAGACTAATTACTTGAAAGTTTCATAAAAAAATTTTGTCGTTTAAATGCTTAATTCGGTAAAAAGGTCTAAGTCGCGAAAAGTGCAAAAGTAGCGTTCTATTAGCTAAAAGTATTAATAGCTATAGAACCTTAAAGTTAAGGTTCTTCTGTGGTTATTGATCGCGATTTTTTGTGTGACAAGTTTTAAATATTTATAAATAATTGTTCTTGAAACTAACTATTATCACGATGTAGGCAAGTGTACCTATCAAACAGTGGTACAGTTTTAGCAAGACCGAATTGTCGAACCCAAAGGAACTAAAAGTACTAGTGATGACTGTCTTTCTATTATCTAGCCTAAGAATAAGGGGGTTTGTTTTAACTAACTAATTAACTAAACTAAGAATTCACAAAAAATAGAATTGGGGGATTACTTTTGGAAAATGATTGAATTAAGACAATACCTAAGGAAGAATCCACCTAGACTTCACTTGTTATTCTAACTCTGAATCGGACGATTTATTCATTTAACTTGTTCTATAGAGATCCCTAAGTTATGTTATTATCCCTATTCAAGACTAATAACGTCTAATCCCTAGATTGAATAATTGAGACTTTTCTCTAATTAACACCCTAGGGTTGCATTAACTCGATCTATGGATCCCCTTATTAGGTTTCACCCTGATCCAGAAAAATCTTGTCACCCTATCTCTAGGCGCGCAATCAACTTTGCTTAATTATGACAATTGTATTGTTAGACAGGGTCTATTCCTCTTCTGAATAAAAGCTTAACTTGAATCAATATCCTGGAATATCAAAACAACAATTAAGAACACATAATTAAGAACAAGCCAAATATTTATCATACAATTCAGAAAATAATAACAAGATTCGTCTTTGGTTTCATTCCCATTAGGTATTTAGGGGATTTAGCTCATAACTAAAAAGGAAAACATCTCAGAAGAATAATGAATACAAAACATAAAGAAAACCCAAAACTCCTGGAGAGAAATTGAGGGGAGATTTTTAGTCTTGGTGGTGAATCTGGCTTCTAAGATGGATCAATCGGCTTCCCTTGAGCAGTTCCTTGCCTCCTTAACTGTGTGTGTCCCTTTCTTCATCCTCTAGGGTGTATTTATAGGCTTTGGAATGCCTAAGAACCCTCGAAATTAGCTTTTTCCAAATTAGACTCAATTTGGGCTCGACAGGGACACGCCTGTGTGACACACCCGTGTGCGATTACTTCAGGCCGTGCTCGAACCTGTTAGAATGGAACGGACGTGTGTTCTACCCATGTAAGTCGTGCTTTGATTCTTCCAAATGGACACGGCCATGTGGTCTGCCCGTGTGAGGAAGTCCAGGCCGTGTTGATTTTGAACTTTAGTCGATTTTCTCTGTTTTTGGCCCGTTTCTCGTTCCTTTCGCTCTTTTATACTCTCCTAAGTATAAAACATGAAATTAAGGCATTAGGAGCATCAGATTCACCAATTCTAAGGAAAAATCATCCATAAAATTGTGTTAAGCATGGGGTAAAAATATGTATAAATTATGATTTATCAAATACCCCCACACTTAAGCATTTGCTTGTCCTCAAGCAAAATTCTCAACTCATAATCAAAATAAATTCTTCTTAACTTGTAATCTTAATCGAAAATATCTCAAACTAATTCATGAGTAGTCGTACATTGAGAATTCAACTAAAAGAACATTAGAGCTTCAAACATTCCAAGTTGAGTATTTAATCATGCAAGACTTAGGCATCTCCCCTTATCTAAGTGGTTACCTCGATTCGAAATCTCACGAAGTTTAACATCCTCACTAAAGATTCACTCAAATCACTCAAAGTATTTAAGGACAATGAAAGTAGCACTCACCAGTCAATATGAAAAGTTATTACCATAGGCTTGCATGAAAATCACATCTCCACTACTATAAATTGAGATGATACATCAATCAAAAGGTCTTTAGAGGGTTGTAACGTGGCTTTGGTTAGAGGATGTGGTCACAAGCTGAAAGAAATGGTTAGAATCGAGATTGAATTGGAAAATCACTTAACTAGAAAAAGATTTAATCATCACTTGTGTACAACAGAGCTTTTTCTCAAAATATGGAATTTAAATACTTATGCTCAGAAACAAAAGATTACTACTAATGTGTATACACAGTTTTTTTTTAAGAACAAGCCAAATAACATAGACTAACTATTAAGAACAAGACATAGCTGAGCAACAATTTCAATTCAAATCTCGACAAAAATAGGGATCAAATTTAATTTAGGGGATTTCAACAATAATGGGTTAAGGTTTAATATTAAGGGTAATACAAGAAATGGCTTGTTAGGCTCAAGAGGGTTCACTAGGGGTTAATCGTGGAGGTAGACTTTTCATGGCATGAGCGGGTTAATCCTAAGTGCCTTAATTATTTTGACATATCAAATCAAATGGTGTGGTCTTGACATGCATAATCAAGCAAGTTCTAGAATAACAGTTCAATACTGACGCACTCAAAGCAATAATAAAAGTGAGCATGAAAGAATTAATAGATGCTCATAAGGCCAAAAAAACTTACAAGAATTGTGGTTTTTTGATGTTTAAAAACTTGTGAATTCCAACTAAAAGAAATACCTAAACTCTGGGAAAACAACCTAAAATTTTAAATTCTTAAAAATCAACTTATCATGCTTGATTCTCTAATGTCTTAAAGTTTAAACAATCAATGCATAAATGCCTATGTTTTAATTCAAGATATATCAATCAAAATCATAAATCAATCAAAATTTATCCTAAATATGATATGAGAGCTTTTCAAGAGAACAAGGCAGTCATTCAGGGATTTTTCTGATAATGAAATGAATACCCCTCCACACTTAAGATGTACGTTGCCCTCAATGTACAAAGATAGATATATAGAAAAGAATGTCAAAATAAGATAGGGACAGAAGTGAAACTTCCTGAGTGATGAATGAATTTCCGTGAATTGGAGTTTCGGAGAATAATCGGCGTGAGGGTGGAGGAGGATACTCCGGCGGTGGTAGAGGTTCATTAGTCCATAAGTCCTGCGCTAAAAGAATATTATATTTGAAATTGGTTATGGTCGTGGTCGAGCAGGACATGGCAGTCGTGGAAAACCTTTCCCAGTGGAGTTTCGAGTCCCTGAGTAATAGTGAGCTTTGGAGCTTTTTATAATTGTGATAGCATTAGGAACTTTTTTAGAAAGTATATAAGACTCGGTAAGAAATAGCCGGAATTCAAAATTGTTAAATAAAAATTATAAATCCTAATAAAAATAAGATGAAAGAAAAATAAAAAGTAGTCTTAAAATAAAATAAAAGTAAAAATATAAAATAATAAATAAAAGTTTTTAAACATCTTCATCGCTAGATGGTTCGCGAGGTGGGGGTGGCGATGAGATGTGGAGGTGCTGACAGATCTGCTGTAGAGTAGCATCAATGTTGTCAAATCGTTGAAAACACTGCTGCTCGAATCGAGTGAGGCGCTTAGAAATGTCAGCATATGAAGCCGCGGTATGAACTGGACGAGAGGGTGGTGGTGGCTGAGTCGGTGGGTCCTAGTGCTGTGGGGGGACATCATCAGTAATGTCCTCGGTGGCCTCCTCCTCTGTAGATTAGGCAAGACGATATTGAGGAGGGTAGGTTCCTCGGTGCTTTTCGATCATCCCCATGCTTAGCATGCTTGAGATGCCTTGTGGAGACATCTGGCCAATGAGGGTAAAGGATGATTCCTGGGCCGTGGTGTTGAGGAGCCCGAAGTGTCGAGCCAACCGAGTAACATAGGGGCCAATGGAGATGACCCCCTTCCTATGTCACTTCGTCTGGAGTGAATGGCGAGGGCAATGAAATAGGCAAGGTCTATGACGTGCCTGTGCGACATACACCATAGAAAGTAGGCGTCGTGAGTGTTGACCCTTACTTGGAGCGAGGATTATAGGTGGCTGAACCTGGTACTAGTGCGTCCATGTACCGTGAAGGAGAACGATGGATATGGCAGTTGAGAGTATCTAAGTCATTCTCCTCCTTGAACTCCTCCGTATATAGGCCCAATGTATACCAAATTCTGGAATACTGAGCTGGCGGACTAATCTGCCTAGGTAAAATTGCACCATGCCGGGATCATCGTAGTTCGTCATTACGGTCTGAAAATGAAACGTTGAGCATAGTTTCATCGTGAGCTAGAGATATGTTGGACCGATGATCCGAAAGAAAATCTCCCAAGGATCGGTGGTTAGGAGGGCCCGAATTGCATCAGCCAACTGAACTAGTTCTACTGCAGCCCAGTTGATGTAGCAGCCCGCAATTAAAGGTCGAGCTTGGAGTATTTGGAAAAGTTCTTCTTGGGGCCGATGGGGAATTACAGGAAAGGGTGGCGAATTTTTACGGCAGGACTCGAGGAAGATGACACTCCCTTCCTTTTCTTTGAAACAGGGACAGCGGTCTTCTTTCCTCGTGAAGACGACATTGTATACCTGCAATATAAAGAATAATAATAGTAGGTAAATGAATTTGAAAAGGAAAAAAAAAGCCATGAATTTGAACTAACAATTTCAGCCAAAACTATTAATACAAACCAAACACAACCAAAATAATCAATTTGATAGCCTAATTTCGTGACATTGGCATGGTAATAGCATGAGAATGAGCATAGTAATGTCATGGGTATGACAATAGAATGAGGTTTGCCTAATAACTCGATTTAACACGAAATGTATGATAAATAACCTAAGAATGCAAATTAAATGATATTTTAATGAGAAAAATGAAAAACAACATGAGAAAAATGAAGATTATTTTGATAATAGGCATTAGAAATAAGTAAAATAGAAGTGAAAGGAGTAAACGAACGCTAAGGCAGAGAGATTGAGCATAAAAAATGGAGTGGGAAGCGGCGCACAGGCGTGACAGGGAGGGCTTGTGGACTTGCAGCAGCTAGGGTTAAGGTTTTTTTGGGTGAAGAACACAATCAATAGTACAGCCTATTTATAGATTTTGGGGCACACTGCCAGGTAACACTCCCGTGTTCCCCAATTTCAGCCCGTGTGATTCTTAAATTTTAAATTTGGGCGCATCTGACAATTGTCCCACGCCCGTGTTCCTTGGGCGGGTTCGTGCGCAAGGCTGTGTCGCATGACCATGTTTGGCATTGTCCGCTTCTCCCACGCCCATGTATGTAGTCCTACACCCATGGTAATTTAACAGGTTCGACCATGGTTGCTTGGCACGGGCGTGTTGCACGCCCGTGTTAATTTGACAGGTTTGGCCATAGTTTCAATGCACAGGCGTGTCGTACGCCTGTGTTGTTTTGGCAGGTTCGCCCACGGCCATGTCGTACGACAGTGGCAATTTATCGTCGCCCGTACTGGGAAAAATCTTTTCCCTGTTCCACACGGCCTAAGACACGTCCGTGGGATAGGCCGTGTCTGTATGGGAAACCTGTATTCAAGAGCTCTGTTAGTAAGTTAGGTGTTAAACACTGCAATTAGTGCTCGGGTTGCCTCCCGAGAAGCGCTTATTTATAGTCTAAGCTCGACTTACCTCTCCATTGAATGGTCATGGTGGTTCGAGGAGTTTATACTCCCCATTCCTGCTATCATTCTCATCAAAATAAGGTTTTAAATGGGTGTTGTTTACCTTAAAAGTGCCAAACTTGGGATGACTTACCTCGACTGTACTGAATGGAAAAATGCTAAGTACCTTAAGAGGGATTTCTTCATTCGGTTTGGTAGTGACAATGTGAGGATATGCGGCATCTAATAATACTTTATCTCCAACCTTACGTTGATTTGGGAAGGTATTGAGCTCGTTCTAGCGTAGTTTTGGTTTATCCTGTGTTCTCGATTTATGTGTCCACTATTCATCTAGCTCCTCAGTTTGTAGCCTTCGATCTTCATGAATAGGTCATCTGCTACTGCTTTAGAATGGCTCTTGTACTTCCTTCAGACCCATTTCCTGCAAAGTAGGTTGCACCATATTGTCAGTTTTAGTAGAATGGTTTAGATGATCACCTTCAATTTCCGATGTGTTGCCAGAATTGCGAGCTTGAAGGGTGATTGTTTCGTCTCCCACACGGAGTGTGAGCTCACCTGTGCCAACATCAATAATCGTTTTAGCAGTTGCTAAAATAGGCTGTCCTAAAATAAAAAAAGTGTTGCTATCCTCCTCTATGTCTAGAACAATGAAGTCAATGGGAAATATAAATTTATCGATTTTAACTAGCACATCTTCAATAATGCCCCTAGGAAATATTATAGTTTTATCTGCTAATTGAATGCTCATCCTAGTCTGTTTGGGTTTCCCAAAACCTAATTGTTTGAACATTTTGTAGGGCATGACGTTAATATTAGCCCCTAAATCAACTAATGCATTATTAACATCTAAACTACCAATTAAGCAAGGAATTGTAAAACTCCTTGGATCTTTTAGTTTTTTGGGTAGTTTATTTTGTAGAATAGATGAGCAAACTGCGTTTAGCTCCATATGCGACGCCTTGTCCAACTTCCGCTTATTTGCTAAAAGCTCCTTTAAAAATTTCATTGCGTTTGGCATTTGCGATAGAGCTTCAATAAATAGTAAGTTAATATGTAATTTTTCTAAGAGTTTAAGGAATTTACCAAATTGTTCATCTGAACGGTCTTTCATTTTTGCATTGGGGTATGGCACACGAGGTTTATATTCGACATTCACTGATTTGTTTTTATTATGACCTACCTCACCTTACCCTCTGCTCACCATAGTTTCTTGCCTCGGTTCTGGCTCAGGCTCAACTAATCCTTCTTCATCTTGAACATTAATCGCATTGAGCTGTTCCCTTGGGTTGGGTTCAGTATTACTTGACAAGCTACCTTTTGGTCGTTCGAAGATTAGTTTGGAAAGCTGGCCTATTTGAGTTTCGAGCCCTTAGATCGACCATTGTTGATTTTTAAGTGTTGTCTCGGTGTTCTGGAAACAGGTTTCTGACACCGAGATAAATTTAGACAGCATCTCTTCAAGGCTCGGTTTCTTTTCCTGTTGATAGGGTGGTTGTTGAAAACTCGGAAGATGTTGTGGTCTTTGATTTCCTTGACCGCCCTATGAGAAATTGGGATGGTTCCTCCAACCTGCATTATAAGTGTTACTATATGGGTTATTTTGGGATCTAGAGTTATTGTTACCCATATATTGGACTTGTTCCTCCTCGATGTTAAGGTTGAAGGGTTGATACTCTGTGCATGCTCCTCCTCTATTCCTCTCACACCACATTACTGGATGTACCTGAGTAGAACCAAGTAAACCATGAATCTTTTTTATATAGAAGTTCTACCTGGTTTGACTGCATAATAACCGGATTGACATTATAAACGCCTGCTGTTTTAGTTGGCATAGTCCTCATGACTTGCCACTGATAGTTATTCAGTGACATCTCTTCAATAAATTTGTAAGCCTCTTCAGGTGTTTTGTTGTTGATGGTTCCCCCGGCTACTACATCAAGCATTTTCCTTGTCGAAGGTTTCACACCATTGTAGAATGTTTGAACTTGCAACCATAGAGGTAATCCATGGTGAGGACACCTTCACAGTAGGTCATTGTATCTCTCCCATGCATCGTAAAGAGTTTCTAAGTCCACCTGCACAAACGAAGAGATATCATTACGTAAATATTAACGAGTTTAACCACTGTTTAGCTTTATTCCTCAATGAAAAAGGGAATAACCGAAGACGAATGGCGTCATCAGAAACGCCATTAATTTTAAATGTATCGCAGAATTCCAGGAAATTTGCGAAGTTAGTGTTTGGATCCTCATCCTGCAAACCATCAAACTGAACAAATTGCTGTATCATTTGAATAGTGTTAGGTTTTAGTTCAAAATTATTTGCAGCAATAACAGGCCTAACTATACTTGACTTAATTTCTGTTAAAGTAGGTTTAGCATAATCATACATAGTACGAGGAGCAGGGTTTTGATTTGCTAGCTCAACGGGTATCGCAGGAGGTAGCTGATTGTCCTGGTTTTCAGCCATCTCCTTGGTTGGGGTTTGAATATCATCATTTTGCTCGTTCTCTGTGTATATTAAGCTTCGCCTTATTTCTCATTGGTTCTGCGAACTGTGCGATCGATTTCTTCGTCAAAAAGTAGTGGTCCTGACGGGTTTCTTCTAGTCATAAACTATAAAAACCTGCAAAGAGAAAGAAAAATTTAATTAATAAATAATAATAAAATAGAATTAACTTGCAAGAAAAATAAATGGCTAAAGTAATAAAAAATGAGCGTTCCTAATATCTTAGTTCTCCGGCAACGGCGCCAAAAACTTGATCGCGATTTTTTGTGTGACAGGTTTTAAATATTTATAAATAATGATTCTTGAAACTAACTGTTATCACGATGTAGACAAGTGTACCTATCGAACAGTAGTACAGTTTTAGCAAAACCGGATTGTCGAACCCAAAGGAACTAAAAGTACTAGTAATGACTGTTTTCTATTATCTAGCTTAAGAATAAGGGGGTTTGTTTTAAGTAACTAATTAACTAAACTAAACGATTGAATTAAGACAATACCTAAGGAAGAATCCACCTAGACTTCGCTTTTATTTTGACTCCGAATCGGACTATTTATTCATTTAACTTATTCCGTAGAGATCCCTAAGTTATGTTATTATCCTTATTCAAGACTAAAAACGTCTAATCCGTAGATTGAATAATTGAGACTTTTCTCTAATTAACACCCTAGGGTTGCATTAACTTGATATATGGATCCCCTTATTAGGTTTCACCCTAATCTGGCAAAATCTTGTCACCCTATCTCTAGGCACGCAATCAATTCCGCTTAATTATGACAATTGTACTCTTAGATTGGGTCTATTCCTCCTCTGAATAAAAGCTTAACTTGAATCAATATCCTGGAATATCAAACCAAGAATTAAGAACACATAATTAAGAACAAGCCAAATATTTATCATACAATTCAGAAAATAATAACAAGATTCATCTTAGGTTTAATTCCCCTTAGGTTTTTAGGGGATTTAGTTCATAATTAAAAAGGAAAACATCTCAGAAGAATAATGAATACAAAACATAAAGAAAACCCAAAACTCCTGGAGGGAAATTAAGGGGAGATCTTCAGTCTTGATAGTGAATCCGGCTTCTGAGATGGATCAATCGACTTCCCTTGAGTAGTTCCCTGCCTACTTATTTGTCTGTGTCTCTTTCTTCCTCCTCTAGGGTGTATTTATAGGCTTTGGAATGCCTAAGAACCCTCAAAATTAACCTTTTCTGAATTGGACTCAACTTGGGCTTGGCAGGGACAAACTCGTGTGACACGCCCGTGTGCGATTACTTCAGGCCGTGCTCAAACCTGTTAGAATGGCACGGGCGTGTGTTCTACCTGTGTGAGTCGTGCTTCGATTCTTCCAAATGGACACGGCCGTGTGGTCTACCCATGTGAGGAAGTCCAGGCCGTATTGATTTTGTACTTTAGCCTATTTTCTCCGTTTTTGGCCCGTTTCTTGTTCCTTTCGCTCTCCTATGCTCTCCTAAGTATAAAACATGAAATTAAGGAAGTATCAGCATCGAATTCACCAATTCTAAGGAAAAATCATTCATAAAATTGTGCTAAGAATGGGGTAAAAATGTGTATAAATTACGGTTTATTAGTTATTAACCCATTTATAAGATAGTGAAAGTTAGTGGCATGGAATTTGGAGTAGTTATTAAAGTTTATAAAGGTTATTTATGTAAATTGGTTAATAATGACAAAACAAATAAAACAAAATGGCAAAGTTATCATCTTTAACATTGTTTTCAACCAAAAATGGAAAGGAAAAGAAGCCATGGGAGAGCTTCAACATTCGGCCATCTCTCTCTTGTGCATGTGCGTCCCATTTTTGTCCTGTTTTTAATAATTTCTACGTTTTTGAGATCATTGCAGCTTAATCTAGCTAGCCCGTGTCTTCGATTTCAAAATTGTTAATGTATTTGAATAATGCCATTGTTGAATGCTTGAGTGTTTAAGTGTTTAATGATATATTATGAAGGTTTAATGAAAGATATACAAGTTTTGTTAAGTAATTTTTGACAAAAAATGTTAATTAGGGATTAAATTGAGAAAATGTGAAATGTTGTGTTTAAAAGTGTGAAATAAAAGAAAATATGGGCAACTATAAAGTTGTATTAAATTTGGCTAGGCTTGGGTTTGGCCAAAATTGAATGAATTTAATTTTACGAGCTTAGGGACTAAATTGTAAAAGTGTAAAACTTCAGGGGCAAAAGCATAATTTTGCCAAAATATGTATATAGTGTCAAATTGAATAGAAAGGAAAGTTAATATCCTGAATCTGATACTATATATAGATCAAGATAAGCAAATACTGGAACTAGATTGGGGAAAATGAAAGGTGGACGAATAGTCGATAGTTTTATCCGAGGATACGAGTTAAGTTCGTATAGCTAGAATCAAACTATTAATATTTGTACTTGTTTAAAATTAATGTGAATAAGTTGAATGAATAACCTAATTGAAATTCGAATTACTGATTATATGATAATATTACTGTTTACATGAATGAAAGTGAAATGTTACAAATGTTATATGTTTCATGGATTTGGTATGATAATATACATTGAGTATGCAAATTGAGTATTTAAATGTATGTACTTAGTTGAATTGAATATATAAATATGATTTGAGAAAGTCGAATTATTGATCATTGAATGCTTAAATGATGATGTTGGATAATTACCGGGCCCCGTTTGAACCAAAGGAATTTGTTAGATACGAGTGATCTATCACTAGGGTTACCGTTTCGGTCGAGCTCCTGCATTTGTTGCGGACTCACTACAACTTGTATGAGCTTACCGATATATCAGCTCGTAAGAGCTTACTATTTTAGCTCGTATAAACTTACTGTTCAGCTCGATAGAGCTTACCGTTTCAGCTCAATAGAGCTTAATGTTCATCAGCTAAGGAGGAGCATACCGATCATGGCTCGAAAGAGAGGAAATGAAAATGAATTGATGGATTTTCAATAAATATATTTAGTGTGTATCACTCAAGTATCTATCCATATTCTACGTAGTTCAACGGGCATAATTACTGTTACTGATTATATGAATAAGATATGTGTTTATATGGATGAATTACTATTGATACGGATGAATTACTGTTATTATTGATGAACTACTGTTTATACAGATGAACTACTGGTTATATGAATGAATTACAGTTTATACGAATAGAAATGAATTGCTATATTGTTGTGTGAATTACATGGTATAGATGATTTTATATGATTATGCATTTGGCAAATTTGGTTGGATTGTATTGAAATGGTAATATAGGTTATAATGATGTATGAAAAAATGATATATATGTGAATCGAGATATAGGTGGTTTAACCACATATGTGCCCATTAGGGTACAAGATACAGAATTTTTGATATTATTTCTATGGTTCAACGGAGAAGATAACGGTACGAGAATTGAAATTATGATATGAATCAGTTCATGTATACGTAACACGTTCGACAAGTAAGTGATATTTAATATTTCTTATGATATGTAAGTGAAATTCGATGAATACATACAGGAATTACCAGATTTTTATTGTATTACGCGTTAATTTTGATGGAGCTGATTTATATGTCCTCATGTTTCACCAATTCTTAATTAATTGTATATAGTACATATTATTCATACGAGCTTACTAAGCTTATTAGCTTACTTTGTTTATTTTTCATATTTTACAGTGATTTGAAAGCTTGCTCGGGTCGAAAGTCATCGAAAATTTCATCACACTATCCAGGAGCTGATTAGGTATTGTTGAACTCTTTGAAATTGGTAATATGGCATGTATAGGCTAGTTGATGATATGAGATATATGAGTTATTTTAGCTATTGAAGCTTATATGCATTGATGTGTTTAAGCCAAGAGATTTGGCTTAACTTGGCTAAATATTGGTTATATATATGTGTACTAAATATGGTATGTTTTGGCAAGTAGTTGATAAGATGAAGATATGCAAATTGTTTGGATTTTTAAATGGCATGTAATGTGTTTTTAAATGTTTGTTTTGGCTGCCAAATTGAATGAGAGTATGGTGTTATATTTATGCTTATAGGTGATTGAATTTGAGTGAGGAAAAGTGGCTAAAATTAGCCTATTTCTCGTCCACATGGTTGAGCACACAGGCGTGTGAGTCGACCGTGTGTTTGCTGAAGCTTAATTAAAATAAGTTAGTGAGTTACACGGCTTAGACACACGGAGTTACACGGCTTAGACACACGGGCGTGTCTATTGAACGTGTGTGGCACATGGGCTGACACAAGAGCGTGTGGTCGGCCGTGTGACCCAAGTCAGTATGTATGCCCTTTTTCAACATGACCTATGACACGGGCGTGCCTGGTGCACGGCCTGGGCACACTGGCGTGTGATATCTGTGTTCAAGAAAATTTTCTAAATTTTCCCTATGTTCTTGTATGTTAACGATTTAGTCCTGAATGCATGTTTTAAGTTATTTATGCTCGATTTAAGCATGTTATAAGTGTAAATGAACGAATTTGATTGAGATGAGTTGATTATTGATAAATAAATGTTTTGAATTTGCTATAAGTCCGGTAATGCCTCGTAACCTATTCTGGCGACGGATACGGGTTAGGGTTGTTACATTTATTGGTATCTAAGCTATGGTTTAGTCGATTCTAGGACTAACGTAGCATATGTGAGTCTAGCTATACATTCCGTATTTAACCTGTGATAGTGTTATATCTCCTGACTCTGACGAGAATTGTTTTAATTAGACGGATGTGCTTTCCAACCGAGCTAATTTTGATAGTACTGAATGTGATACTCAAGTATTCGAGTAAAATGTGTTTATGATGAGTCGAAACTCATAAAGGTATGAATGATAGTATATAACATTATGTTATTGATAAATGTTATATCATATGCGAGTATATGTGAAAGTCAAATTATGAGCTTTAGGACCTTCACCCCCTTACCAATATAGAGTTATAATGAAATTTACCAGATTTGGATTAAATAAGTTCCTATGTGTAAAATCAAAGAGTTCTAGGATTGAATGAATTGTGACATGGTCAGATATGAGAATGGGTTAGCAAGTAAAGAGTGTTCTGGAAGAGATGACAGATTGCTTAGAAGATCATTCGGATTATGCAATGTCACTATTAAAGAAGAAATTTACTTCAGTTAACTGAATTATTCAGGTATGATAATTAAAGAATGTATTATAGGAATTTCTTTTGAATTGATTTTTAATAATAGAGGAGATAATGTAGGAATAGTGATGACATGATTAGACAATGAAATAATGTTTGAATTGTATTGATAGATGAGTGCAACGATTATAGTTGAAGTAAATTGCGAAGATTTCTTATGGGTATTCTACGTGTTCATCTATCCTCAGAGGTATGTGAAACTTTATATTTTCAGATGAAATTCTTATTATATGAGAATGTTATCAAAATATATTGATATATGAAAACGTTATTGGGCTATTCAGGTTATGATCAGTATTATTCTATCTTTCTCTCGTATTCAATTATATTATATCAATAGAAGGTCGACGGTAAAACCTGTATGATGTTAGTATTTTGTTTCTACTGGTTATTGTTCTGTTGAATATACATGAAGATTATATTGCTTCTGTTACCATTGATTCCAGTGTATATGAGTGATGCTTTACTTGTAACAGTCTGGTTTTGACCCTAGTCAGAATAGTGGTTTTGGGACCACAAATTCGAGTCTGAAAAATATTTTAATATTATTTTCTGTGTCTGTGATATGTGAAATTACATCTGTGAAATTTCTATGATTTAATTTGTCTGTTTCTGTGCTTAATTATGAAAAAGGATTAAATCGCGTAAAGTGTAAAAGTTGAGTGCTAGATGTAAAGCACCTATTTGGCTTGGCTTTTAAAATAAAGGTCCTTGCATATCAATTGGACCATTGTACAAATGCATGGACAAGTATGGACATTAGTGGATGGAATTTTTATTTGTTAATTAAAGGGCAAAATTGAAAAATGCATATTAATGCATATTATAATAAAATGAAAACATGAAATTGGCCATATTATCATGCATATAGCCGAAAATCAAAGAAAAAGAAAAAGTAGAAATCTATTTTAGGCTTCGGCACTTTGATTGCTTGATTAAGGTACGGTTTTAACTTGGTTTTTGATAATTTCTACGTTTCCGTGATCGCTGCCTCGTGTTCTTCAAAACCCATGTCTGAATTTCTGTTTCTATTAAAGATTTCATGAAATTCCATTGTTGATATCATGAGTTTTGTGATGTTTTTGAATGAATTTTGAAGGCTTGGTAGATGGTTCATAAGTTTTATCTTTGAGCTTTTGATGAAATTAAGCTATTTGGGCTAAATTGTGAAAATAATGTTTTGGGGACTAAATTGTGAATTGAATAGGTTGTATGGGCTTATATAGAATACATGAAAATTCGGTTAGCCCTTGTTGCAAAGAAATTTTGCATATTTGTGATTTTATGAAAAATGGACTAAGTTGTCAAAGTGTGAAAATGTAAGGGCTAAAATACAAAGTGCTCTAAATATGTGTATATGGATTATATCGAATGAAATGAATGGTTGAATGGTTGAATTTGTATTGTATTAGATCAAGAACAAAGAGAATTGGACTTAGATCAGGGGAAGTCCAAAATAGTTGAATAGTCGACTTATTTTATCCGAAATTCGTCCGAGGTAAGTCAAATTACATTTACGTGTTAATTGAAATAAATTCTGCACATATAAACTGTAATCTATATTGGATGGCCTTGAGTGCCTGATGAATATCTTTGGTGTAAAGTATGTTAATATGTTAATATCTGAAAAGCTCTGTATGTTTCTAACAAAAGTTGACATCTGTCTGAGACATCGCGTAAGACCGTGTCTGGAACATAGGCCTCGATTGAGATTACGTATAAGACTATGTCTGGGACAGAGGCAAGACATCGATATCGTATCTGATTTCGAGTAAGACCCTGTCTGGGACAGAGGCATCAATATTGAATTACATGTAAGACCACGTCTAGGATGTCGGCATTGTACTTGTTTATAAGCATCTATATCGTTTCTGACCCGTCTGATGATAGCGTACGAAATCTGAGATTGAGTATATGAAATGTATAACCTATGCAAGTACGTTTGTATCGTACTAAATTTTTGAATATGAAAAACTCTGTCTCTTTGAAATATCTATGGAAATGAAGCATGACATATATGCAAACAAAAGGAGCATGGTTAAGTTTATGAATTATTCTATGAAATGGTTATGAATCTATATGGGTGAGTTGTACTTAGACCAATTGTATTTGGCTTACTAAGCTCTTTGTAGCTTACTCTATGTGTTTACTATCTGTTTTACAGTTATCGTAGCTACTGAAGGCTCGAGGATTGTCACCACACTATCAAACTCATTTTGGTACTTTTGAAAGTGTACATATTTTAAAGTATGGCCTGTATAGGCTAGAAAGTCTTCGTATATAAGTATTGATGTGTATATGTTATGCCATGAGAGTAGGCTAACAAATGAAATGTTGTATATAGTTTTGGTATTTAGTTGATGGTGCCAAATGTTGTATGGTTGTAGTGTTTTATGAGCTAATATATTTTTGTTATAATGAAGCATGTTATGAGTATGAAATTGGTCGAAAATTTTAGGTACAAATGTTGTTTATTATGGCTTGTAGGGATGACCTTTAAAAGGGGTGGTAATTTGGCTTAAATCAAGCTTGTATGGTGCCACACGGTCAGGGAACATGGGCGTGTCGTGTGGCCGTGGGCTAAAGTCAGTAGCTAGCTAAATATCACAAGGCTGCAGCACACGGGCGTGTTTGTTGGCCGTGGGTGAAAGTCAGTATGCATGCTCTATTTTGGCACGGCTGGCTCACATGGGTGTGTCTGATGCCCGTGTGAGGCACATGGCCTACACGCACGAACGTGTGACCTCAATAGAATTGGAAAAATTTTCTATGTTTTGAATTTAATGAATGTGTTCGGTTTAGCTCTAACCATTTTTAAACATATGTTTTAAGTCTCGTAAACCATATTTAGAAATGATTGCTTATGAAATGATGTTAAATAATACCTGTGATTCTGAATTGGTCCGAAATGTTCTGTCTGACTGGTAATGCCTTGTAACCTTAATCCGTTGTCGGTTACGAGTTAGGGGTGTTATATTTTATTGGTATCAAAGCTATGGTTTAGTCGGTTCTAAGTCTACCATAGCGTATATAAGTCTAGCTATACATGCCATATATCTGAATCTGTGGTAGTGTGATGAGTCCTAACTTTGAAATGTGCTTTTATATAGCAAATGGATCTCGATAGAGCTGTAGCTGTTGATGTTGAAAGCAATACGCCTGCTCCTGCTCAAGGGACGGTGTAAGCTGATTCTAGACCTACTACGAGTAGCCGTGATGGTGAGGCTAAGTAAGTCATCTATCAGATGATGAATGAATAGTTCACCCAATACATTAGAACCAATCCGACAGTACAACAACCTCCACCCCCGGTTAATCCTTCTCAAACTCCTGATATGCCACGAGTGAATCTGGTACAGGTGAGTAGACCACCGGTTGATAAGATTAGAAATTATGGGGCTGAAGAGTTCTGAGCTACAACCAATGATGATACTGAAAGAGCCAAATTCTGGTTAGAAAATACAATACGAGTGTTTGATGAAATGTCTCTGAGTCCGGAGGAATGTGTTAAATGTGTCGTTTCACTTCTGAGAGATACGGTGTATCATTGGTGGAAAACTTTAATATCTGTAGTTCTGAGTGAACGAGTTACGTGGAATTTCTTTCAATCTGAATTCTGGAAGAAATATATCAGTCAGAGATTCATTGATCAGAAACATAAAGAGTTTCTCGAGCCTAAACAAGGTCGTATGTCTGTTACTGAATACGAACGTGAATTTGTGAGATTGAGCCAGTATGCTCGGAAATGTGTATCGAATGAAGCAATAATGTGAAAAAGGTTTGAAGATGGACTAAACGAAGATATCCATCTGTTAGTTGGGATTTTAGAAATTAAAGAAATGGTAGTGTTTGTTGAACGAGCATGTAAAGCTGAAGAATTAAGTAAAGAGAAAAGAAAAGCTGATTCTGAGGCAAGAGATGCTAGAAAGAGATCTTCGAGTAGATCATTTCAATCTATGTCAAAAAAAATTCGAGATGATTAAAGCCATCCAAATGCTAATGTGGGACATTCAAACTGATATCGAGCTAGATCGCATTCAAACTTCAGAGTCCCTGCTACTTCTGTTGCAAGTGTTGGGAATGTCCGATCTAAGAGACCTGAATGTAAACACTGTGGTAAAATACATCTGGGAAATTGTAGATTGAATGACCGAGCCTATTTCTGATGTGGATCTCTAGACCATTTTGTAAAAGATTGTACTGAACCTGCTGAGCAAGAGAATGTACAGAATCTGAGATCGAGCAATACCTCAGCTAGAGGTAGACCTTCCAGAAATGTAAGAAATGCAAGTGGTGGTCAAAGAACTACTGGAGATACTATTTTTAGATCTGAGGCTAGAGCACCTGCCAAAGCCTTTACTATCAGAGCTCGTGAGGAAGCCTCGTCTCCAGACGTGATTACTAGTACTTTTACTCTCTATGATACTTCTTTGATTGCATTGATAGATCCTGGATCAACTCATTCTAATATCTGTATGAATTTAGTGCATAGTAAGACTTTGCCTGTAGAGTATACTGAATTCGTAATTGGAGTATTGAACCCCTTAGGCAAAAGTGTCTTGGTTGATAAAGTCTGTAAGAATTGCCCGTTAATGATACGAGATATCTATTTTCTTGCTGATCTAATGCTTTTGCCTTTCGATGAATTTGACATAATTCTGGGAATCGATTGGTTAACTTTGTATGATGCTATTGTGAATTACAAACGAAAAGTCATTGATTTAAGGTGTAAGAATGATGAGATAATCCGAATTGAATCTAGTGATCTGAATGGACTACCAGCTATGGTATCTGCAATGAAAATACGAAAATTTGTGAAGAAAGGTTGTGAAGCCTACTTGGCTTATGTGTTAGACTCGAAAGTGGATGATAAGAAAGTTGAATCAGTGCCTGTTGACTATGAATCTCTGATGTGTTTCCGGAAGAACTACTTGGTTTGCCTCCGATTTGAGAAGTTGAGTTTGGCATTGAATTAGTACCTGGTACTACTCCGATTTCAATAACTCCGTATAGAATGGCTCCGATCGAGTTAAAAGAATTAAAATCTCAATTGCAAGAATTGACCGATCGAGGGTTTGCTAGACCGAGTTTTTCACCATGGGGTGCTCCTGTTCTGTTTGTGAAAAAGAAAGATAGCACAATGAGAATGTGTATTAATTACCGTCAACTTAATAAAGTGACTGTAAAGAACAAATACCCTCTGCCTAGAATTGATGACTTATTCGATCAATTGAAAGGTGCTACTGTATTTTCAAAGATAGATCAGAGATCGGGTTACTATCAGTTGCGGGCAAAGGACTCTGACATTCCGAAAATAGCTTTCAGAACGAGGTACAGGCATTATGAATTTTTAGTTATGCCATTTGGATTAACGAATGCACCTGTTGTTTTTATGGATTTGATGAATAGAATTTTCAGACAGTATCTAGATCAATTTGTTGTTGTATTCATTAATGATATATTGATTTATTCACGTGATGAATCTGAACATACGAGCATCTGAGAATAGTATTACAGATTGTGAGAGATAAACAGTTGTATGCGAAGTTTAGTAAATGTGAATTCTGGTTGCGAGAAGTTGGTTTTTTGGGTCATATTGTACCAGTTTCCGGTATCAGAGTTGATCCGAGTAAGATTTCAGCTATTCTAGATTGGAAGCCTCCGAGGAATGTATCTAAAATCCGCAGTTTTCTGGGACTTGCCAGTTACTACAGATGATTTGTAAAAGATTTCTCTGTGATAGCAACTTCGTTAATGAAATTGCTTTAGAAAGATATGAAATTTGAATGGTCTGAGAAATGTCAGAAAATTTTTGATCGGTTAAAAGCTCTGTTAACTGAAGCTCCGGTATTGGTACAACCTGAGTCAGGTAAAGAATTCGTTGTTTATAGCGATGCTTCGTTGAATGGATTAGTTGTGTTTTAATGCAAGAAGGAAAAGTTGTTGCTTATGCTTCGAGACAATTAAAGCCACATGAGAAGAACTATCCGACACAAGACCTTGAGTTAACTGTCATTGATTTGCTTTGAAAATCTGGCGTTGCTATCTGTTTGGTGAGAAATGTCATGTGTTTTCTGATCATAAAAGTCTGAAGTATTTAATGACACAAAAAGATTTGAATTTGGGACAGAGAAGATGGTTAGAACAGCTAGAAGACTACGAACTTGTGATTGATTATCACCCGAGAAAAGTAAATGTGGTTACTGATGCTTTGAGTCGAAAATCGTTATTTCCAATGAATGCTCATTTAGTTTTGTCTGATGATGGTTCAGTTTTAGCTGAATTAAAAGCGAGACCTTTGTTTTTACAACAGATTATCGAAGCTCTGAAGATTGATAATGAGATTATGGCTAAATGAACTCAGTGTAATTTTGATTCTGATTCTGAATTTCGAATAGATGATGATGACTGTTTGAGGTTCAGAAATAGACTTTGTGTTCTAAGAAATCCAAGATTTGATTCAAATGATTTTGAATGAAGCTCACAGTAGTAGATTTTCTGTACATCCAGGAAGTACGAAAATGTATAACGATTTGAAACAACTATATTGGTGGCCGAGAATGAAAAGAGATATTTCTAACTTTATCTTGAGATATTTAATCTGTTAGTCAGTTAAAGCTGAGCATTAGGTGTCATTTGGGTTATTACAACCGATTATAATTCCGAAATATAAATGGGATCGAGTGACCATGGATTTCGTTTCGGGCTTGCCTCTGTCTCCAAAAAAGAAAGACGCAATTTGGGTTGTAGTTGATCGTTTGACGAAATCAGCTCATTTTATTTCGATTCGGTTTGATTATTTTCTTGATAAGTTAGTTGATTTGTATATTTCTGATATTGTGAGATTGCATGGTGTGCCATTGTTAATAGTGTCTGATAGAGACCCGAGATTTACATCGCGATTCTAGAAGAAATTACAAGATGCTCTGGGTACTAAATTGCATTTTAGCACAGCTTTTCATCCGCAAACAGATGGTTAATCAGAACGGATTATTCAGATACTCGAGGATATGTTGAGATGTTGCATTCTCGAGTTTCAACGTGTGTGGGAACAATATCTACCTTTGATTGAATTCCTTTATAATAATAGCTTTCAATCGAGCATTAAAATAGCACCGTACGAAGCCTTATACGGTAGAAAGTGTAGAACTCTGTTATACTGGTCTAAGCTCAGTGAAAAAATAAATTTACAATATTTATTTCATAAAAGAAACAGAACAGAAAGTAAAAGTAATCCGAGATGGTCTGAAAGCTGCCTCTGATTGTCAGAAATCATATGCAAATTTGAAAAGAAAAGATATCGAATTTAAGGTCGCTGAAAGTATCTCCGTGGAAGAAACTGTTCCAATTTGGTAAAAAGGGGAAGTTGAGTCCGAGGTTCATTGGACCATATGAAATCATCGAACGAGTTGGGCCGATTCCTTATAGATTGAGGCTACCATCTAAGTTAGAAAAGATTTATAATATGTTTCATGTATCGATGCTTCGACGGTATAGATCTGATCCGTCTCATGTGATATCCCCTTCTGAAATTGAGATTCAATCTCATATGACTTACAAAGAAAAATTGATCCGTATTTTAGCTCGCAAGATTAAAGAATTGCGAAACAAGAAAATTCCTCTAGTTAAAGTAATGCGGCATCGTCATGGTGCTGAAAAGGCTACGTGGGAGCCTGAAGATTCAATGAGACAATAATATCCGAATCTGTTTAACGCTAAGATTTTCGGGGACGAAAATCCTTAAGGTGGGAGAAATGTAACAGTCCGATTTTGACCCTAGTTAGAATAGTGGTTTTGGGACTAAAAATTCGAGTTTGAAAAATATTTTAATATTATTTTCCGTGTCTGTGATATGTGAAATTACATCTGTGAAATTTCTGTGTTTTGATTTGTCTGTTTCTATGCTTAATTATGAAAAAGGATTAAATCGCGTAAAGTGTAAAAGTTGAGTGCTAGATGCTAAAGCACCTATTTGGCTTGGCTTTTTAAAATAAAGGTCCTCGCATGTCAATTGGACCATTGTACTAATGCATGGACAAGTATGGACATTAGTAGATGGAATTTTTATTTGTTAATTAAATGGAAAAATTGAAAATTGCATATTAATGTATATTATAATAAAACGAAAACATGAAATTGGCCATATTATCATGCATATAGCCGAAAATCAAAGAAAAAGAAAAAGGAGAAAGCCATTTTAGGTTTCAGCATTTTGATTGCTTGATTAAGGTACAGTTTTAACTCGGTTTTTGATAATTTCTACGTTTCTGTGATCGTTGCTTCGTGTTCTTCAAAACCTATGTCTGAATTTCTGATTCTGTTAAAGATTTCATAAAGTGCCATTGTTGATACTATGAGTTTTGTGATGTTTATGAATGAATTATGAAGGCTTGGTAGATGGTTCATAAGTTTTGTCTTTGAGTTTTTGATAAAATTGAGCTATTTGGGTTAAATTGTGAAAATAATGTTTTGGGGACTAAATTTTGAATTGAACAGGTTGTATGGGCTTATATAGAATCCATAAAAATTCGGCTAGCCCTTGTTGCAAAGAAACTTTGCATATTTTTGATTTTATGAAAAATGGACTAAATTGTCAATGTATGAAAATGTAAGGGCTAAAATGCAAAGTGCCCTAAATATGTGTTTATGGATTATATTGAATGAAATGAATGATTGAATGGCTGAATTAGTATTGTATTAGATCAAGAACAAAGAAAATCGGACTTAGATCTGGGGAAGTCCAAAATAGTTGAATAGTCAACTCGTTTTATCCGAAATCCGTTCGAGGTAAGTCAAATTACAATTACGTGTTAATTGAAATAAATTTTGCACATATAAACTGTAATCTGTATTGGATGGCCTTGAGTGCCTGATGAATATCTTTGGAGTAAAGTATGTTAATATGTTAATATCTGAAAAGCTCTGTATGTTTCTGAGAAAGGTTGACATTTGTCTGAGACATCGTGTAAGACCGTGTCTGGGACACAGGCCTCGATTGAGATTACGTATAAGACCATGTTTGGGACATCGACATCATATCTGATTTCGTGTAAGACCTTGTTTGGGACAGAGGCATCGATATTGAATTACATGTAAGACCACGTCTGGGACATCGGCATTGTACTTGTTTATGAGTATCTATATCGTTTCTGACCCGTCTGATGATAGCGTACGAAATCTGAGATTGAGTATATGAAATGTATAACCTATGCAAGTACGTTTGTATCGTACTAAATTTCTGAATATGAAAAACTCTGTCTCTTTGAAATATCTATGGAAATAAAGCATGACATATATGCAAACAAAAGGAGCATGGTTAAGTTTATGAATTATTCTATAAAATGGTTATGAATCTATATGGGTGAATTGTATATATATGCTTTAGTAGTTAGACCAATTGTAATTGGCTTACTAAGCTCTTTGTAGCTTACTCTGTGTGTTTACTGTCTGTTTTACAGTTATCGTAGCTACTGAAGGCTCAGGGATAGTCGAGGATTGTCACCACACTATCAAACACATTTTGGTACTTTTGAAAGTGTACATATTTTAAAGTATGGCATGTATAGGCTAGAAAGTCTTCGTATATAAGTTTTGATGTGTATATATTATGCCATGAGAGTTGGCTAACAAATGAAATGTTGTATATAGTTTTGGTATTTGGTTGATGGTGCCAAATGGTGTATGGTTATAGTGTTTTATGAGAGAATATGTTTTTGTTGTAATGAAGCATGTTATGAGTATGGAACTGGTTGAAAATTTTAGGTACAAATGTTGTTTATTATGGTTTGTAGGGATGACCTTTAAAAGGGGTGGTAATTTGGCTTAAATCAAGCCTGCATGGTGCCACACAATCAGGGAACAAGGGCGTGTCATGTGGCCGTGGGCTAAAGTCAGTAGCTAGCTAAGTATCACACGACTGCAGCATAAGGTCGTGTTTGTTGGCCATGGGTGAAAGTCAGTATGCATTCTCTATTTTGGCACGGCTGGTTCACATGGGTGTGTCTGATGCCCGTGTGAGGCACACTGCCTGGACGCACGGGCGTGTGACCTCAATAGAATTGGAAAAATTTTCTATGTTCTGAATTTTATGAATGTGTTCAGTTTAGCTCTAACCGTTCTTAAACGTATGTTTTAGGTCTCGTAGACCATTTTTAGAGATGATTGCTTATGAATTGATGTTAAATAATACCTGTGATTCTGAATTGGTCCAAAATGTTCTGTCTGTCTGGTAATGCCTCGTAACCCTAATCCGATGTCGGTTACGGGTTAGGGGTGGTACATTACTTCTGGATTTCATCTGAGTTATCATTGAGATATCTATCATCTGATATGGGTGCTTTCTCAAAAAGTTCAGTTTAGTATTATATTTGGGATTTCAGTATCTCAGTTTTCTTATGATTCTATATAGTTATCTGTGAAAGATATTTATTGAATGGATATAATTATATTTACTTCGATTATAATTTTTGGTTTGGTCATAGTAACATTGCTATACAAATCTCGGATTTATAGAGGTTGTGATTCTGCATTGGTTGTTGTTGGAAATTATATTTGATTTTCACTTTTGTTTCAAACTGCATTATTGACATTAGAGATCGACTCATTTGTTTAATCTGATTGAGTTCTTCACTTGAAAGGTAATTGAATTTTGTGTACTTGATTTTATTCGGAGGTTCGAAAAATAAATCTTATACACTCACGGGTGAACAGATGGGTAGTCTGGATGAGGAGTTCATATTCTAGAGGACATGGTGTAGAATCATAACTATCGGATCAGAGCTAATTCAAAAATGATATTGTAAATTAAAGTTATTCTAATGGAGAAAGTTGTTGCATTTGTGAATTTTGAATAGTTTGATACTTGTTGATAAAGTTGTTAACTGTGGAAGGATTTTGGATTAACGATTGATTATCATCTAAGAAAAGTGATTTTAATCACAGATATTAGGAGCAGGAAACCTTTGTTTGCTTTATGGGTATTGAGTGCAGTTACTTTATTTAAAAGTGATTTGATATTAGCTAAGTTAAAAGCCAAATTGATGTTTATTCAGCAAGTTTGTGAGACTTGGAAATAAGGCAGTGAATTTCAAGTTAAAAGACATGAGAGACGTCTTCTGATTTAGAGTTTCAGATTAGAATCAATGATTTTTTGTTGTTCCGAAACAGAGTTTGAGTACTAAGAGATCCAAAAATTTTACAACGATTGATACACGAAGCTCACAGTAGTAGCTTGCCTATTCTTCCATGAAAAATAATATGTTTAATGATCTGAAACAGTTGTATCGATAGACAAGTATGAAACAAGATATTTTTGACTCTACGCTTAGAATTTTAAAGTCTCAGCAAGTTAAACTGATTGTTATGTTCCTTCGGGACTACTACAGTCTGAGATGATATCTGAGTGAAAAATGGGATACTATTACGATGGATTCTGTATTGGGATTTTTCTTCTCACCAAAAAAGAAAGATGTTATCTGGGTTATTGTCGAATGTTTAAAAAGTCTGCATATTTATTTCTATACGCATAGATTTCTCTTTTGATAGATTTTTTGAATTGTACATTTCAGAGATTTTCAGATTATATGGCGTGTCAGTCTTCATTATTTGGGGAACTCGAGGTTTATATTGTGATTCGGAAGAAAACTACAGTAAGTTCTGGTACGAGGTTGAGTTCTAATACCATATTTCATCCTCAAACTGATGGTTAATCTGAAAAAGTGATTCAGATTCTTGAAAATATGTTTTGTTACTGGGTTTTAGAATTTGAAAGTAGCTGAGAACATTTAATGTTGGTTTAGTTTTCGTATAATAATGATTATCAGATTAGTATGTAGATGGCATTGTATGAAGTATTGTATAGTTGCAATTACTGAACTCTATTGTACTGGATAGAGCTTTGTGAGAGAAAGATCCACTAGGTTGTTCTGATCAGAGAGATTGAAGAGTTAGTGAAAGTAATTCATAATCGTTAGAAAGCGGTTTCAAATCGATAGAAAAATGATGTGAACTTGAAACGTAAAAACATTGAATTGCAGTTAAAGGACTAAGTCTTTGAGAAAGTATCGCTGTGGATATAGCATTACTTGATTGAGCCGTAAAGAGAAGTTGGGTCTACGATTCATACGGCCGTATGAGATTAATGAGAGAATTAAGCTAATGTTTCATATATCTATGTTGCGACTGTGTAGATCAGACCTTTAGCGTATAATATTAAGATACACTTATATATATAATATAGTGAAGAACGAATCAGGATTTTAGCTCGAAAGATTAAAGAGCTGAAAAACAAAAGAATAGCGTTACTAAAAGTTTTCTTTTTGTATCGACACAGGATTGAAGAGATTACATGAAAATCTGTAAAGCCTATGAAAAAGCAATACTCTGATCTATTTTCTGGTAAGATTTTCGCGGACGAAAATCCTTAAGGGAGGAAAGTTGTAACAGCCCGTTTTTAGGTCAAATCAGAATAGTGGTTTTGGGACCACAAATCAGAAGTCAAAATATTTATTTTATTATTTTATTGTTTTAATAAGGCCTACAGCATGATAGATTAATTACGTGAAAGTTTCGTAAAGAAATTTTACCGTTTAAATGCTTAATTCGATACAAAGGACTAAATCTCGTAAAGTGCAAAAGTAGCGTTCTATTAGCTAAAGGTATTAAATAGCTATAGAACCTCAAAGTTAAGGTCCTTATGTGGTTATTAACCCATTTATAAGATAGTGGAAGTTAGTGGCATGGCATTTGGAGTAGTTATTAAAGTTTATAAAGGTTATTTATGTATATTGGTTAATAATGACAAAACAAATAAAACAAAATGGCAAAGTTATCATCTTTAACATTGTTTTCAACCAAAAATGGAAAGGCAAAGAATCCATGGGAGAGCTTCAACATTCAGCCATCTCTCTCTTGTACATGTACGTCCCATTTTTGTCCTGTTTTTAACAATTTCTACGTTTTTGAGATCATTGCAGCTTAATCTAGCTAGGCCGTGTCTTCGATTTCAAAACTGTTAATGTATTTGAATGATGCCATTGTTGAATGCTTGAGTGTTTAAGTGTTTAAGTGTTTAATGATAGATTATGAAGGTTTAATGAAAGATATACAAGTTTTGTTAAGTAATTTTTGACAAAAAATGTCAATTAGGGATTAAATTGAGAAAATGTGAAATGTTGTGTTTAAAAGTGTGAAATAAAAGAAAATATAGGCTGCTATAAAGTTGTATTAAATTTGGCTAGGCTTGGGTTTGGCCAAAATTGAATGAATTTCATTTTACGAGCTTAGGGACTAAATTGTAAAAGTGTAAAACTTTAGGGGCAAAAGCATAATTTTGCAAAAAATGTGTATATAGTGTCAAATTGAATAGAAAGGAAATTTAATATGCTAAATCTGATACTATATATAGATCAAGATAAGCAAATACTGGAACTAGATTCGGGAAAACGAAATGTGGACGAATAGTCGATAGTTTTATCCGAGGATACGAGTTAAGTTCGTATAGCTAGAATCAAACTATTAATATTTGTACTTGTTTAAAATGAATGTGAATAATTTGAATGAATAACCCAATTGAAATTCGAATTACTGATTATATGATTAAGTTACTATTTACATGAATGAAAGTGAAATGTTACAAACGTTATATACGTTTCATGGATTCGGTATGATAATATGCATTGAGTATGCAAATTGAGTATTTAAATGTATGTACTTAGTTAAATTGAATATATATAATTTGAAAAATTGAATTATTGATCACTGAATGCTTAAATGATGATGTTGGATAATTACCAAGCCCTGTTTGAACCATAAGAATTTGTTAGATACGAGTGCATGTCACTAGGGTTATCGTTTTGGTCGAGCTCCTGCATTTGTTGCGGACTCACCATAGCTTGTATGAGCTTACTGATATATTAGCTCATAAGAGCTTACTGTTTTTAGTCATTAGAGCTTACCATTTCAGCTCGTATGAGCTTACTGTTCAGCTCGATGGAGCTTACCGTTTCAGCTCAATAGCGCTTATTATTCATCAACTCAGGAAGAGCTTACCGATCATGGCTCGAAAGAGAGGAAATGAAAATGAATTGATGAATTTTTGATAAATACACTCAGTGTGTATCACCCGAGTATCTATCCATATTCTATGTAGTTCAACGGGCATAATTACTGTTACTGATTATATGAATAAGATATGTGTTTATATGGATGAATTACGTTGATACGGATGAATTACTGTTATTACTGATAAACTACTGTTTATTTTGATGAACTACTGGTTATATGAATGAATTACAGTTTATACGAATAGAAATGAATTGCGATATTGTTGTGTGAATTACACGGTATAGATGGTTTTATATGATTATGCATTTGGAAAATTTGGTTAGATGGTATTGAAATGGTAATATAGGTTATAATGACGTATGGAAAAATGATATGTGAATCGAGATATAGGTGGTTTAACCACATATATGCCCATTAGGGTACAAGATACAAAATATTTGATATTATTTCTATGGTTCAACAGAGAAGATAATTGTACAAGAATTGAAATGATGATATGAATCAGTTCAGGTATACGTAACACGTTCGACAAGTAAGTGATATTTAATATTTCTTATGATATGTAAGTGAAAGTCGATGAATACATACAGGGATTACCAGATTGTTATTGTATTACGCGTTGATTTTGATAGAGTTGATTTATATGTCCTCATGTTTCTCTAATTTTGAATTAATTGTATATAGTACATACTAGTCATACGAGCTTACTAAGCTTATTAGCTTACTTTGTTTATTTTTCGTATTTTACAGTAATTTGAAAGCTCGCTTGGGTTGGAAGTAATCGAAAACTTCATCACACTATCCAGGAGTTGATTTGGTATTTTTGAAATCTTTGAAATTGGTAATATGGCATGTGTAGGATAGTTGATGATATGAGATATATGAGTTATTTTAGCTATTGAAGCTTATATACATTGATATGTTTAAGCCATGAGATTTGGCTTAACTTGGCTAAATATTGGTTATATATATGTGTACTAAATATGGCATGTTTTGGCAAGTAGTTGATGAGATGAAGATATGCAAATTGTTTGAATTTTTAAATGGCACATAATGTGTTTTTAAATGGTTGTTTTGGCTACCAAATTGAATGAGAATATGGTGTTATATGTATACTTATAGGTGATTGAATTTGAGTGAGGAAAAGTGGCTTAAATAATCCTATTTCTCATCCACATGGTTGAGCACACGGGCTTAGTTAAAATCAGTCAATGAATTACATGGCTTACACACATGGGCATGTCTGTTGACCGTGTGTGGCACACAGGCTGATACACGGGCGTGTGGTCGGCTGTGTGACCCAAGTCAATATGTATGTCATGTTTCCACACGGCCTATGACACAGAAGTGTCTGGTGGCTGTGTGAGGCACACGGCCTAGGCACACAGATGCGTGATCTCTATATTCGAGAAAATTTTCCAAAATTTCCTTAAGTTCTTGTATGTTAACGATTTAGTCCTGAATGCATGTTTAAAGTTATTTATGCCCGATTTAAGCATGTTACAAGTGTAAATGAATGACTTTGATTGAAATGAGTTGATTATTGATAAATGAATGTTCTGTATTATTCTATAAGTCTGGTAATGCCTGTTAACCTATTCCGGCGATGGATACGATTTAGGGGTGTTACACAAACATACCAAAACCTGAGTCCACAACAATCGCGAGATTCAGGTACCTCTATAGAAACCATGGTTAATAAATTAGAAGCTAATATGCTTGATTTTCAACAGAAAACTGAGGTGTCTATAAGAGAATTGACCATATCAATTGAGAAGATGAACTCATAAGGGAAGCTTTTCTCACAAACGGAACCTAATCCAAGACAATACACAAATGCAGTGACGTTGCGAAGTGGAAAAGTACTAGAACCAAATCCTGGCAGGAATCTTGATTAAGATTTCGCCCAGAAAAAATAGAAAAATGATGAACAGGTCCAAACGAAACCTCTATTTCCCATAATTCAACCTCTGTTTCCAGGATGATTGAACCAACATCGAAGAGGTAAGGAGGAAAAAGAGATCCTCGAAATATTCAGAAACGTTGAGATCAACATCCCATTGTTGGATGCCATCAAAGAAATTCCACGATATAACAAGTTCCTTAGGGAGCTTTACACCAACAAGTGAAAATTAACTAGAAATTAAAGAGTAAGTGTTGGTGAAAATGTATTTGCGGTATTGCAGCGGAGAATGCCAGTAAAATGTAAAGATAGGGGCATGTTTGCAATACCATGTAAAGTAGGCCACTTAGGAATCAAAAACGTTGTGTGTGATTTAGAGGCCTCTATAAATGTCATGCCTTTGTCCATTTATGAATCACTTAACGTGGATTTCTTTAATGAAAATAAATGTTATCAATTAGTAGACATGCTATTGTACATCCCGAAGGAGTCATTGAGGACGTATTAGTAAAGGTCAACAGACTTATCTTTCCTGCAGACTTTTATGAGTTTAAAATGGAAGAGGATAAGACTATTGGATCTTCAGACATCTTGTTGGGGCAACCTTTCTTTAGTACTTCAAATACTAAGATTGACGTGCGTAGTGAAACCCTCACGATAGAGTTTGACGGGGAGATCGTGAAGTTTAACGTTTATGGCTCTAGTAGTCATCCTATTGAAATATTGAACATAAATTGGGTTGACATAATTGACTCATTAGTAGGAGAAACTTTTGAGTCACTTTATAAAGACAACCCTAAAACGATGTTTGATATTTTGAATCTGTTAATGAATTATTGTCTCCGATAGACACTAAACTTCTAACTTTTGTTGTGCAGGCACCAGATCTGGAATTAAAACCACTTTTCAAGCATTTCAAATACACATTTTTGAAGAATGATGAGACCATTGCCAACTTAAAAGGGATTAACCCCTTAACATACACACATAAGATTTTCTTGGAGAAAAATACGAAACCAAAGCAAGAGGCGCAAGGAAGATTGAACCCAAATATGGTGGATGTGGTAAAAAGGGAGAATTTCTAAGCCCATACGATCAAAAGAATGCAGCTAGAACAGCCTCGATACTAGTTGGGGCGTCAAGCTAACGATGTTAAACAAACGCTTGTTGGGAGGCAACCCAATTTATTTTATTTTATTTTATTTATAATTATAATTATAATTATAATTATATTTATATTTATATTTATATTTATATTTATATTTGTATTTGTATTTATATTTTCTTTATTTTCTTGCATGTTAATAAATTTTATCTCTCTTATTGTATGTAGGAGAATCGAGGAATCGAAAAAAATTAAATTTGAAAACGGGCGAAAACAGTAACAAAAACAACATAGGGAGTGTTCTAAACCCTTTCTTTTCATCATATTTATTAATATTATTTTTCACATCGAGGAAAATGTGTTTAACGTAGGGGGAGACATTCCTCATTATTTCTGTCATTTTATCTGCTACTTTTACTGTTGTGATACTGTTGTTGCTGTCTTGTGCTTATTTTTTCCCATATTTATTTACTTTTTTAAATATTCTACCTCTTTTCATGCCCAAGATTTTAACCAGGAATTGCCCACTGTTTGATCTACAAGCATGATTCTTATCTACTGAGTTAGTTATGATTTTTCTAGTTTGATTTCATCTCCACTGTTTTATTTCTAATAGGCTAACATGATTATGATTAATAAAGTTAACCCTATATTACTTATAGTAAAATTGATTAAGTCTAAATACAAAGAGGACACTTAATATAATTGTATGCTAAATTTATTTTCATGATTATTAGGTAGTTGTCGAAACTTATTTTTGACACTTGATTGTTTTTCCTAGTCCAAAATTAAAGTTCTATTACATTAAAAATGATGATAATAATAATAATAATAAATTTTGATGTTTCCGTGATTATGAGCACAACTTAAAACGCAACTATCTAAGTAACCAAGCTAGGGTGCTTGGGTTGTCATCCTACTTAGCTTCAAAAGGTTGTGTGACATGTTAGGTAAAACTCCACTAACCGGAATTAAACAAAAAACTTTTAAGGGTGTTTTGAGCTAAGCAACTGGGTAGGGTGCTTGGGCTGTCATCCTACTTCGCTTCAAAAGATTCGATACATTCTTAAACAAAAAAAACATATATATATATATAAATATAATAAATTAGGAGTATGTTGGGCTGAGTAACTGGGGTGGGGTGCTTGGTTGTTATTCCTCTTCGCGTCAAAAGCTTCAATATATTCTTAGGAAAAGAAAAACAAAAAAAAGGAAAAAAAAACAAGTAAAAAATATTTAATGATAAGAAATTGCATTTGGGGACTAAGGGTGGAAACAAATAAGGTGTCTTGGTAAGTTTAGTAAATTACCTAATTTTCATGAAATAATCCAAGTCGATTTAATTTTTGTGTGTTTAAGTTGGAATAGTTTTTCAATTTTACTTAAAGCAAGCTAAAGGTTCTCTTTATTTTCATATGCATTATGCCTAATTTTTATAAAACTTTGGAGTAATACTTCTTTCATGCTAAAATCTAAATTACACAGTGCATAGGAACCATACTTGAGGACAAGCATGGGCTAAGTAGGGGGAATATGATAATACTCTAAAATGACATATTTTTATGTGTTAATTGCATATATATTTTGAGTATGTTTCTACTAATTTGTGATTTTTTTATAGTTTTTTATCTTGTAGGGACTAAATTGAAGGCAAAAGGAAATTTAGAGGCAAAAAACATGAATTTAAAGATAAAATGCGCCAGCATGCAAAATAGAAAAGAAGTGGTGCCAAAAATACAAAGTGTGAAAGACTCGGGGGCAAAAATTCAAAGAAGAGATTTATAAACATAAGACTCCATTTAAATTTAAATTTTATTAGGATTATTGTTAGGATCGTTATTTAGATTTAATTTCAGCTTTTATCTTCATTTACCTTTTAGAGTTTAAATAGAAACAAACTAATTTTTTTGTGTACTATAAATAGGGGAAGGAGTGACATAAATATGGACTCATCTTTTCTATAAAAACTTCGTCTCCTTAAAGCTCTTAGCTTTTGTTTCTTTTATTATTCAATAAAGTTTCATTTGATTAAACTTATTTCCTTTTTTCCCAAAAAGCATGAGCCACTAAACTTATCTAGCCAAAGGTTGTCAAGATTCTACAAAAAAGGTTCATGAGGCTTAGAATCTGCATTTAGACTTCTCAACGAGTATTCATCATTTCTCCGCATTACAGGATTGATGCTGTAACACCCCTTACCCATATCCAACGCTAGAATAGGGAACGAGGCGCTACCAGACTTACATCACAAGCAATCACACAATTCCGAGTCATAAATTTTCGTTCAAATTAAAAACCATTTGAAATTAATCATAAAGTCCTTAATATGAGCCTACGAGGCCCAAAACATGCATTAGAAGTGGTTCGGGACTAAACTGAGAACTTTAAAAGTTTTTACAAAACTTAGAAAATTTTTCCACTATACAGGGGTCACGCGCTCGTGTGGTTTTGGGACAAGCCCGTGAGAGTAGACCGTGTGGTCTCACACGCCCGTGTGGGCAGGCCGTGTGGTCACACAGACCCATCTCCTGACCCCATGCAACTCTCTGACTTGTAACTCATGAACAAATTGAGATCACACGGCCAAGTCACATGCTAGTGTGCTGGGCCGTGTAGAAAATAAATTTTCACAAAATAGGTGCAGACTTTACACAGCCAGGGCACACGCCCGTGTTTGAAACCGTGTCATCCATATGGCTGAGACACACGCCGTGTCTCTGCCTGTGTGCTAAAATCTGAGCATTCTGTTTCTCATAATTAAGGTACAGGGGACACACGGCCAACCCACATGCCCGTGCGCATGACCGTGTGTCATACACGCAGAGACACACGCCCGTGTCTGTGCCCGTGTGGACAAAAATAGGCTATTTTCCAAGCCTTATTTCTCACCCAAATAGATACCAACCTAATTTCAACCATATGCATAAGACCATGAAATAATAAATATTCAACCAACCCAAGAATAGAGTTAAAACATGTATTATTATCATATGCAACATTAAATCTTCATTCAGTATTCATATTCAACTCATTTAAGCAAACGTCATTTTTAACATAGTATAAAATAACCACAATTATTTACAATTATAAACACTTACAAAAAGAACCAAGACTTTAGTGTTCATTAAGCAAAAGGACACTATCATTAAATTTGCATCCCGGGTACATGCCAATACAGAAAAAGAAGAAACGTAACCAACTTTGAGGACAGGACTTTCATTGGATGCCGAGTCTAATTCTACTATATATCTAACCTGCAACATGTAAATCAGTTTATCATTAATAGGTTTCATTCATTAGCTAAACATAATTCCAACCTCTCTTAATATGAAGTTCTAACTTAGCCAAATAAGATTTCAATTAATAAGTGGCACCCAATGCCTAGCGGTAAACTACAAAAAAGTTACGCCCAGTGCTAGTTGGATTAACCAACACCAATAAATGTGAGCCCAGATCTGGTTGGATAGACCAACAATATTTGTACCCAGTGCTAGTAGGATTTACCGACGATAATTATTATGAGCCCAGCTCTAGTTGGATAAACCAACGGTGTTTGCACCCAGCGCTAGTCAGATTAACCGACGATTATGTGCCCAGCACTAGTCAGACAAGCTGACAAATATTGCGCCCAGTACTAGTCGAGTATATCGATAATTATATAACTATTTACTTCTTCAAATTCCTCATTTACCTTTCCTTACCTTAATTTAATGATATGTATACATTTTGTATCATAAACAAATTTACCAATACTCAATTTAAATAGTAATTAGAAGTAAAAATAAAATTAGTTCGAGTCCACGAACTTACCTTAACAAAATAGTTGTACTAGTGAGGTCGATAGCTACTCCGTTGCTTTCGTTTTTCCTCGATTCACGTCCAATTGATTTGTTCCTTAACCAAAGTTCACAATTTCATTCAATCAATGCTATTCCATTTATTTAATAATTATTTTTATACAATCCCATTATTCCACTATTATTATAACTTGTCTCAATATTTAGTCACTTGTTTAATTCGATCCCTAATACCAAGCATGGAATTTAACCACATTAAACCCTCAACATTTACATATAACTTAAAAGGATCTCAACTAAATATAATCCACCGAAATCAATCCACTATTTCTACCAAAACTTTAATTATTTAACTATATAACTTTGAGTTTTCTACATTCATATCTCTAGAAATTTTTACCATTACTATCACCCACAACATAACCCACTTAATCTACAAAACTTATATTCACCTTATCATCTCAAATATATTTAGTATACAACAAATAACTCCAAAACTTTTGAGTTTCTCAACCATGGAAACTTTCATACTTTCTATCCATTTTTAAAATTTCAACTTGGGTAAACTAGCTCATGCTCTTAGGACTCCAAAAACATAGAATCTATGAAACAAAACTAGAATTTACTAACCAATTTGAGCGTTAAAGATTGAACAAAAATGGCTGAATCCTTCTCTCCAATTTCGGCAGGTAAGAGCAAAAGAAGATGAAGTTTTTCTTTCTTTCTTCTTCTTTTTTTTTTTACTAACTCCTCTATTTTCTTTTCTTTTATTTATTTCTTTTACTAACTCTAATACATAATAGCTACTCTATCATAGCTATTGATAATATCACCTACAAATCTATATATATTATATATGTACATATGTTTACTAACTCCAATTGACCAATAAAAATGATGAGTTATTTACTTAAATAGTCCTTGTAACTATTTCTTTCTCATAAATAATTTTTTAATCTCCATCAATAAAATTTACTACTTTACAATTCAATTAACTTCTAAAGAAATTTTCTAAAATATAATATTAATATAATTAAACTCGACACACAAAGACGGGGTCCTAAGAGTTTGTTTTCCAACGACCCCAACTTTCGGGTCGTTACAGATGCTTCTGTCAATTTCCTTCCAAAAGTGATCTTTTCATCTTGTGCAAAGGCGGTCGCTTTGTATGTTTTGAGAAGGTTGTACAGCTGGTCCGTTAGCTTACTACGTCAGTGGTTGTCAAGCCCAAAAGACAAAATGGTGTGGCATTCGCTATTGAGCAATGATGATCTAGTGTAAGACTGTCCCACAAAAGTGATGGTTGGCTAGAGTTTGGTTCCTCTAAATCGTAAGGTTAAAATCTAAGTGGAGCTGGTGGTCGTAGGCATCCTCTTCCACTATAACTAGCTTATTCTATCATGAGAATGATCACCTAAAAGCCTAAGATTGAACCGAAATAGGATCGAGATAACCGAAGGCTAGAATCTCTCAATCAAAGATCTATTTTCTCAGTTCCGTTTCTCTTTACAATTTCGATTTCAATTTATACAATTTCAACCCCTCCATATTTTTAATTCTCTTTTTTTATTTTTTTTCAAGTACGCCGCTTTTTCTTGGGCACGATTATACTCGGAATCTCGAGGAACAAGAAGTTGTGCAAATCCAGTCCCTGAGGATTTGACCCTACTTTCCTTATACTATTCTTTTTCATTATTTCATAGAGATAGATTATTTTTAGTGTTTTTAACGACACACCAATTAACTAGTTAATTGTTGAGTTAATTATTTAACCCGTATTTATAATGATTGATTGTATTAGAACAATTGTAACTTTTAAAAAAACATCAGAACAATTGTAACTTAAAAAAAAAACATCGTGGGCAAACAAAGATAAATATTTTATCTTAATTATCAATTATTTTCACATCATTTAGAAAAAAAAATTATGAAAATGACATTTCAGCAATTAATAGAAAAAATAAACAGAAAGTTTAGTGAAAGTTTATTATTAGGAAGATCCAAATGGAATAATAATAATAAAGGACATCAAGAATGGGGCCATTATTATTACAGTTGTATCAAAACTGTGTTTCTTGAGCAAGTTGTCTTATTTTTAAGTTTTAATATCATACAAGCACATCATTGATATAGTCTGTTTAAAAATGCACTAGGAGAATAAAAAAAAATCCCAATTATTTTTCATTGACAATATATAATTTTATAAAAACACAGTAAGCCATATGATAATACAATGAAAAAAGAAATGAATTATATGTTTCTATATTATTATTTACGTTATTGATAAAATTAGTGTCAAGAATTAATTGGGTAATAGTTCTATTAACGAAATTATGAAAATATTTTTTATAATTAAAATAATTTATATTATTTAAGAGTATTTTTATATTTTTAATTTAAAAAATCACTTAAAATTTTAAGTGGTTGAATTTGAGCTTGTTCTATTTATATCAATAAAATCTTAACTTTATCACTAAATCAAAATTTTATTTTAATATTTATATTTATACTTTAATTGTATTATGTATACTTTATTACTCCCGTCAATTGTATATATATATTGATAATGTTGTTGATTGAGTCAATGTCACAAGTGAACTTAACACTAATTTAAGATTGACGACAATGCCATGATAAAAAATTGTAGTACATTTAGGCTTAGGGTTGGTTTGGATGGGCGTTGCATTTACCTGCGGTTAGTGTAAAAACAGCGGTGGCAGTGAGATTAGTTACTATAGTAATGAGATTTAAAATAGCGGTAGGATGTGTGTTTGGATTCAAACGCAGCTGTAGCAGAGCGATGAGATGAGAAAATAAAATGACCATTAAGAGTATTACATTAAAACATATATACAGTAGAAGTTTTAAAATATTTTACTTTGATAAAATTATTAAAAATATGTGATATTGTAATTTTATTTAATAAAATAATATGTATCACAATATTTTTATAAATATTTTAATTAAATGTTTTATAATCATTTAAAATTATTTATTATATTAAATGATAAATTAGGTTTTATAGTTAATCAATTTGTTTAATTAATATGATTTGATGATAAATTATTTTTATAGAAATTATTTTAAATGATAAATTATTTAAATATTTTATATTAAATGATAATTAATATTATATTTATAAAAATAATTTAATTTAAATAACAATTACAATTAGAGAAAAAAATAAGTTGAAAGGGTAAAATAGAAATTACCCCATTCCACTAGAGATTTGTATCTCCACTAATGGCCTTATCCCCCCAGTCAAAAATTGAGATCGATGAGGTGTGTGCTTTCAACCGGTGGTCTTCCAAACAGCCTCGTTAGTGAGGTGTGGTGAGATTGAGGGTAGATTTTTCTTCAAAAATCAACGCACTTAAGGTAAACACCTTAGTATTTTTAATATAATGTGTTTATATTTTTAAATTTTATTTTGTTCATAATATAATTTTTTATTTTTTATTTTAATATAATATATATTTCATGTGTTATTATTAATAAATTTTAAATTTTATGTCTCATTATTTTTTATTTTTAAATTAACTTCTATATTTTAAATACATACACATGTAATAAAATTTTTAATCAATTATTAACGCTTCCCCTTTACCGTCATTAGTAACCATATATACAAGATAATTTTTATTGTTACATTCATTCAATTTATAAACAATAGTGAGACAGTGCATGTGTATTAGGGTACAAGATAAGTTGCATTAGTGGAGAAAATAGCAAAAGAAAAGGCAATGAATAATTATTGGTGGCCCATTTTCATACATAAAAACAAACATAGACTTCATAAGATACCTACCATAGAGCAAAAATTGATGAGTTCGTTAGATAGTTAGGGGAAAGATTCATTCATCTACATATATAAAATAACTAAATATACGTAAGAAGAATATAAAACAGTAGTAAGTTGTTTTTAGTTTATTTTTCAGTTGTAGTAAATTGATTTTTAGATTTTTTTTTAAATTATTTTTGTTACTTATTAGATACTTTTTATTCAATGAGCTTTTGCAAGGTATCTTTTAGGCAAATGAATGCATTTGTGGAAAGAAGAACGGATTCAAAAGTAGCAGAACGAGAAAACTATGGGGAAAAAACAATGGAGAATTGTAATTTGCCTCTTGAAGTTGTGGTCTACACTTTAATTTTGTGTTTCATTTTAAGTAAGGGCAATGTAGTCTTTCCACCTCAGTTGGCGATGTTACCCTAAGAACCTTGTACAAAGTGTTCCTTTAGCAATCAAAAAAAGGAGGCCAACTTAGTTTTAGTCTAGATTTTGTTAGTTTATTTTCATAATTCTTAGGAATGGCTATTCAAATTCAGATTTACTTATGAATTGTAATAACTCGAATGAGATTTATTTACTATTAAGTTTTGTTAGTTTAATCATCTCTCTTTTGTTATTTAATTTCTTTATTGCATAATTCATGCCATTAATTCTAGGTGATATGTAGATTAATGGAAATTTTAAGGGAAAGCGGGTTGAGAGCCAAGCACCCACTCTACGTCAGCAAACCAAATTAAGAGGTTACTCAAGATTGATTTTAGGTAACAACCTCCACTTGAAGACCATGAAATCCAAAGGTGAAGCTAGTAACTGTAGTATACAACTAGGAGGCATTGCGATAGGTGCAATAGTGACACTTAATACTTTTTAAGCACTTGGCCTAGATTTGGAGATGCATTTGTGCCATTGATTCTAAATTCATATTAATTTGACATAGGTCATTAATTGTCATTACTCGAAACTGATCCTTAACCACTCCATTTTATGAATTGAGATTGAATAAATAATTTAGTCTTTTATTATTCTATTCACTTTACTTGAATTCTCTTATTGCATTCTCATAAATTGCTGCTTTATTAACTATTAACTTATATTAATAAGTTGGTTATGAGTCAAGTAAATTAGCTTGAGTCATTCACACACTTTTTCGTAGGTTCAATCTTCGGAATAGTTCTTAATAGATTAATTTCATTGTAAATATTACTTGACAACGGTACTATGTACTTGCAGTTATCTCACGAAACTAGTTGACATTATTTTTAAGATTGAATTGAATAACTTTTTTGTGCTAATTTTTATATAATATTCGCCTCCAATCAAGTTTTTGACACCATTTTCGAAAAAAGTGCTACAGTGATCAAACTTGTTATGTGTTGTATTGTTTATTAGTATAGTCCTTATTAACTTTCAAATTTACTAACATTTAGTTTAGTAGTTAATTTAGTTTTAGTTCGAGTCGTTAATAATTTCTTATTACTTTCTTAATCTTATTTGACATTTAATTCTCGACTAATTCATTTTGTTAGCATGCCCAGGAGAGATAGAGAATAAATTCCATTTGACCCGAAGATTGAAAGGACTACTTGAAACTAAAGGAGATCTAAGTGAATACCATAAAATTTACCTTTCTTTTCGAATTAAGTTTTACTTTTTAGGCAATCTTTTTTATAGTGTCTTGCTTTTTTTTTATAGAAGTGACACTTATCTGTCATTTGTTCCTTTTTCTTGTCATTAGAGCCATTGATAAGCGAGTTTTTCTTCTTCTTAAACTTATTGGTTTTACCTTATGTCTTTTGTCAGCTCCTTAACCCACAAGGTTGATGGAATTGCTTTCTTGACTATTTAGTTTTGCATCCCCCTAACTGAGCTTACTAACCAATTCATTAACATCTCAGTTATCTTTAATAGTAATGTAGTTAATTTGAAATGACCCATAATTTGGAAGTAATGAGTTCAATATGAACTGTGCTAAAAAAGAGTCATTCACCACTATACTTAAGGTCTTTAGCCCTACCGCTATATTAGTCATCTGAATTATTTGTTCTTGGATTCCCTCAATCCACCATACTTTATGCTGTGAGTTGTGCCATCAAGGTATTAGCGAGTGACTTATCCACAGAACGAACACATTATTCCACAAGCATAATATATTCTTTCGCACTTTTAGTTTGTGAACTTATGGTCTTAATGTTGTTAGCAATAGTCATTCACAAAAACATAAGCTTCATTCACAAAAACATAAGCCTTAGTTTGTTTTACTGTTCCTATTGTTTATGGTATAACATCTCTTCCTCACTTCTTGAGGCAGTAATAGCAACAAGCCTATCCTCTAATAGTGTCAAGTCAAGATCCAAACACCTAAATAGAACTTGACTTGTTCACTCTATTCATAGAAGTTTAACCCATTAAATAAAGTAATAGATGAGCTTCCAAATGAAGAGAAATACCTGCAAAATAATACTAAAAGTAAACAATTCATAAATGCTCAAATATTGAATCCATATATGCAAACAATCCAAGTATATCCTAGTTTCCTTTGGTAGATACTACAATATACTATCATAAATAAATGCTAATAACTTTAATGGACAAATAAATAATTTTTATTAAATATACACGTTGTCTTTGGACATCCAAATATATATCTAACAAAAATATTAATTTGTCACCATAATTTTCACTATTCATAGAACAAATAATTCATTTTTAGGAAAATTCCGAAGTTTTAATAAGTAGTGAAAGTCAACTATCCACATTTCCATTATAAGCATTTAATTAATTACATGGATATTGGCAATTTTACACAAGCATAATTTAATTGATGTCTATAAAACTTCATAGTTCTACCACATTGGTGACTAATAAATTATATACACATAGACGTCAAACTTAAAATGAATATGCCATATAAATATCATAATTAAAAATTATCAATAAATTAATTTTTAATAATAATAAAAGAGAAAAGGAGAAAAAAATATTCTTTATATGTTATACATGCTCTCCATAACTTGCATAACTAAATTTCTAAATTTGGTTTGACCCTACATGATTGTTTGATGTTGAATTTTTTTTTAGATCATTACTCTTTCATTTGATTCGTCGAAGTGCCAATAAGGTGGCTCATTGATAGTTACGAAACTAACTAAAAATACGACAAAAGCAAATGCACCTATCGATAAATAATATAGCTACGGTGAGTGAAGATATTGTATCCACGAGGACTAAAAATACTAGTAATTATTGTTTTCCTATTATTTAACCGACAAATTAGAGTAATTTGTTTAAATTAAAATCTAATAAATTAATTAACTAAAGAACTCAACAAATAATAAATTAGGAATTTAATTGAATAATAACTAAGAAGCTAAACAATACCCTGGAATTAATCCTCCTAGACTTTATCTATCTTTATAAATTTGAATTAAATGATTTGTTCACTTGGTATCTTGATCCGTAGAAATCCCTAAATTATATTAATATCCCCTTCAAGACTAAGAGCAACTAACTCTAGGTTGATTAATTGAAATTTCTTTCTAATTAAAACCCCAATTATCGCATTAACTAGATCTATGGATTCCCCTATTAGATTTGACTCTAATCCTGTAGATTTATGTCGTCCTATTTCTAGGATTACATGTAACTCCACTCAATTATTCTAGATCTACTCTTAAACAGAGGCTTTTCCTCCTCTAATTTAAGCACATCAATCATGAATTAATATTCAGGAAATATTAAAACAATAGATAAGCACACATAACTGAGAACAAGATTCAAGTATTTATCACGTAAAATAGAAATCAAATAATTCATCATAGGGTTCATCTCCCCTAGTTATCTAGAGAAGTAGTTCATAATTGTAAACAAAAACATCTCAAAGTAAGTATAACCCTAAGAGATAAAGAAACTAATAAAAGAACTTCAAAGAAATTAAAAAAAAGGTCTTCAATCTTAATGAAAATCTGCTTCAGAGTTGGCTTCAAGGTATTCTTCGAGTTGTTTTCTTCAATATTTTCTTATGCTTCTCTATTCTCTTCTTCTATTTGGTATTTATAGGCATTAAAATGCCCAAAAAGCATAAAAATTGCGTTTTTCCACGTGTTTGGAATGCGACTCACGAAATTAACACAGTTTGGCACATGGTTGTGTGTATAGCTCGTGTGGCTCACACGGCCATGTGTCCAACCCGTATGGGAAATCCTAGCCGTGTGGCTCTTAAAATCTGCTCTAATTATCCATTTTTCACTCTTTTTGCTCACAAATGTTCTCCTAAGTATAGAAACATGAATTTAATGGATTATGAACATAAAATTCACCAATTTGCATAAATAATCATCCAAAAATGCATTAAAAAAGGGAAAAGGATTAAAGTTGTTAATAAACCTAGCTACAGTAATAATTAACCTAACTAACAACCATTAAAACTAAGAAGAGCAAGAAAATTTGCAAGAAAAGTAAACCCTAAGCTATCGAAAAGAAAACTACTTTAAAACCAAACATAAATATGAAAGAAAACCTAAACTAAAGAGCTTTCTAAACCTAAACTACAGCCTTCTCATTTTTTCTCAACCAAAAGTGGCTTTTAGTAACTGATTTTTAACCTAAAAATGTTGCCTAAAGTGTCCTTAAACTATGCCTTTTGATTGGTGCCTTGAGCAAACAAACTCTACCCCTGATGTCATTTTTTTCTTTCCACACAATAAGGATATCGCGAGACCCTAGTCAGAATACACAAAGGGACTTGTCACAAGGTGGGCATCACGATACCCTAAGGGGATATCGCGATACCCCTGTATCTTGGTCCCAAATCTTCTCCATTTCGAGTCTGTCGATGGTATTGCGATATGTTAGAATTAAGTGACCCGAATCCTTATTAAATAAAATACAACGGTAAAATAAAATAAAAGTAAAATACATATAGAACTACACTTCTTTTATTTTATTTTAGAATAAGGTTTTTTAAACCTTATTAAACTCCATCTATTTTATATTGATTAGAATAAGGTGTTTCAATCTTACTACACTCCTATTAGAATATGGCATTACAAGCCTATAAATAGACATAGTCTATTCCTCTTGTAACGATTCGAATTCGACATAATAAATTTTCTTCTCCTCTGCCTATGGTTTTTTCGAAAGGGTTTCCACGTAAAATCTGTGTTCTTTATTTTATTTTATTTTTTACAAATTGGTATCAGAGCTTCTGGGTTGTTCATCTCGATCACGGTAATGGCGCCTTTGAAGTATGAAATGCTGCTGTTGGATCACAACACTAGATTTACGTTGTGGCAGATTAAGATGCAATCAATTTTTATGCAAATAGATTTGAAAAATGCCCTGCTAGGGATAGATAAGATGCCTTCGACATTAACAGATGAAGAGAAGAAGCGTAAGGATTGAAAGGCATTAACACAATTACATTTGCATTTGTCCAACGAAATTTTGCAGGGTGTGATTAAAAAAAAGACCACCGCTGCATTATGGAAGAGGCTAGAACAAATATGTATGTCAAAAACTCTAACAAGTAAGTTACATATAAAGTAGCGTCTTTATGCTCATCGTTTGGAGGAAGGTGCATCTGTACACGAACACTTAACAGTGTTTAAAGAAATTCTTTCAAACTTGGAGGCCATGGAGGTTCAGTATGATAAGGAAGATCTAGGGTTGATTCTACTTTATTCATTGCCCCCGTCTTATTCAACCTTTAGAGATACAATTTTATATAGCCGCGAGTCTCTCACAGTTGATGAGGTTTATGATTATTTGACCTCGTATGATAACATGAAGCATCTTGTGGTTAAACTCGACTCTCAGGGAGAGGGCCTCATTGTTCGTGAGAGACAACATCAAAATGCTGATGATGATAATGAAAGGACACATGAATAGAATCTTCGCGGAAATCTAAGGGTAGATCGAAATCTTCAAACAGAGGTAAAACTTGTAACTTCTGCAAGAAGAAAGGGCACATTAAATCTAAATGCTATAAGCTACAGAACAAGATTAAAAGGGAGGCTGCGAATCAAAAGGGAAAACAACCAGAAAATCCTGGTGAAGCTGATGTTGTAGAAGACCACATCGATGGTGAACTTCTAGTCGCTTCTGTCAACAATTCTAAAGTGATACTTGATTCAGGCTGCACTTTCTACATGAGTCCCAATCGGAATTGGTTTACAACTTACGAAATAGTGTCTGAATGTGTTGTTTTAATGAGAAATAATGCTTCATGTAAAATCGCAGGTGTTGGAACAATTAAAGTTAAGATGTTCGGTAGAGTTGTCAGAACACTTAGTAACGTACGACATGTTTTAGAATGAAGAGAAATTTAATTTCGTTGAGTACTCTTGATTTAAAAGGGTACAGATACACAGCTAAAAGTGGAGTTTTAAAAATTTCCAAAGGTTCCTGTCGATATCATCTTTAAACCGAGTTTTAGGAAAATGGGAATCGACTTTCAAAACGAAAACGGGAGTCGCCACTAATCTTTTTAGGTGTGATTGGATCACCTTTAAAACATTTTGTTTTAAAATCATTAGTTTTGGCCTACGAAATAAAAAGAACAGGTTCGAGAGTCGGTTACGTACGAGGAAGGATTAGCACCCTCGTAACGCCCAAAAATTGGTACCTAATTAATTATCAAATGTCTTTAAGGTCGAAAATTAAGAATTTTAAGATGCAATCCTCTTTTAATATTTTTGATTTTTGAAAATTAGGGTTCACTTATATCAATTAAGTCAAAATATTACATCCAATAAGCTAGGACATAATATTTTCAAGATATTTGACACTAAGTTAGCCTTTTTGGAAATCCCTATCTCGAAACGACAAAACGCCACATCCAGTAAGTTAGGACACAACGCTTTGAAATTCCAAGGTAGTTGCTCGTATTTTGAAAATTTTAAAAACTTAGAAGGGTACTTAACTATTCGAACTCAACGAGAAAAATCGCAACCCAATAAGTTAGGGCACTACTTTTCTCAAAGCTTCCAAACACCAAGCATTGCCTTTTTTATTTTTGAAAACTTTGGAATCTTGTTTTTTATTTAATGCATGAGGAATCACATTATCATTATGGAATAGAATATTGCAATAATAAGTGAATAAAACATGCATTTAAACGATACAAAGGCAATAATACAAAGATCATATACAAGATACATGCATGTTTAAAATTACATAGCATCATATACACATAGCATATATTGAAGATGAATAAACAAAACATACAAACATACATAGTAATAATTAAGAAATGATACATGATACACAATTTAATATATAAAAAAAAGTAATATAATATCAATGTACATGTTCATAAAATATAACATCAAATAATAATTATAAAGTAACATTTAACACATAAATGATATATACAATATAAAAATATATAAAAGAATTAGTATATATAAAAATATAAAATAAAGTGAGCAATTGTTAACGAAATATACTTATAATACAAATAAAAATATGATATTTAATAATAATTTTAAAAATAGTATTTAATATTTAATATATAATATATAATAAATAATAATAATTATATATAAAAATAAAATATATTAGTTAAAAAAATAATATATAAAATAAAAAGTATGTAAAAGAATTTATAAAATAATTATATAATATATAAAGATATCAATTTAAAATAAAATAACACATAATAAATAAATAATAATGAAATGTGTATATAATATGAGTTAAAAATATGATTTAATAATAATAATTTACAAATTTTAAAATTATAAATAACATAATGAATAATATAAAACATAAATAATATAATAGATAATATACGATATACATAACATATATAAAAAATAATAAGTAATATATAATAAAATATAATAAATGTTATATAATAAAATATAATATATAGGAAAATAATATATGATAAATAAATTTTTTATATAAATATATAAATAGTATTTTTAATAATAATATATGTATAGTTTTTTTTAAAATAAATAAATGATATATCTAAAAAATAACAAAATTTAAAATAATAAAGAAAGGGCTAAAATTGAATTTAAATAAAATTATAAGGCTAATTTGCAAAATAGTAAAAATTATGGGCCTGATTCGCAAGAATTAAAACGACAAAGGACTCATTGGACAATTTGCCCTAATCCTAAACGACGCCGTTTTCTGGATATATTTTTAAAAATCGCTTGTGGGACCAAATTGAAACAGAATTAGAATATTAGAGCTAAATTAAGAAATAAAAAAATCAAATTGAAAATTCAGGAAACACGGAAGGATCAATCGGGCAATTTGCCCATTTTTCAAAAACACGCGGATCCTTCCCGAGTAATCGGGTCAACGTGCGGATCCTTAGTCTTAATACGACGTCGTTTTAAGCTTATTGGATTAAGCTAAAACAGCATCGTTCTGTTAAGGCTATATAAGCCAAACTTTAATTTTAAATTCATTTTTACACCCGGCTCTAAAAAAAAGGGTGAAATCCTCTGAGTGAGGATCTGGGGCCGGCACCGGAGCTCCGTCGAGCCTCTGTTCTCAGGCGTTCACGCGCTCACGCGCCACCGTGAACGTCGCCATGCGCAGCGGTCAGAAATTGGGAAATTTCCCATTTCAGAGCAGATCAGAAAAGGTTCATTTCCCCTTCCCCCTTTTTGTTCGCAATATATATGTGCATGTATTTAAAAGAAATTTTCACCTTTATATATTCAATCGATTGTGATGCTTGCTGTATATATGCGCAAGAAATAACTCTTTTGCTAAATCTCTATCTTTTTTATTGATTCTCTCTCTATATTTTTTAGAACGTAAGTCTTTTATAAATCGGAGGAGAGGCTTTATAGCCTTTAGACTATACATGTTTAGGAAAGAAATCTTTATTTGCTGCTATTTGGTTTCCTTTTCTGCTTCGTGTCTGCTGGTTTTTTTGTCTTGTCTTGCAGGTATTCTAATGGAATCCGGCAGTGACGAAGGCTTGACGATGGTCCATTGGTGACGTTGATCTCAGCGTGACTTGGAGCCTGGAATCATGGCCTTGATGGAGGGTAGCTGGGACGAGAGAAACCGAAGGGTCGTGAGGCTTGGCTTCTGGAACCTTCTGTTTGCGGCGCGAGGAGAAAGGCAGAAACCCAAGGGTTTCCTGCCTTGGTGTAACAAGCTGGGCCAGTTGGGCCACTTTTGTCCTGGGCTAAGTAGGGTGTAATGGGTACCGGGTATAATTGGGTATTGGGCTGTGACCGGTATAGGGTAGTTAGGTATTTGGGTTTGATTGGGGTATAATTTGCCTTTTGGGCTTTATTTCTTTGTAATATGGACTGTACAAATTGGACATTTTTTTTATTTTTAGTTTTCTGTTTGGTTCATTAAGCCCGGTCAAATTTGGGCTATTATAGCAGCCCCTCTTTGCTCATTGTTGTGTAACGGGGATCGACCAAAGATTTAGAAAGACCAAATTTGATCGGTCTTATCGAATCATGATCTTCAATCTGCTGCTTGTAAACTTATGACTGTCATGTTGATATCTTCGATCTGCTCTCCGCCGAACACAGAGACGCCCAATCTACTTCTTCGATTTGTTCTCTGACAATACAAAGATGCCAAATCATCTTAGATTTGCTTAATCATAAGCACGTGAAAGCCAAATCAGCTATGTCTTCGATTTGTTCCTTGTAAACACAAGAATGTCAAATCATCTTGGATCTACTTCAGTGAAATTATCTGAAGGTGAGATCTGCTATGTGTCTGCTCTCCGTCGAATATGGAGATGCCAGACTTCAATTTATTCTCTAACAATACAGAGATGCCAAATCATCTTAGATTTGCTTCATCGTAAGCATGTGAAAGCCAAATCAGCTATGTCTTCGATTTGCTCCTTGTAAATACAAGAATGCCAAATCATCTTGGATCTGTTTCAGTATAAACATCTGAAGGTTAGATCTGCTATGTATCTGCTCTCCGTCGAAATGGAGACACCAGACTTCGATTTGTTCTCTGACAATACAGAGATGCCAAATCATCTTAGATTTGCTTCAATATAAACACGTGAAAGCCAAATCAGCTATGTCTTCGATTTGGTCCTTGTAAACACAAGAATGTCAAATCATCTTGGATCTGCTTCAGTATAAACATCTGAAGGTTAGATCTGCTATGTATCTACTCTCCGTCGAAATGGAGACACCAGACTTCGATTTGTTCTCTGACAATACAGAGATGCCAAATCATCTTAGATTTGCTTCAACGTAAACACATGAAAGCCAAATCAGCTATGTCTTCGATTTGCTCCTTGTAAACACAAGAATTCCAAATCATCTTGGATCTATTCAGTATAAACATCTGAAGGTGAGATCTGCTATGCTGCGGCCTATTACCCTACTGCTTAGGGGATTAAGGCACGTCGTCTTTGATATGCCTAATAATTAGGATGCCATGATCGAAGTGAGTCGAATGTTCCTAATTAAACATGTTATGATGCAAAATGTTGTGAACATGACCCCTATCCTAGACGTCACCATTTATTCCTTCATTTGCCTTTTCTTTTCCCAAAGTATTATTCTTATTCAGCCTGTAGGCCTGTACTCTTCCTCCCATGCTACGATCCACTGGGAATATCTGTAAGACAATCTTTCTTTAAAACTGAATCGTTGGTTTTGTCCATTTTCCTTTTGGACTGGAAGAAAGAGATTCCTCGAGTTCCTTTATCCCTTACTTACGTGAATATCTCAAACAATTGTCCTGTTCTAATTTCTTGTATTATCTAGAAATTCCAGAGTAATGGGCAAAACTTCATTTGTGAACATGTTTAGTTCATCTATTATTATTTCAATGCAACATACTTAAAGAATAATGAAAGATAAATAAATCTCTAAGAATAATTGGATTTGAATGAATTATCGAAAAGATACAAAGGAAATTAACCTGGAAGCCTATCTTTAAGAAGAAATAGAGTCTAAAGATAGCAAACAAGATAAAAGTTAGATGCCCAAGATATCGCCGCTTGAGTGTCTATACACCAGCTCCATGAAGTCTTTCTCGAGTTTAACATGTGTTTAAAAGATCCAAAGTACTTTGTTGATGCCTCAACATTTAACGTTCTTCACTCTTTGTTGAATCAAATGTAGTAAGATTACCGTATGCCCTTCAATATTTGAGCTGCCCTTTCGGGTTTTCAATTCAAAACCCCTTTGCTCACAAGGTGCCCTTTGCGGGTTTTCACCTTGGCCTCTCCTTTTTTTTTTAAATCTCAAGGCGCCCTTTGCGGGTTTTCACCTTGGATTCTCTTCTCCTTTAGACAAAGTATTTTTTAACCGAGTCTGAGTTCACTGGATTGGGTAAACTTTTCCCATCCATTTCCGTTAAGATCAATGCACCGCCAGAGAAAGCTTTCTTCACGACATACGACCCCTCCCAATTCGGCATCCATTTTCCCCTAAATTCTTTTTGAATAGGAAGGATCTTTTTCAGTACAAGGTCTCCCTCGTGGAACTCTCTTGGTCGAACTTTCTTATCATAAGCTCGCATCATTCACTTCTGATACATCTGACCATGTCGAATGGCTCTTAGCCTCTTTTCCTCAATCAAGTTCAACTGGTCATATCGGGATTGAACCCATTCAGCTTCATCTAACCTTATCTCCATCAAAATTCGAAGAGAAGGTATTTCTACTTCAATAGGTAACACTGCTTCTATCCCATAAACTAACGAGAATGGGGTTGCCCCAGTAGAGGTTCTGACAGATGTTCGATAGGCCAAGAATGCAAACGGTAACTTCTCATGCCAATTTCTATAGGTCTCAGTCATCTTCCCCACTACTTTCTTAATGTTCTTATTGGCGGCTTTGGACGATAAGGAGAAGAATTGTGATGCTTGATCTTGAACTGGTCGCAAACCTCTGCTATTGTTTTGTTGTTCAAGTTCAATGCATTGTCGGATATGATTCTTTCAGGCATTCCATACCGACAAATGATCTCTTTCTTTAAGAATTGACTCACAGCTGACTTAGTAACATTCGCATAAGAAGTGACCTCTACCCATTTTGTAAAGTAGTCAATTACCACGAAGATAAACCGATGTCCATTCGAAGCTTTCGGTGATATTGGTCCAATGACATCCATGCCCCACATGGAAAAAGGCCATGGAGAGGTCATAACATGCAAACGTGAAGGTGGTACATGAATTTTGTCCCCATAAATTTGACACTTATGGAATTTCTTGGTATAGTTGATACAGTCCCCTTCCATAGTGGCCCAATAATTGCTAAACCTCATGATTTGCCTTGCCATCGTGAACCCATTTACATGCGTCCCACATACACATTCATGAACTTCTAAAATCAGCTTAGCTTCCACAGTATCAACACATCTCAAAAGTACTTGGTCTTTCCTTCTCTTGTACAGGATATTCCCATCTAAGAAATAGTAGCAAGCCAACCTTCTCAAAGTTCGTTTGTCATTTTTATTGGCCTGTTCAGGGTATTTACAATCTTTCACATATCGTAATATATCCTGATACCAAGAGTTATCATCCTTTTCTTCTTTCTCAATGTTGCAACAATGAGCTGGAGCCTCGTAGACACTCATTTGAATTGGTCTCATCTCTTCCTCTTTATTCGCCTTAATCATTGAGGCCAAGGTTGCAAAAGCATCGGCCATCTAATTTTTGTCTCGTGGGAGATAATTGAAGGTGATGTCATCAAACTCCTTAAGTAACACCAAAACTACCTTTCGATAACTGATCAATTTAGGGTCCCTTGTCTCCCATTCACCTCTAAGCTGATAAATTACCAATGCAGAATCTCCATATACTTCTAGGGTTTTTATACCTCGCTCTATGGCTGCTTGAAGTCTCATGATGGATGCTTCATATTCAGCCATATTGTTCATGCAATCAAATTCCAACTTGCACGTGAACGGGTAATGATCGCTATTTGGGGATACCAAGACTACCCCAATTCCATTTCCGACTGCATTAGAAGCCCTATCAAAATTTACCTTCCAAGGAGAATCTTCGGTCGTTGCTACACACATTAACTCCTCATTTGGAAAATCAAAGTTCAATGGCTCATAATCCTCTAGAGCCCTACTGGCCAAGAAGTCTGCTACCACACTTCCTTTTATAGCTTTCTGACTTATGTAGACTATATCAAACTTTGAAAGCAAAATTTTCCATCTCGCCATTCTCCCACTTAGAGCCGTTGACTCCATCAGGTATTTCAATGGATCAAGCTTTGAGATGAGCCAAGTGGTATGGTATAGCATGTACTGTCTTAATCTCTGAGTTGTCCAAATCAGCGCACAGCACAACTTTTCAATTGGTGGATATCTCATTTCACAGTCAGTGAATTTCTTACTGAGATAATAAATTGCCTTCTCATTTTTCCTTGACTCGTCATGCTGACCGAGCACACATCCCATAGAATTACTGAACACTAACAAGTACAGTATCAACGTTTATCTGGGCTAGGTGGAGATAATACCGGAGTATTCAACAAATACTGGTTGACCTTTTCAAAAGCATTATGGCACTCCTCATCCCAAGTACCTTGATTATACTTTCTGAGGAGGCGAAAGATAGGATCATATTTCTTAGTTAGTTGTGAAATGAACCGAGCAATGTAATTCAACCTTCCTAGGAATCCTCGAACTTCTTTTTGAGTTTGTGGTGGAGGAAATTCTCGTATTACTCTGACTTTGTCTGAATCAACTTCTATTCCTTTTTCACTGACTACGAAACCCATTAGCTTTCCTGATCTAGCTCCGAAGGTGCACTTTGCCGGATTGAGCTTCAACTGAAATTTCCTCAACCTCAAGAATAGTCTTCTCAAAACTTCAATATGCTCTTTCTCAGTTCGGGACTTAGCAATCCATCAACATATACTTCAATGTCTCTATGCATCATGTTGTGAAACAAGTTCACCATGGCCGGTTGGTATGTTGCCCCTGCATTTTTCAACCCAAAAGGCATTACCTTGTAACAAAAAGTTCCCCACAATGTTATGAAGGTGGTTTTGTCCATTCCTCAGGATGCATCTTTATCTGATTGTATCCTGAGAAACCATCCATAAAGGAAAACAACGAATATCTTGTCGTGTTGTCTAGCAAAGTGTCGATGTGCGGCAAAGGAAAGTTATCTTTTGGGCTAGCTTTATTCAAATATCTGTAATCAACACGCATTCATACCTTCCCATCTTTCTTAGGCACTGGTACAATGTTAGCTACCCATTCAGAGTACTTCACTTCTTGCAAGAATCCTACATCGAACTGCTTCTTGACTTCATCCTTTATTTTCAGAACAATGTCTGGCC